>NC_089837.1:241221750-241565401 GCF_035609145.1 Eleutherodactylus coqui
AAATGTGCGCAGAGCTGGCGCACCTTTCCGAGCAGGTATGACAAGTGTGGGTAGCTTTTCAGAAAGCGCTGAACCACCAAATTAAACACATGGGCCAGGCATGGCACATGCGTGAGGCTGCCGAGCTGCAGAGCCGCCACCAGGTTATGGCCGTTGTCACACACGACCATGCCCGGTTGGAGGCTCAGCGGCGCAAGCCAGCGGTCGGTCTGCTCTGTCAGACCCTGCAGCAGTTCGTGGGCCGTGTGCCTCTTATCTCCTAAGCTGAGTAGCTTCAGCACGGCCTGCTGACGCTTGCCCACCGCTGTGCTGCCATGCCGCGCGACACCGACTGCTGGCGACGTGCTGCTGCTGACACATCTTGATTGCGAGACAGAGGTTGCGTAGGAGGAGGAGGAGGAGGGTGGTTTAGTGGAGGAAGCATACACCGCCGCAGATACCACCACCGAGCTGGGGCACGCGATTCGGGGGGTGGGTAGGACGTGAGCGGTCCCAGGCTCTGACTCTGTCCCAGCCTCCACTAAATTCACCCAATGTGCCGTCAGGGAGATATAGTGGCCCTGCCCGCCTGTGCTTGTCCACGTGTCTGTTGCTAAGTGGACCTTGGCAGTAACCGCGTTGGTGAGGGCGCGTACAATGTTGCGGGAGACGTGGTCGTGCAGGGCTGGGACGGCACATCGGGAAAAGTATTGGCAACTGGGAACCGAGTAGCGCGGGGCCGCCGCCGCCATCATGCTTTTGAAAGCCTCCGTTTCCACAAGCCTATAAGGCAGCATCTCCAGGCTGATCAATTTGGCAATGTGCACGTTTAACGCTTGAGCGTGCGGGTGCGTGGCGGCATACTTGCGCTCGCGCTCAAACAGTGGCGCTAGCGACGTCTGGACGCTGCGCTGAGAGACATTGCTGGATGGGGCCGAGGACAGCGGAGGTGAGGGTGTGGGTGCAGGCCAGGAGATGGTAGTGCCTGTGCCCTGAGAGGGGGGTTGGATCTGAGTGGCAGGTTGGGGCACAGGGGGAGAGGCAGTGGTGCAAACCGGAGGCGGTGAACGGCCTTCGTCCCACCTTGTGGGGTGCTTGGCCATCATATGCCTGCGCATGCTGGTGGTGGTGCCTCCCCAGCTGATCTTGGCGCGACAAAGGTTGCACACCACTGTTCGTCGGTCGTCAGGTGTCTCTGTGAAAAACTGCCACACCGTAGAGCACCTTGACCTCTGCAGGGTGGCATGGTGCGAGGGGGCGCTTTGGGAAACAGTTGGTGGATTATTCGGTCTGGCCCTGCCTCTACCCCTGGCCACCGCAGTGGCTCGGCCTGTGCCCACACCCTGACTTGGGCCTCCGCGTCCTCGGCCGCGTCCACGTCCTCTAGGCCTACCCCTACCCCTCAGCATGCTGTATTACCAGAAATGCAGAAACAGAACGCTGTAATTAAATGTGCCGCTTATTGGCCTGTGGTTGGAGGCTGACTTTGCTTACGGAACGCCAGGAAATAATTTGGTGCAAGCCTGCTGTAACACTTAGCTGGCTGTGTATGATTTTGTAGAACTACTACACCCAGCACAGACAGACCCAGAACACTGAGCACAGTCACAGGCAGGCCAAATAGATTTTTTGCCCAATATTTTTTAGAAAAGGCCCACTGCCTATATTCAATGAATATGTCTTCTGTCCCTGCCTCCACACTTCTGTCCCTGGAGTATGTCACAGAACTGCAGAGTGTTGCACTGTGGACTGCAATACAGCAGTGATTTCACAGCCCAGATAGAGCCAGGAAATAATTTGGCGCAAGCCTGCTGTAACACTTAGCTGGCTGCGTATGATTTTGTAGAACTACTACACCCAGCACAGACAGACCCAGAACACTGAGCACAGTCACAGGCAGGCCAAATAGATTTTTTGCCCAATATTTTTTAGAAAAGGCCCACTGCCTATATTCAATGAATATGTCTTCTGTCCCTGCCTCCACACTTCTGTCCCTGGAGTATGTCACAGAACTGCAGAGTGTTGCACTGTGGACTGCAATACAGCAGTGATTTCACAGCCCAGACAGAGCCAGGAAATAATTTGGCGCAAGCCTACTGTAACACTTAGCTGGCTGCGTATGATTTTGTAGAACTACTACACCCAGCACAGACAGACCCAGAACACTGAGCACAGTCACAGGCAGGCCAAATAGATTTTTTGCCCAATATTTTTTAGAAAAGGCCCACTGCCTATATATTTAATGAATATGTCTTCTGTCCCTGCCTCCGCACTTCTGTCCCTGGAGTATTACTGCAGGGCGCAATGCTCTGCACGGCCGATATACCAAAAAAAAAAAATGTGCAACACTGCACAAAGCAGCCTCCACAGCACTGCACACGGTTAGATGTGGCCCTAAGAAGGACCGTTGGGGTTCTTGAAGCCTAAAATACACCTAACACTCTCCCTATAGCAGCAGCACCAGCAGCAGCACTTTCCCTCAACTATGTCAGAGCGCATCTGTGGCGAGCCGCGGGAGGGGCCGATTTTTATACTCGGGTGACACCTGATCTCGCCAGCCACTCACTGCAGGGGGGTGGTATAGGGCTTGAACGTCGCAGGGGGAAGTTGTAATGCCTTCCCTGTCTTTCAATTGGCCAGAAAAGCGCGCTAACGTCTCAGAGATGAAAGTGAAAGTAACCCGAATACCGCGTGGTACTCGTTACGAGTAACGAGCATCTCGAACACGCTAATACTCGAACGAGTATCAAGCTCGGATGAGTACGTTCGCTCATCTCTATTCTCTAACAATTGTTCACATCCCCAAAAAATCTTAGCTGAATGGGGTTCAATGTTTCTAAAGGAGAATAGTTCCATAACGTGACATGCAACGAAGAATGCCATGAAGGTATAGTATTGAGATAGCGATCTATTACCAGTATTACAGATATGTATCACACAAATCCATAATGTGACTGCATGAACCCTACGTTCATTGAATAAGGAATCCTAAATCAAACCTACCTCCAATATACTTAAGATTAATGGAATTCCACACAAACAAAATAAGATTAAATGTTGTGAGCAATTTTACCAATGACAGCATACAATATACGTGACCGGAGGGAATAGTAATATAGGCTGCATGCTAGTACTTACTGGTAGCTGCAAGGATGAGATTGTTTCCATGAAACTGAAGGAGTACATGCACTTTGTGGGCTTCAACAGATGGGCGTGTGTGCAACTATGCTCGCCGCTATGGAGTGGGGAAAAAACGCAGAAAGATAGGTCCTGCCCTACCTTTCTCGCACTAGTATTAACGCTAGTGAAAATCAAACCATTGAAATTAGTGAGATTATTGTGTATCTGCTTACAGCTGCAAAATAGTAATAGAAACTACAATATATACTACATGCATGTTATACATTTTTAGGTGCGTGCCGAACTTTATGGTAACTCAGTTTTAGCTATTCTGTGCATAAGCACTACAACTTTGAGCAAAATTACAGTTTTAATTTAGGTTTAGATGACTTTAAACATTATTATACACATGTAAACACATTGATATAAACTGAGTTCTTGATTGAAATAACATGTGCGACACCCCAGAGGGGTGACCCTGGGCACCTGGCTAACATGAAGAGCTGGGAGGGTGAAGTGCTGACGTGTCATGGTGGTACTTACCATGCTCTGGTCCCAGAGTGATAACATGCTGCCAAGGCAAGTGTAGATTGCCGGCTGAGCTTCGACACTCCTTTGGCTGGGAGTGCCAATAAAGGGTATGAGGGGGGTTGTAGTAAATATCACTCATGACACCACCGTTCCCACACACTGTTAATCAATGTGGCGGAGTAATAACATGGAGACTTGTGTGTAGTACCTCGGGTCCTCAGGAACGGTTGAGACCCGGTATAACTTTACTTGAACAAACTTTGAATAACAGTTAATTACAGGTATAATTCACTTGTAGCAGTTGCAGGCTAGAGCTCAGAGGTAGGGAGGAAACACAGGAACAATATGGCCCTATAGTCCACGTTACCTATATGTCACCGGTTCTGGAATTGGGAACACTCTGGAGGAGGAAAAGGGTAGGGGTCACTCTGCATACACTCTTACTTAAGAAGACGGCTTAGCCTAGATGCACCCCCCCCCCCCCCGACCTTTTGCGTGGGTGTCAAAATTACATACCTCTGTGCGGTGATCGTAATGACAGATGGCTGCACAGGAAAAACGCCTGTGTTGTGAATAGGTACCTGTTTTAACAAATTGGGGTAGAGCGCTCTCTTTCTGGAAGGGACTCAGTCCTAACACATCGACTCTCCAGACGCTACGGGTAGTCGCTCTTCTTGCTCCATCTTCACCAACATGGAAGCTAAAGGTACTTCGATGCGGCTCTGTGTTAGCACTCTGTAGCAGGCAAGATGGAAGACTAATTCAAGCACGTATTGAAGAAGATGAATCCTTCCTACTCTCAAACACTCACTTTTATCACCTCACTTGTACCACATGACACAGTAGAATAGATACATTCAGCAGACAGAGCTGACAGGCAATGATTTTATTGAAGTTAACCCTTCAGATGCTGCAGCTGTGCAACACATGCAGAAAATAACAAGACAACTCTGCACAGTGCATCCATAGAGGACAATACATGTATGACAGTTATGGAGGGGACTAGGATGTTGTTCTGGGACACTACAAGCGCACATAACAGTACATCACAAATTCTCAAAGTATGGAAATTTCAACACAACTTTTAAAGACAATAACTAATTTGTTGAAATTTATATTGCCTAGCTTGTACCAGGTTGGAAGGTAAACCTATTATGTGAAGGACTGTATATTACCACTTTAGGAAAAATGTTCATTACTGTTAAACTGCTATTGTCACGTATATTATATCTGTGTTATATTGTACCCCCATGGCCTCCACGTAGGGGGAGCCCAGCCATCCAGAAGAAAAAAATATTTTTTCAGATACTAATGGCAAAACACAGCTTATGTTACCCTGTCATGTCCCCACAACACCCTAACCTAACATAAGGTGCTGTGGGGACATGACAAGGACCTGAGGATGGGATTTGATTCACCAGGTCCACGCTAACAGCCAGTCTTATCCCCTGCAGTAGCGTCTTCTCACTTTACTGTACTAAAGAGAGATGCTGCTGGCATTAGAGGAGGGACGACTGTCAGCAGGGACTCCGGTAAGTATAACAATCACTTCCCTGGGTTCCTGACATGTCTCCACAGCACCCTATGCTATGTTATTTTCATGTGAATGGCAGTGATTGCCAGTATAATACGACCAAAAGATATGCAAGTGCCTTTTTGCATGCTGGAAATTCTGCTAACAAATACGCCTTACTAGTTAGAATAAACCCATTGATATCAGTGGGATCTATTCTTTGTTTATTTGGTTGCCAAAATTTCAAAAGATGTGGCGTATAAAATAGTTAATCATATTGTTAGGTTAATTGCTAAACCAAATTCATTTTTTCAGATTTCTAAACAATTCAACTTTATTTGATATTAATATGTCAGGCCAAAATATATACAAATCTAGCATGTAAAAGAGAAAATTGCAAGCTGAACGACGATCAAAAGAGTTAACTGGCTGTCAGCTCATAAGAAAATGTTTCACGAGAGAGAATGTCGCAGTGGCATCTGCATAAAGGTCCTTCAGTAGAATTGTGAATACCTTAACATGGCAGAGGAGCTTCACATCGCAAGAGAGGCTGAACAAGTTAGCATTACTGGCAATGGAAAATGAATTGTCAAAAACTGTTGATATTTCGGATATCATAAATCAATTTGCTCAAATGAAAGTTTGCAAAAACCTTTGTAAATAATTGTACTACTTTTGGAACACTCACTTTATTGTTTCTTATCAATGAACACTTATCTAATATACCAAATTTACATAGCTTTTTTTCCCTATTATTTACTACTTTTGAACAATAAAACCCTTTGAAAAAATTGTATGTACAATTCCATATTCTAAGGCCTCAGTCAGACGACCATTTTTTGCCGCGATTTGCGGATCACATGACAGATGCGCATCCGCAAATCGCGTGACCAGGGCCGACGATTCGCCGAAAAATCTGCAGCTAGCAGCGTTTTTGGGGAAACGGGCCAGACACGAGGAATCGCAGACCGCGCCTATCTGCAATCTGCGATTCCTTGTGTTCTATATATGCGCTCAATGGGGCCGGCGGCAGCAGCGCCGACCCCATTGAGAACATATGCTACGAAGATAATTCTCCTCTGCAACAGCTGTAACAGCTGTGGCAGAGAAGAATGATGTTCGCTTATTGAATTCATTGGAGCCGGCAATACAGCTGGCTCCATTGAAAGCAATGGGCTGCCAGTGAGTGCAGGATGAATTTTCGGGAAGGGCTTAAAAATATAAGCCCTTCCCTGAAAATCATCCTAAAACGTGTAAAAATAAAAATAATATATATACTCACCTTGTCCCTGCAGCCGGAGTTCAGCTGCGGCTGAATCCCCGCCTGCTGAATGGGCTGCCTCTGATTTGTCACAGCCCTCACCAATCAGAGGCAGCTCTCACTCACCCATTCATGAATTCATGAATGGGTGAGTGAGTGCTGCCCCTGATTGGCTCAGCGCAGGGACCAATCAGGGGCAGCTCTCAGCTGCCATTCAATAGCTGAGAGCTGCCCCTGATTGGTCCTTGCTCTGAGCCAATCAGAGGCAGCACCCATTATTGAATGACACCTGAGAGCTGCCCCTGATTGATCCCTGCGCTGAGGTTCTATATATGCGCAGATCGCATGCGCAAATCGCGCGAAAAAATGCCCGTCTGACCGAGGCCTAAGACCCATGACATTTTTTTTTTTTTGCAAAATTAGCTTTGTGTGATCTTTTTTACTGTGAGCTGTAGTTTCCATTGGTACCATTTTGGGGTATTTGCATCTTTTTTTCATTTTTTATTGTGTCTTTTTGAAGTTGCTTACAAGACAACAAACATATTTATATGGGTCAGTATGAACATGGCAATACCTAATATGTTTATTTTTTCCCTTAAAATCGGTTATGTAGGTAAAAATGTTATTTTTTCCCTCTGTTTTAACCTTTTTTTATTTACACATTTTTGTCCCTCAAGTGGACATATGATTGTTCAATTACTAGTACACTACACTGCAATACTTATGTTGTGCAGTGTAAAATACTTTTGATGTCAGCTTTCCTGACTTGCATTGTAGACCCAGAAGCCTTGCTCAGGCCTTCGATTGCTATGGCAGACTATCAGAACCCTGCAATCGTATTGCATATTTAACACCTGGGATCAAAGATTTCTCTGCTCCTGGCCATTACAGGAATCTGTCTGTCAGTAGACAGCTGATCTCCAGCTCTTCACGGCTTGGGATTTCTGTGTCTTTACGATGGCCTAGCCTAAGGCTACTTGATGACTGCTGTAAAAACACATATGGCTGGTTACTAAATGGTTAAAAGTTAATCCATATAGAGTACTACTGTGTTGCTGACACTGCAAGTTAAAGGTGAGTGGCCCTTTAGGCGGCTGTACCTTTTTGCTGACAAGGACTTGGAATAAGAATGTGTGATCGCTCACTGGTTTGGGACCATACTGCTTTTCTGTAGTTGGGTGACATGCATGCGTGTATGCTCACAAGAGAGGGTGGTTGTGAATGAATTCCATGAAAGGTAGTGACCTAGCAGTTATGGAGGACTTTCACAGAATAGTTAAAAATATACTCTAAATGACCCTGGAAAACAAGAAACTTTGTCACTTAACCTGCAGAATATGGAGCATGAATTATATTTAATATTATTAGCTGAAAGCATAGCCATTCTTCTGCATGAGTATGTTCAGAACACGTTCGTGGTCTCTCTACATTGGTCTAAGCTACATGCTCAAAGAAAATAGAGTGAAATTGTGTCTCTTGGGGCACTTACACCAAAGAGTTTAGAAATATATTGGTAAAAAATAATTGATGGCTTGACCACTGTGTGATATAAAATAACTCAGAGCTCTGCACTGTTGCAGTTGTTCATTTGAAACAAGTACTTTACAAATTTGTAAATGGTACATTAGGTTTGGAAGATGGGCCGAACATTACCGCAAATTTGATTCAGTAAAATTTGACCTTCACTAGTATCATGAATCTTTTCCAGGCCTTCAAGCAGGAACAGCATAGAATTGTTTTGTGTTTTACTCTGTTTGCTTGGAATCACATTTGCAGTTGTTCATGTAGCTTTTTTAAAAATATACTGTATTTTTATTAAAAAAATGATGAATAAAAAATCCATAAAAATCACAACACACAGGAAGAAGTGGGGTTTGTAGACCCACAGGAATATGAAGGGACATGGATGATAGGTCATTCTTTGAGCACAATCTGCACAATGTTTGAATGCAGTATACAAGGCTTATAAAAAGGAATAGTTACACAGCTAAAGAAAAAGATTGAGGGGAGTCCTAGTTACTTAAAAATTTAAAAAATTGGTCAAGTACAATATAATATCCTGTTTGCTTAAGAGTTTCAAAAGCTCTGGAATCTTAAGGCCAATGTGCAAGTGGGGTAGCCCCTATATTATTTTCTGTACTGAACTTTTTTGAAGATTTTTTTTCTGAAGTAAACGCAAGGAAAGAAAGTATAAAGGAAAACATTATTCAACCTTTATGTGTCCACTCCTGTGTTTGCTCAGAATACTGCATCAATCATATATTGTAAACTTTCCCTTCTTGTTTGCATTATGGTCGCAGGTTTCAGCCTTGATTAAAGTACAAATGATCTCAATTGTAACACTCATAACACACGTTTAATGACACTCAGATAGATGAATTTGATATAAATTCAAACAAACTCAAAAAGTGTTGTTGAACAATATCAAAAAATATTTTCCACATCAAAGGCATTCAGTATGAACCTTCTATGTCACTCGACACACAATGAGCCTGTAATCGAGTTCCTGTCATATATGTTATAGCGTATCAGGATTGACTGATGCAATGGCTTCTGTGATGTGTACCCACACACCATGCCTAGTGGGTGGTAAGGGGGGCATGTAGATTCTATCTTTAACACTCCCTCAGAGAAAAAAAATCACAAGGCATAAGATCTGGGAAACGTAGAGGCCCAGGAAGTAGTTCACTATCATTACGATAGTTTGGTAGTCGCCTGTTGAACTCACTTCTATTGTGAAAATTTTGGGGTGGCCTGTCCTGCTGAAAGATGAAACCTGGAATTTCCTGTTCCGAATGTGCCAGAAGCCATGTCTAGGTATGAAATCCTCATAGAAAAAAGCCCCACATGCCTGTACGCACTCCTCAAGGTGCATGTGGGTTTTTTTTTCTTTCCCTAGATTCTGACATTATATTTGGTAACTGTGTGAGAAAGGTAGAATGTGGCTTCATCACTATAAACTGAAGACTCTATGAAACTATTGGTTCATATACTCTCTCACAAAGACCTAGAAAACAGAACCTCCGGCAGTATTTTATTTAGAAATCATAGATAAAAAACATCTTCCAAAAAAATGTTTTTTTGTGCTTACATGTTTCGAACAGAGTTCTTATTCATAGCTCTCAGAAAGAACATCGCTTCACTCTGTTGTCTGGTTTCAGGGCCCATAGCAATGGCAATCAGTAGAGATAATAATGCAAATGTTTGTGCAGAATCCTCCATGTAGTCCCCTGTGAGATGTCCATTCCTCTATTTGGGCCTTGTCACAGTTATGATGCTTACAAAGCAAGATGATTGTTTGTAACAACTCTGTATTCTGTATAATACATCACTAATTGGAAGCCAGCACCAAGAATGAAACCTACAGAGAGAAAGTACCATTTATTACCACCCTCTGCTTTCTATCATTGAGCCAATTTTTTACCCACTTACGCACGTTTTCGGACTGGGCGAAAACGTGTGTAAGTGGGTAAAAAATTGGCTCAATGATAGAAAGCAGAGGGTGGTAATAAATGGTGCGTACTCTGATTGGACCATAGTCGCTAGTGGGGTGCCACAGGGTTCAGTTTTGGGCCCCACTCTGTTCAACATATTTATCAATGACCTGGTAGAGGGGCTGCACAGCAAAATATCAATATTTGCAGATGACACAAAATTATACAATATAATTAATACAACGGAGGACAATGTGCGGCTGCAAACGGACCTGGACAAGCTGGGGGCTTGGGCAGAAAAATGGCAAATGAAGTTCAATGTTGAAAAATGTAAGACTATGCACATGGGCAGGAGAAACGGATGTCACCAATATTCACTTATTGGGGTACCACTAGGGAAAAGTGATATGGAAAAGGATCTGGGGGTATTAGTGGATAATAGACTAAACTGGAGTAACCAATGCCAGTCAGCTGCTGCAAAGGCAAATAAAGTCTTGGGGTGCATTAAAAGAGGTATAGGGGCGAAGGACGAGAACATCATCCTTCCATTATATAAGGCACTTGTCAGGCCTCACATGGAATACTGCGTACAATTCTGGACACGGTGCTCAGGAGGGATGTTGCGGTATTGGAGGGGGTTCAAAGAAGGGCAACTAAACTAATACATGGAATGACGGGACTGGAATACCCAGAGAGGCTATCCAAATTGAGATTATTTACTCTAGAAAAAAGAAGGTTAAGAGGCGACCAAATAACCATGTATAAGTACATGAGGGGACAACACATGGATCTCTCCCGCGATCTGTTTACACCCAGGACCACGACGGTAACAAGAGGACATCCGCTACGATTAGAGGAAAGTAGGTTTCATCACCAACATAGAAGGGGATTCTTTACTGTAAGAGCAGTGAGACTATGGAACTCTCTACCGGAGGAAGTGGTGATGGCAAAATCCATAGAGGCGTTTAAAAGGGGACTTGATGTCTTTCTGGAGAAGAAGGATATTACAGGATATAAATATTAGGTGAAGTGTCAATCCGGGTATATAGGCAGGTAGGAACTATTAGGGGTTGATCCAGGGAACAGTCTGATTGCCATTAGGGAGTCGGGAAGGAATTTTTTCCCCAAAAGGGCTAATTGGTTTCTGGCCTTGGGGTTTTTTGCCTTCCTCTGGATCAACAAAGTAGGATAGACAGGCTGGACTAGATGGACAATGTCTTCATTCAGCCTTACATACTATGTTACTATGTTACTATGTAGTATAATGGAAGGATTTGCCCCTGTTCCTTATTTTGCACCCACTCCTGGTTTTGACTTACAAATGCTAATACATAATACTGAACAGAATGCTGCCATGTGAATTGCACTTAATAGCCTGTTTTATACAAGCGTACTGGTGAAAGTTCAAAATAAAAGTGTGCAATTCGCACATAATACAGACAAATCGTATTGGTATGTCATCAGTATCACCGATCTGTAAGACTGATGGACTGTCTTCTCAGCAGGAAATTAAACTACATATGATCATCACTTTGACAAGTTGATGCAATACAGATGATATAGTGATTCAATACGGATCAAATTACTCTCCTCAGACTTCAATGGGCGTTTTCCAACCACAAAACAGATAAAAGGAGTGCATGCTTCATTTTTTAAATATGTACATATTTTATACACCCAGGTGAAAAGACTCATTGATTAACATTAGCTCCATATTATGGGCAGGAAAAAAAACGGATGGCATACTGATGAAATACTTGTGCAAAAGTAGCCTAGGGTTTCTTTCATATGACAGTATTCTATTCTGCATCAGTATTCATAAATCCAAACTAGGAAGAGGTACAAATCGTTCGATTATTGTTTTTCTATGTTTATGTTCTACTTCTAGTTTTGACTTACAAGTACTGATACAGAATACTGTCCGAAATCCTCCCAATTGAAGGTGGCCTTAGGCTGCTCTCACACAAGTGTTTTTACTGCGATTACAACAGCATTTTGAATGTCGCGGTAGTCACGGTATAACACTCCAATTGATTTCAATAAGGCCTCGCAGATGTGCTTGATTTTCAAGCGCTATCTGCTCTATTTTTCCGCAGTTATGCTTATCACCACCCATCACAATCATGGGGTGCGCTAAATCCCGCTGTTGGCCTCAGGAACTTGCGGCTGAAAACGAAAGTAAAATCGCAGCATTTTGCCTGTGTAAGAGCAGCCTTAGGGTTGTTTTACACACAACATGTTCAGGAAAAATGCCACAGCAGTTTTTGAGTCAAAGACTCAACTTTCATTGGCTTTACTGGGAGTCAGCATAAAAAAATCTGGACTACTATGCCCAGTTCTGGGCATCTCAATTTTAAAAAGACAGACCAAATGGAACAAGTTCAGAGAAGAGTTACCAAGATGATAAGCGGTCTGCAAATCATGTCCTTTGAGGAACATTTAAAGGATCTGGGAATGTTTAGCTTGCAAAAAAGAAAGGTTGAGAGGAGACTTAATAGCTGTCTACAAATATTTGAAGGGCTGTCACAGTGCAGAGGGATCAGCCCTATTCTTATTTGTAAAATGAGAAGGAAAGACTACATTAGAAGTGATAGGATGAAACTGAAAGGGAGAAGACACAAATTAGATATTTTTGACAGTTAGAGTGATCAATAAGTGGGACAGGTTGCCACAGGATATGGTGAGTTCTCCCAGAGGCTGGGCAGACATCTGTTTCAGATTATTCAGTGATCCTGCATTAAGCAGAGGGTTGGAACCAATGACCTTGGAGGTCCCTTCCAACTCTACCATTCTATGATTCTAGGTTCATTAACATGCTCTCCAAAAGGTCCCCAATACAGCCAAAGTTCCCCAAATTACATGGGATTACACTTGCACATCTGGGGAACACTGTGCTCCTCTAAAAATTGGTCAAAATAGTGTTCAGTGGTGTAGGAGACAAAAATAATTCAAGGGTGTTACAGAAAACAAAAGAAGGCCCACATAGGCTCCCCTAGATCAACACTCAAGCATGGGACTTCTCCTCTTAAAAGGATAAGCAATAGAGTCACAGCAGGTGTTGCGATTGTTTTAAAAGCAATGTTTTAAAAGCAATGACATAATGTTTGCAATGGACAAATTCTACCAATTGAATAGAACAGCCAAACATTGACAAGGAGAAGTAGTAGAGCTAGAGCTCTTATGCGTTAAAAAATTTTCATTTTGCAAGTAGGAAGCAGAAGCATGGTGGAAGTGGGGGGAAGGAGAGCAGCAACAGCACCTTGAGGGCAGACTGTGCTCCTTGTGGAAACATGTGAGCTGTAGCTCTGTATTTCCATATTGACATATTTTTAATTTGGGGGGACATAGGAGGATGAAATACGCTGGAAACAGGAGGAGAGGAGCAACAACACCCCTATCACCACCGACACATCCCCCAACCTTTGCTTTTATTTCTTTTTTAGTTGGTCCTTTTTTTGGATAACTTTTTAGTGTAGTTTTATGTAACTTTTCAGCTAACTTTGTAGTTTGTAGAAAACCTCTGCTAGCTACATAAGCATGCAAATAATTTGTAGTGGCCAGACTTGGGACTGAACAATGTCTGAGGCTGCTGACATGCACTGTAGGTATTTGCTGTTTCCCAGTTTGGGTTTCTTTTTTTTTTTCTTTGTTTAGTGTAGCTAGGGCTTATTTCAACCCCCCCCCCTCCCCTGAAAATTGGAATGTCTAGAATAAATTCATTGGATTTACATTGATTCCTATGGAAATAATTGCCTCTAGTTTCACATACCAAAATCCAACACGTTTGTGTGAATAAGACCTCCCAAGTAGAAAAATTGATTTCAATTATTACAAATGTTTAAAACTTGCAACAAAGTAAGGATTTTTTTTATAAATAAACACAGAGTATATTGACCAATGTTTACCACTACTATAAAGTACAAATTGTTACAATAAACAATCTCAGAATCGCTTGCATAAGTAAAAGCATTCCGAAATTACTACAAAAAAAAAAAAAATTACGTGTCTGAATTGAAAAATTAGGCTGTGTCCATAGGGATAAGACTGGCTGTGACTCCAAGGGATTAATGTAATACTTTTTCTAAACCTCTTGAATTAAACCTGAAAGACTACACTTCCTACATTAATGGACTTGCTTCTAATCCACTGTACTGCTATACAGAAGAGTCTAGCAGCCAGTGTTGCATATTGAAAGCACTGACAGGTGCTGTGAGCCCCTCTTCCTTGTCAGGGAGCAGGAAAAGAAGTGCCGTAGCACTAGGCAGGAGTCCCCACTATGCCAGCCAGTACCACAGGAAGTTCTTCCCCCATGGTGATGCAGCGCTGGTGTGGCTAGCACGTTATCATTCTGAAGACTAGCCCCACTGACAGTTGCTAGTGAAATTGGGGCTAGACTCCACCTAAGCCTACCCAGAGCGCTCGATGGCCATCTTGGTCATATACAGTTATAGAAGCTGCATCGTAGCTGGAGAAGTAGGGACAGAGAGACAGAGCAACAGCAACATTATGTGTGCTGTAAAGCAGCACGCAAGGGCTGGCCCAGCAACATTAGGGGGTCAGAAAGGCCTGTAGGGATGTGGCAGCCAGTGGAAAGTATTGACCAGAGAGTTTTCTCCATACTGGGAAAGCAGCACAGGAGAAGGCCACCAGCCCTGATGACCAGAGGGCAGATATAGAAGTCACCAGAGGGACGAAAGTAACAGACCACATGGAAGAAAAAAGAGGGTTCCTTCCTGCCGGGACTTAGTTCCAAAGTAGATGATGGCAACCCGGATCCAGATCCAGAACTACCAGACGTGTATCCTACAATGATTATCTGTGCACACTCTTTACAGACTTTATGGAATTGGGGATTATAACTAATTACTATGTGTTGATATGTACATTGGTAATGCAGGGGTTAACTATGTTAATAGAGCATTATGACATTACAGGATATAGACAATAAATAACCAAGGGTTGTTGATCCGGGAAACTTCCAACTGCCGGACTTGGAGTTAGGTAGGAACTTTTCAAATGTTTATCTAGGGATTATTCTGACTGCCATTATGGCGTCGGGAAGGGTAAATTGGCTTCTGCCTCATTAGGGTTTTTTGCCTTCATCTGGATCAACATGGGGGTGGGAACAGGCTGAACTGAATGGACATTTAACTTTTTGCTATGTAATACAGTGTACTGGTTCTTCAGGGGTTAATCATCAGGCTGTGCTGAGTAACATACATGTACTGGTGTCACAAGACACTTTACAGAGGTGCTACATGCAAGGAAAAGTTATATTAGACAGGAAATGATGTACTAAATACTGCGGTTTCTATGGCAGGTCTAACAATGTCCTGCCGTGCTTGTCAAATGTAATGTAACAGTAATAATATACTGAAATACAGACGTATTGCAGTGTATTGTATAAGCTATCAGAGGATAGTATTTTCAAATTTTCCTATTGGGGCTTAGAGAAAAAACTACAAAAAAAGTGGACTTAAAAAAATTTCTAAATTAAACAAAAGTTCTTTTTTTGCATACTTAGTTTTTTACTTTTATAAAACTAATGAATGATACATATTGACATGTATAATAAAATGAATGCATTATTTATCCTGCACTGTGAACACAGTAAAAAAGAATTAAGAAAAATACAAGATGTAAGGTAAACAATGTAAAAACAAAGCTCAAAGAATCAATGGAAATAAATACAAGCATCAAATAAAATAATGATGACCCTCTAGAGATGCAACATTTCAAATAGCTCTTGCCAGTTCAATAATCTTCCATATGCATATGAAAAGAGAAAAAAAAAAAAATATATATATATATATATATATATATAAATTTTCCTTCCCCATCAGTCTACTTCATGTCACCTATCTTCTCTTGTCTCCTGGAGTCCGGGGGTAGGGGTCACCTCACCTCCAGCTGGCTGATTCTTCTGCTTCCTTTGACGTTAAGTACATTCACAGGCAGTCTTCCTGCCAGCCAATGTATGTTACATCACAGTTCACAGGCCAACAGCGGGAGTGCTTATGCAAGCTGTCTCTGAAATAGATTAGCATTCCTTCCTAGCCAGTGAACAATGTGACCTTCACTGACGGGCCCGGAAGAAGAATGGGAGGAATGCAACTTTCATAACATGTCGGCCAGCGTGCAGTGAGGTGACCTGGGGATACTGCAAAAGCTCAGTAAGGAGACTGAGGCCCAATGTCCATGTGCGGATTTTATTTATAAATACCGGAACTGAGGGGCGACGTAGCGACTATCCACCATAACACCCCTCAGTACCTCACAATCTCCTGTACAGACAGCTCTCGTGGCTCCATTGAAGCCTATGGAAGCTGTCCGTATCCAAGGCACAGCCGCAGCTGGTTTTGTGCTGTGCCACGGATACATGGGAGAGCAGGAGATTTAAAAAAAAAAACTGTGCCAAGCACATCTGCCGGCCGGAAGAAAGAAGATCTGGCCTGCACAGAGGAGAGCCCCGCAGCGTCCAGAAAGGTAGGAAAAATGTACTTTCCCTCTCCATGGCAGCGGGCACGCACAGATTCCACTGAGGGATTCAGCAATGGAATCCGTGTGTGCAAGTGGACATGAGGCCTTCCTGGGGAAGGAATAGGTATGTATAGACTTTTTTTTAATGACAAAAAGGCTTTAAAGATTTATGACAGATGTCCCAAAAATTGCAATTCTTTATGAGAAATGAGAGAACTCCCCAATACACAATGAAAACAAATAACTTTAATCTCATCATTTAGACTACAATGCAACAAAGGGGGAGATTTACTCATCAAAATTTGCTCCAAAAACTGGTGTACATATCTTGCACCACATTTGTTAAATGCTTCAGACACTTTTAAAGCCTTGCTAAACAAGACTGAGTGTCTTATATGGAAATGAGTGTGGCTTGCTGGAAAGTGATGTTGCTGAGAATTAGAGATGAGCGAACCTACTCGGCCACGCCCCTTTTTCGCCCGAGCGCCGCGATTTTCGAGTACTTCCGTACTCGGGCGAAAAGATTTGAGGGGCGCCGTGGGTGAGTGGGGGGCAGAGGGAGAGAGAGAGGGCTCCCCCCTGTTCCCCGCTGCTACCCCTCGCTCCACCACGCCTCCCCCCGCCCCCCGGCGCCCCCCGAATCTTTTCACCCGAGTACGGAAGTACTCGAAAATCGCGGTGCTCGATCGAGTAATTACTCGAAACGAGTACGTTCGCTCATCTCTACTGAGCATGCAACAATTTGTGAAATTCTGTTTGGAAACCAAAGCTCAAGAGGGGAATGACCATCCATCTTGTTATCAGCACTCAGATTGAAGGCCTGCTTCTCTGATGGTATTGAGTTGCTTTAGAACTTATGGAATGGGCAGCTTACACATCTTGAAAAGCACTATCTATTCTGAGCAATATATGGGGTTCTAGAATAACATATGCTCCAATCCAGAAAACATCTCTTGCAGGGAAGGTCTTGTATATTTCAACAAAACAATGCTAACCCAGATACGACATCCATCACAACAGTATGGCTTCACAGAAGAGTCTGGGTGCTGAACTGGCCGCCTGCAGTCCAAACCATTAACTAGCAGAAAACATTGGATGCTTGAGGAAAGTACCACAGTTCCAAGCAGAGAGCAGAATCGGTGAGCAGAACCCCAAGCAGGGACCTCAGAAGCAAGAGAACTGAGAAGACAAAGATGCTAGGACAGTGAGAAGAGAGAGCGGGCGCTTCTCCAGGATAACAGTAGACAAAAACCTGACACCTTGATTCTGCACAGACATATTCTAGTAAAAATTGACAATCACTTTTAAATCACTCAGGTACAATCTAAGATCAATCTTATTGGAAGAGAATAACAAAATTTCCAAATATTTGCATGCAAACTTTTACTCTTCATTCAATGCCTGTCAAAGTTGATGGCCAATTTAACAAAGAAAAGACATGTTAAAGCTAAGATCCCATTCATCAGAAAAACAGATGACCTTTCAACCAAACTATCCCACCCACAAGATATAGCGGAAGAGTTCTATGCCAAACTATATATCTTAATTTTTTTTTTAATGACACTATCTTTGATCCTAGTGTGACCTCGTATTGTGCTGGGTGATCTATACTCTTTCTTTGAGTTTGGTGCTTGCCGCATGGCTCAGAGAACTGATCAATAAAACAGACTCCTCAATCCTCATTTCTGATGTTATGGACTCACATGAACAGAGCCATAGATTGAATGAAATATATGTGAAATGGAAGAGTTTGTGCTCTTGGACAATTGGACTGATAACTAAGCAGAATACCCCACTGAAAACTGCTGGAGAGATACAGGTGTATCCACCTAAGCTCTAATTTGGTGAAGGATTGCAATTTCTCATGAAACCAATTCAAAAGAATCATATGACCCGCTAGTTAAACCCTTGACAGGCTGTAGTTCCCTTTAAAACTACTTCAAGACACATATAGGATGGACATCTCGTGACATCTCTTTGAGAATTGCAAAAGCATATTGTTTTGAAATCTACTCATCAGGTGATACACATATCTAGATGTATTTAGCCAAGGAGAAAGAAAGGAAGGACACATCTGTCACATCCGTGCGGCACACAAGCACCACTGTCCGCGCGGATGTAGGGTGGCATTCACAACTACTGCAGTAATAATACGATACACTATAGAACAGTGCGCACTATGGCAGGAGTAGGTAAACCAGTATGAAAAGCCTGTGTGACACAAGAGTACTATGCTCAGCATGGCATCAGGTAATGTACACACTGCTGGAAATAGAAGTGCACCACGCTATGCTGAAGAGCAGCACCACTCCAGGGAGAAAGAAGCCTGGCCCTAACCTAGCAAGGTGGGGTGAAAGGTCCCTGCCCAGAAGCAGCGTCATCGCCTTGATAAAAGCGGCCCCACAGTGTTATTCCTGGGCCCTGATTCTCCCTATAGGAGCCCCTGGAGAGATGAACCAACACAGCAAGCAATACAAATGAAAACAGAAATACAATGGAAAAGGAAATGCAGCACTTATCTGGAAATAGTAGCAAGACACCCAGCACAGAGGAACACCACACTCCAACAACTCCTCTATGAACTGAATAAGCAGCGGTGAGCAAAAGGAAGGGATTATAGAAATAGCTAAACTGGCTGTTTTATTCTATTTCCATAGCTCCCACAGCAATGTACGGGGGGCACAGAAACAGCACAGCACAGTGAGCTAGACTGTTTCCGCAACTTCCGAATTATGGAAACAGCAGGAATCACTGTGATATGCTATTCTATAACTCCCATTCAAATCTATGGGAGTTACGGAAGCAGCGGCGGCTAATAGGGGAGCATTGAGCCATTCACAGACAAGGTAAGTCTGTGAATCATGACATTGCCTATAGACTGTTATTGTGGTTTTCACATTTATAAACAGAATATACATTTTAGAAAAGACATAACATTTTTTGTATAAGCCTCTGGTCATAGCTATATATGAATCTTGCTGTATGGTCTGTTTGACATGAGAGTTTTGGTATGTAATAAGGAAAAAGGTAACACTTTTTAATATGATTGATTCATAAATTTCAATACCTTTTTATATCAATAAAATACTTGTTAGATCCTAGTCAATCTTTGTCTTTTTTTAAATTCAACGCTTGCTCTAAAGAATAAGAACTGCATTTCATAGACAGTTGTCTAAATTAACGTGCTTAATTCTGTTATGTGGCCTGTTATCTGTAGCCGGTCTGATAATACAACTTCAGTGATTTATGCCATCAACATTTACTTATCCCAAGGGCACTCTCAGTAAAGCATCATTATTTCTTTATTAAATAGTACTTTTGCCTTCTTGCACTTGACAAACAAATCTAATGGCATGAAAGAATTCAATTTCAGAGCTGAATGATAATTTGTCAAGCACTGTTAAATCGCATAATTCAAAGTTAATTATGTTGGAGATATTAGGCTCTTCTATAATTTGGTTTACTTCAACACTAGATTTTAAACAATTTAACATTCCTGATAATGGCAACAAGATGTGTTTGTTAGCATGGCCAAGCATGTAAGTGGAATAAAAAACATTCCTACAGTCCTTTAGCTGCTTTTCACTTGACCGTACTTTGCACTTGCATTGACAAGTTATATCTACAGCATTGAGTAAGCGTTTTATCCTTTTGCTATACTAATCATAGCTTTAATACATTAATTAACTTTTGATGCATTTGAGGTTTCACATGGTTTCTAAAAGAATAAAATATTTTGCACTGAATATGGAGAATTGTAGATTTCCATTGTGTAGAAGATAAAGGATATGTTGTCAAAATGTCATTATCTTCAGCAATATCATTTATTTTCATTAATATGCCGTTTTTCCTCTTCATTCCATCCTTCATATTTTTAAAGGTTTTTTCCTAATTAAAAAAAGCATGCAGATTTATATTTTCCATTATCTCTTATCGATAAATCTTGTGTCTTGCAACATAGTACAAGATCTAAATAGACATAACTCAGAACTACTCAGTTTTATCTTTATATAATCTGTCATGGGTGCTGGCAATGCAGCAATGAAAAAAATATATACAGTATAGCTGTAGGTGATGTGATGGAATTATGCAATATTCTGTTATGCCAAGTTTAGCTGTTTAAGTTTCGCTTAGACTTGTTTGGTGAGACAGCTCCATCAACGTCCAACTGACTACATGGTCCATCTACAAGTATAAAGGCAACAGTGGTAGCATATATGGTGCAGGCATAAAATAAAATTCTTCCATGACAGGCATAAAAAGCGGCGTTTCGACCTCACAAGGTCTTCATCAGGCTTAACATATACAGACATATATAGATAAAAACATATCACACCTACCAATCATATATTCTATTTTATGCCTTCACCATATATACTACCACTGTTGCCTTTAAACTTGTGGATATGGATAAGGAATTTTGATTCAGATTCCACTGTGGCTGTGCATAAAGATTGTCTTGCCTCGCCTGGGTTGGCTCATAGCTGTGTGCTGCTAATGAACTGTCTATTTTGATATATGGTCAAACTAGTCTGCCCTTATATTAATTGCTTTCTGTTTGTCTTTGGTTAGATACGTATATGCTTATCTTAGGCATGTTTAAGTCCACTTACTGTGGATTTCCAAACCACATCTGTTGGAAGTTTGTTCCAGGCATCTACTACCCTTTCAGTAAAGTAATATTTTCTAACATTATGTCTGCCCTTCCCACCAACACATTTCCAATTATGCCCCCTTACTTATGAATTTTATAGTAGGTCCAAGTATAACAATGGTGATATGGACCTTTAAGCAGAGTAGTAAGAGGATAGAGACATCGCTATAGTTAGGTGACAAATAGAGATGAGCGAGCATACTCGCTAAGGCAAACTACTTGAGCGAGTAGTGCCTTAGTCGAGTATCTCCCCGCTCGTCTCTAAAGATTCGGCTGCCGTCGCGGGTGACAGGTGAGTTGCAGCGGTGAGCAGGGGGAGCGGGGGGGGGGGGAGAGAGGGGAGAGAGGGAGAGAGAGATCTCCCCTCCGTTCCTCCCCGCTCTCCCGGCGGCCAAATCTTTAGAGACGAGACGGCAGGTACTCGAATAAGGCACTACTCGCTCAAGTAGTTTGCCTTAGCGAGTATGCTCGCTCATCTCTAGTGACAGATATTGCAGAATGTGAATATTTATATAAGTGTCTCCAACAAAGTAAAATGATTTTCTAGCTGTTTAATGATGTTATTGAATGTATTCGGTCCTTGAGGAAGAACGTGAGATTGTTGTACAACTTAATAGTAAATTACTTATTGGAAAAAGTTACTGCACATTAAAATACAGTTTACTGCTGATTTCAGAGACGGTTCAACTCAAATTACAGTTATGTATATTTTCTGAAAAACACTTAAGTTTTATCTTTAGGTCTTAGTCACACAGGCGTTTTTTGCCGCGATTTGCGGATCGGATGACGGATGCGCATCCGCAAATTGCGTGACCGGGGCCGAAAAATCGCCCGAAAAAACTGCTCCTAGCCGCGTTTCAATAGAAACGGGCCGGAGCTGTTCAGTGCATTGAATTCAATGGAGCCAGCAATACAGCCGGCTCCATTGAAAGCAATGCGCTGAGGGCGATCTCACGATGAATTGTCAGGAAGGGCTTAAATATATAAGCCCCTCCCTGCAATTCATCCAGAAATGTGTAAAAATAAAAAATATATATATACTCACCTTGTCCCGGCAGACGGAGTTCAGCGCGGCCGGCTGGCAGTGGGTGTGAGTGGGTATGAGTGAGAGCTGCCCCTGATTGGTCCCTGCGCTGAGCCAATCAGAGGCAGCTCTCACTCACACCCATTCATGAATTCATGAATATATATTTAAGCCCTTCCCGACAATTCATCCTGCGATCGCCGGCAGCCCATTGCTTTCAATGGAGCCGGCAATACAGGATGGAGCCTGTTACAGCTGTGGCAGAGAAGAATGATTTGTCTAGTATATGCTCTCAATGGGGTCGGCGCTGCTGCCGCCAGCCCCATTGAGCGCATATAGAGAAGAGAACAGGAATCGCAGATAGGTGCGATCTGCGATTTCTGTTCTATAATTTATCGGACGAGCGCATAAAAAGCGCTCATGTGTCCGATACCATTGCAAAGCAATGGTTTTATAAAATCGACGGACGTATGTGCATGCGCAAATCGCGCGAAAAAACGCCCGTCTGACTAAGGCCTCAGACTGAATTAATTGTCACTGTTTAGTCTGTCAAGATGTTGGATGTAGAATAAACATCCAGAGAAGGATGGAATATCTATAAATGGAGATAGGTTGATTAGAAATCTACTGTTTTGTATTGGTTGCTTAGTGTCATAACATTTTAGTAGTCAGTTCTAGTCCTAGCAGCATTAAAGGGGTTGTCCCGAGGCAGCAAGTGGGGTTATACACTTCTGTATGGCCATAATAATGCACTTTGTAATATACATTGTGCATTAATTATGAGCCATACAGAAGTTATAAAAAGTTTTTTACTTACCTGCTCCGTTGCTAGCGTCCTCGTCTCCATGGTGCCGACTAATTTTCGCCCTCCGATGGCCAAATTAGCCGCGCTTGCGCAGTCCGGGTCTTCTGCAGTCTTCTATGGAGCCGCTCGTGCCGGAGAGCGGCTCCGTGTAGCTCCGCCCCGTCACGTGCCGATTCCAGCCAATCAGGAGGCTGGAATCGGCAATGGACCGCACAGAAGAGCTGCGGTCCACGAAGACAGAGGATCCCGGCGGCCATCTTCAGCGGTAAGTATTGAAGTCACCGGAGCGCGGGGATTAAGGTAAGCGCTCCGGTAAACTTTCTTTACTTCCCTGCATCGGGGTTGTCTCGCGCCGAACGGGGGGGGGGTTGAAAAAAAAAAAAACCCGTTTCGGCGCGGGACAACCCCTTTAACTTGGATTAAGCAAACTCTTATTTAGCAAGAACAACTTTGACAGTATTGCTTTACTTAGAGGGGTTGTCCCGCGCCGAAACGTTTTTTTTTTTTTCAATAGCCCCCCCGTTCGGCGCGAGACAAACCCGATGCATGTGTTGAAAAAAAAAACGGATAGTACTTACCCGAATCCCCGTGCTCCGGTGACTTCTTACCTACCTTGCGAAGATGGCCGCCGGGATCTTCACCCTCGGTGGACCGCAGGTCTTCTGTGCGGTCCATTGCCGATTGGCTGGAATCGGCACACGTGACGGGGCGGAGCTACGAGGAGCAGCTCTCCAGCACGAGCAGCCCCATTCAACACGGAGAAGACCGGACTGCGCAAGCGCGTCTAATCGGGCGATTAGACGCTGAAAATTAGACGGCACCATGGAGACGGGGACGCCAGCAACGGAACAGGTAAGTGAATAACTTCTCTATGGCTCATAATTAATGCACAATGTACATTACAAAGTGCATTAATATGGCCATACAGAAGTGTATACCCCAACTTTGTTTCGCGGGACAACCCCTTTAAAGTGGTTATACAGGCAAACCAAAAATTTAGAAATATGTTCACATCATCGCTGCTGCATCGGGAAGTGGAGAGCAGTGTGAGACTGGAAGCGGTGGGGATCAGATAAAGCGAGCATGGATGGATTCAATTATGTTTTTACAGCATTGCACAGATTGTGAGCAGATTTCAAAGTTTTTTTGTTTGGCTGGTTAACCTCTTTATGGCTTTACCTGCATTGCAGCTAACATGCCCAATTTCAGAAGTACAGGGTAGGCCATCGAAAAGTAGCCATGCACCACATTCTCATGAAAGCTATCTAAAAGACAATCTGCCTTTGATGCATTTTTATATAGTGAATGCGTATTACACAGCACTTTACATCACTAGTGTTACAATCGTGTGGGCAAACTAAGCACGGGGCGCACACGATCGTGACCAAGAATGGACAGATACACACAGGATTCAGGCAACTAATCCTAAATTATGGGGAGGATAACATGGCCCTACCTGAGCGGGGACATTGCCCCGATAAAGGGCGGCCCAGGGCCCTAGCTGCTCCTAGGAACCACGCCAACAGAACAGGACACATACACATGCCACATGACAGGGACAGAACAAGAGGACACACAGAGCCAGAAAACACAGCATACAGCAGGCAAAATGCAAGCTCTAGTAACAGGTGATAAGCTATATACAAATACCAGGTATTAGTAGACATTTTGATCAAAACCTGGAAGCTGGCTGGCCACTTCACAGCTCCTGGCTATCTAGTCCCTACACTAACCAGGAGTCCAGCAGCATGGAACACAGATCACACAGCAAGCTGCACAGGACAGACAACGGAACATAGATCACACAGCAAGCTGCACAGGACAGACAACGGAACACAGATCACACAGCAAGCTGCACAGGACAGACAATGGAAAACAGAGCATACAGCAAGCTGCACAGGACAGACAACCCGGCATGGACTCTAACATATAATGCAAACCACACAGACTCCACCCAGAGCTCACATGCACACTAAATAAAGGGTGGCCCAGCGGTCTTTGGAACTGGGCCCTAGCTTCTCCTAGGAACCACGCACCAGAACGGGATACATATACATGCCACATGTCAGGGACATAACAACAGGACACACAGAGCCAGAAAACACAGCATGCAGCAGCCAAAATGCAGCCACTAATGGCAGATAGTAAGCGGAATATAAATACCAGGTATTAGTAGACATTTTGATCAAAACGTGGAAGCTAGTAGGCCACTTTACAGCTCCTGGCTATACTGCTAGTCCCTAAACTAACCAGGAGTCCAGCAGCACCCAACACAGATCACACTGAGCTACAACAGAACAGAACAAAGTCACACAGCAAGCTGCACAGGACAGACAATGGAACACAGATCACACAGCAAGCTGTATAGGACAGACAACCAGGCACGGACTCTACCGGCACAGACTCTAACATAAAGAGCAAACGACACAGACTCCATCCAGAGCTCCCATGCACACAGATGAAACTCCACAGCAAGTCCAAGGGTCCTCATACAGAGGCGATAGACAGTCAGCCACCGTGACATAGGGAAACTGTGTTAGGGATCCACCAACTGACACACAGAGCAAGACATAAGACGTTTGGAGGCCGCACCTGTCAGGGCAAGGGAAAAGGGGAGCTGCATGTGCTGCAGACTAGGACTACAGGTGTCCAAACCATCTTTAGGGAAGCAGAGAGACACCACAGAAATACATGCAAACACAGATCTGAGTGGGAACAAAACAGATACATCCAAACAGTACAAGACAAGCAACAACTACTGACAGAAGCTGGGTTTATATGTGCTGCAGGCTAAAGGGGATTGGCTGCTGGGGAATACCACACCCAGCCAGCTCAAATAACCCCAACCTATGGAGCTCTGCTGCTAGGAACCTTAGTACTACAGATCACAGCAGCACACATAACAAATAGCTATTGGGTTTTGTCTCACAATCTATACTGCTGAGGTACAAACCCAATTCCAAAAAGGTGGAACACTGTGTAAAATGTAAATAAATGTAAATAAATGTAATTAAAAAAATACAATGACTCGGAAATCTCATGTGACCATATTTCATTCAGAAATTAACACATATAAGAAGATGAAAGTGAGACATTTTTCCAATTGATTTTAAAAAAGTAACTTGTTATGTCTATGCGGCGCACTAAAGCGCCACGCCTCAGCACGGACATAAGATTGTGTCCTAATAAAACCACAACAACTCTCATAATGTTGCATAGACCAATTACATCTCTTCAGGCTAGGATGGAAATACACCTGTCCCTTACCAATCATGGAAAGTGGGCAACCCCTGTTGAAAAGCAGGGTGATTGTCCCAATAAGGACAGCCCCACTGTCTTCATCTGGGACCTAGCTATCCCTGATTTGGAACCTGGAGTTGTGTACAAAACACGACATGACACTGTTCACACACACTGAGCACAGAACACGACAGTTCACATCTCATGTCTGGCCACCTGCACAGACGTACAGAACAAGTCACTGTTCACACCAACACACAAGGTCATGCATACCACACAGAACAGGACTGACTGACATAGAGCACATGTCTGGCCACCTGCACAGACATACAAAACACATCGCTGTTCACACCTACACACACGATAATGCATACCACATAGAACAGGAACCCCACCCAGAACTCACATGCATACAGATAGTAAATCATAGCTAGTCTAAGTGCTCTCACACTAGGGAAATAGAGAGTCAGCCACTGTGCTGACATAACAGGGAATAGTGTCAGGCATCACCCATCTAACACACACATAAGACATCAGACGTGCGGCCTGTAAAGGGATAGGGAGAAACCTGCGGGTGTATGCACCTGTGTGGTTACTGTACCACACATTACTCTATGCATGCACCTCAGAATGCATGGAGGGGAGGGAAAACAGGTGTCCAAACCATCCTTAGGGAAGGTGAGAGAGACACTTCAGACAAGCATGCATTACACCAGCTCTGAGTTGGTTTACAACAGGGTAAAACAGTAAAGTACTAAAATGACCAGCATATACTGCCAAGAGATGCTGGTATTTATATGCAGCCGGCCAGAGGGAATTGGCTGATGAAAATACCACACCCAGCTAGCTCAATTAACCCCCACCATTGAAGCTGTGCTCATGGAAATCTGAGGAACCACAGGTCCCAGATGCAAAATCTAACACAACTCATTTATGAATTTATGGCAGCAACACATCTCCAAAAAGTTGGACCACGAGTATGTCTACCATAGTGCAGCATCCCATCTTCTTTTACAGCAGTCTGTAAACATCTGGGAAGTGAAGAGATCAATTGCTGGAGTTTTGGGAGAGGAATGTTGTCCCATTCTTGTCTGATGCAGGATTCTAGTGGCTCAACAGTCCTGGTTCTTCTTTGCCGGATTTTTCATTTTAGAATGTGCCAAATGTTTTCTATTGGTGGAAGATCTGGTCTGTAAGTGGCCATTTCAGCTCCTGGATTCCACTTCTGCAAAGCCATACTGTTGTGATGGATGCAGTAGGTGGTTTAACATTGTTTTGCTAAAATTTGCATGGCTTTCCCTAAAAGATCTAAATGGGAGCATATGTTGTTCTAACCTCTATACTGCTTAGTACCTTTCGAGATATGTAAGCTGCTCATGCCATAGCCACTAATGCAACTATGCACTAATAACAAGCTGGGTGGTCCCTTTACTTTCTTCTTGAGCTTACAGGACACGTCATCAATAGTTTCCAAAAATAGAATTTCAGATTTTGATTCATCTGACCACAGAAAAGTTTTCCTATTTGCCTGAGAAGATGCCAGCATTTCTGGATGGATTCTTTTTTGCATGATACAGCTGTAACTTGCATTTGTGGATTGCACAGCGAACTGTGTTCACAGCAATGATTTCTGGAAGTATGCCTGATCCCATGTAGTGATTTACATTACAGAATCATGCCTGTTTTTAACGCGTTGCCACTTAAAGTCCAGTAAATAAGAAGCAGGCAAAGACAGGGTTATTTAACAAAGGTGCCATATGTGTCTGGATGGTGGATAACAAAACAATTGGACCTGCCCATGCTTGCTGGTGGATCAAATGATCCTCATTACTGGTGATCTGTCTGAGTTGTACAGAACCTGTTCTGTGTGCATGCCCCCACTGCTCCCAACACTTCGTTACAGCTTGATTATAATGGCGTAGATGGTGGACAATTTATTGAAATGACCATCCTGCTTCTCTCATTCTGATGATATATACCCTCTAAAATTTTGTTGACTGTACAAAATGTCTTTGAATGAGTCGTAGACTCATTTGTAGAAGTCAATAATGTCTCAACAAGAGGTAAACTACACAAAAGTAGTCTGAGAACCTTTTTATAGGGCAACAGGAGGAGCACTTTTTTGGCCTCTGGTGTCCGACCACACCACAACTGTAATCACTTACATATGTGCCTGAGACATAACTGCATGTCAAGTTTTGCAGCAATCTCACACTTCTATCTGAGTGGATTAATTTTTTTGTCAATGAATATAAAAAAACGAGGTAATACTGCAGTTGTATCCTATATAAGATGTGTCCACCTGTACCTTTCTATAAACTTTGCAAAATAATCAAATTTCTTATGATAAAAATTCCATATATTCTCTTGCAGACACATATAACATAAACAAGACCCAATAGGGTAAGGGATTCTTCATATGGGCTGCTTTAAGTCCCATTATGTCGCCGTTATAATTATGGCCACATAACAGGACAAAACAAAACCATTGATTGCAATGGTTTTGTTATTCATTAGCAATTTTCTTGCCCGTTCATAGTATGAGTGAGAAAAGATAGTATTTGCTCTATCTTTATTGCATGTAGTTAAGACCTATCTTTCTGCTGTTTTATTCAAATCTACGCAATATAGCATAGAGATTAAATACTCTGAGAAGGGGAAAAACCCTCATGCGCAACTGCACTCTGTAGTGGTGAGCGTAGTTACACATATGGCCATCTGTTTTTGCCGTAACACTATTTTTTCAAAACTGGTTATCTTGTACCATTCATCCCAGGATATCTGGAAAGTAATAGAAGTATACATGTACAGTGTGTATCATTTAGTGAAAAAATAGACAACAGTGTATATAGTGCGGTCCACTTTTACACAGCTTCTAATATTTGACTAAAATCACACTATAAAGGCTCATGCCCATGGGCAGGTCAGATTTCGCATGCGGGAGCCCGCAGCAGAATCGGACCCTGCCCGTGGCCGGCTACCCTGTGTGCCTGGTCCGGGCTGTACAGTGGATGTGTGCGGAAGCACCAGTGCACATGCACAGTACTTTTTTTTTTAACTCCTCCTTTCCAGCAGAATCCGCGGCCCGTTCACAATGTCAATTGCAGATATGATGCGGATCGGATGGCTTACATTGACTCCAATGGAAGCCGTCCTTGCGGAAACCTCACTGAAATATAACATGCTGCGATTTGTTTTCCGCATGCGCAATCTGGAAAACAAATCTGCTTGTCAAAATTTAAGTGTGGATGCCCATGGTTCCCTTTCACTGATTCCACAGTTCAACTCCGCCCGTGGACATTGGGCCTAAAAGATAGTGGATATTTGTTGTCAATTTGCTTTCCTCTAGTAAATTTAAATCAGTCCAATCATGTCATGAATAAGAACCAGTGAGTTTGAAACATGTTGGCAGTTAACATGTAAACTACGGTCAACTGCCGATCTGGATGTTTTTTTTAAATTCTTCTAATAAAAATGTTAGATTTTAGCTGCATGAGCTGGAACCCTTTCTCCTTTAGCACACTACTCATGTTCTCTGCTCTGCTAATGACCTTAGACTAAATTCCTCCCTAATCCAAACCTCCAACTTCTGCCTCCTAGATTTTTCCCAAGCCCAATCAATTCTCTGGAATGCGTTACTCTGGGCAATCAGGTTAATTGCTAAAGCCCACAGCTTTAAGCATGACCCAAAAATCACCCTGCTTCTACTCTTGCCCTTGGAAACGTGACCGCCTTCTTCCCACTGCATCCTCCATGCACCCCACTGCACCTCCTATCTGCTTATTTAGAAACACGGCTGGTGATAGACTCACACACCTTTATGTATGCATGCATATATGAATAGCACCCTATGTGTATTCTTTCTTATCATCTATGAGCTCATCTATGAGCAGAATCCTCACCCCTATTGTTCAAGATCCTTATCAGTTTAATACTGTCTGCCAGTACTTATTTTTTCTATGTTTCTCCTGTTTTCTAAGGCACTGCAGAATATGTTGGTAATATACAAATAAAGATTAATATTAAAGATTATTAATATTTAAGTATGTATTTTTATTAAGCAGAGTGCCATTTATTGACATTACATTATTTTGAATTCGATATGGAATTTAGCCACATAACTGTACTTTACTAAGGTGTCTCGCTTAGAAAGAACTGATGAGACAAGCAAATTTATACCTGTATGTTTTTGTTCTGTGTCAGCCTTTTCCAAAGCCTTTCCTCCATAACTCACATATCGCATTTACTCAGCTCAGCACATAACATGTTTTTTTCTACAATGCTTTGTTCACTACTATTGTGCTGACTGCCGCTCTTGTCTACCCGTTTCCTGCACACCTGATAGGAATCTCTGCCAGGTAACATTGAGAGAAATAGATGAATCAGCAAACAGATGTTGCTTCTACCCTTTCATTCTTCTGTTTAACCAATTCATAACCAAGATCATCCCTGTATCACGTTATCCATTACTTTATGAAATAATGTATGATTATGCATACACTGTATAAGCTGAACACTATATTGTCTTACGTAAAGGGAAACCTCTGAATGCCCTACATGTATTAATTTCCTCCCTCAAAAATGTCATCACTAATTGTTGTTGCTATATTGTTCTTCGCTACAGGTCATTCAGTGTTCTTTCAATGCTTGTAATCAAATTGTTATGGTAAATGTATCATTTGTTATATTTTTGGTGATTTTTTAATTTTACATGATTTTTAAAGAAAATCCTAATGTCTTGTGGTTTTCACTTTGATCCTGAAGCCTAATAAAAGTCTGAAACGTCCTGTTCTATACAACAGCCTTATAGACACAATAGACAAGAATAGAATAGAATCGCCAGTTTCCTGGCAGCTTTTTTCTCTTCTCCAGTTTAAAGATGCAACAAATTTATAACATCTTGCATGATATTGATCAATTTGTGGCATCTTTAAATAGGTCTAGAGATGTGAAGTTACTTTCTTTGCCACCTAGCTAGAGGAAGACTGTGACAAGGTTTGTGACTTTTTAAAAAGTTGGATGTCATCAATGTATCCAAACACTTCATTCAACTCAAATCTAGCTCCCTTTTCTAGACTCTTTTGAAAAGTGGAGTAAGAGGCATAACATCTGTTTTTTTGGTGCAAATCAATAATACATTACTCTAAACTGATTTGCACCAAAAAAATTCTGTCACAGCACCGCATTGACTTCTATGGAAGACTGTAGGCATGCTCTGTGACCTGTGCAGAAGTCATTGCACAGAAAGGGGGAGCATATAAGCTGTAATTATGGTCATGGCTCGACAGCCGCAAGGTTGAAACGGACTGGCAGTGCTAGGTCAGTCCAAGCCACATTATGAAGCTATCCCCTTGGGTTCCACCATCATTGATAAAGGGTCATTGGAGTCATAGCTTGAAATTTTTCTAGATGCTTTGTGTTTTCCTGGGCTGGCCAATCTCTTTGAGAGGGAGTCTATATATTTCAACTGCTGCTTTCACTGGTTGCTGATTATTCATCTCTTATGAGTGAAGTTGGTCTAGTCCTTTTTCCCTTGGTGCTGCAATCCAGATCAAGCTAAATAGTTACCATCTTATTATTTACATATCCTGTATCTACCCAGGGTCAGTACAGGTGGCCTAGGCTTGGGACATGGGGGTCATTCTTGTAGGGACAATCACCCCATTTTGGGCAGGGGTATTCACCCCCCCACCCCCTCCCCCCATTCAGCTGTAAAGGCTAGATTCTCCATCTTTCCCTCTTGGTTACATTTGGTGGTGTTTTTCATGTTTTAGGTGTAATTTTCTGGAGCTTATTTATCCCTTGTGAACACTGACTTGCGTCTATGTTGGGTGTGGTAATTTAATGCTCAGTACGGACGTAACAGAATACTTTGCCTGACTTTTTTCTGTTGCTGCGGTTCTGGGATCACTTTCTTTCTAAATATTCTGGTACAGGTGTTGTATGTGTTTCTTTATCTTCTGGCTCTGGTGGGAGTGGTATTAGGTGAGACATGCTTGGCCTCACCTGTGGGTAATTTGTCAGGACTATTTAGCATGGCCTGATTCTTAGCTCAAGTGCTATTAAACCCTTTCCAATCCACTGTCTGACGTCTTCCAACATTCTGATTGAAGCTTGTGCAGCTCCGATGTCGGAAGATGTCCGGCAGGGTATTCTTATTGTACATTACTGGCCGATCTGTTGTCGATGCCTCTCTGGAATGTCACATACTGCAGTACTGGCTCTAGCCAGCAGATGGTGCCATTATATAATGGCAGAAAGAGAATGCCCCCTAGGAAACCATAAATCCAAAATTGGATTGCAAAGGGTTAATCTTCAGTTCTCCTCTGACTGTAATAGGAGTCAGAGCTTGGTTCTGGATCTCTTATTTGCCTGGAGTCTTCTCAAATCTAAGTACTGAGCTTGTTATCATTTTCATCTTCTTTCCTGCGTTCTTCCCCTATCCCACATAGGGTCTACTAGTGGCCAAGGTATGTGGTCAGGTTTGTCTTTGTCAGGGCAGGTTACCTGCATATTAGAAGGGCCCTTACCTGAGTAAGGTTCATTAGGGACAGTGTTTCCCTTATTTGTGGTTGTTTTTATTATTTAGCACTGTTTGGTGTGCAGTTGTGTGAGTGTTTCAGGTTACGGATCCATCATGTCTGGTCTGGACATAACATTTTCTTGTGAGCTCTTTTAAGTTTAGTAACATTATGAATCCCGTTAAGGCATTAGATAATCAGCTTAGGGCTCTTTCGTTTGAGGTTGTTGATATTAAGCAAAAGACGACTTGATCGGTCCCGTGTAAAGAGCCTGAGTTAGATTTGCTTGATCCTTTCTCTGGCAACCGGCAGGAGTTTGTTGTTTTTCACAAGTCCTGCAGGTTTTATTTTAAGTTGCATCCCTCATACTTAACTAATGACTCCCAAAGGGTGGGATCATAAAATCTTATTTACAAGGGAGTCCTCCGTCTTGGGTGTTTTCTTTACCACCATCCTCTGAGGCGCTCTTGACCTTTGGACAATTTTCTTTCTGCCTTATGGTTACTTTATGATGATCCTGATAGGGTCACCCTTGCTAAAAGTAAAATTGGAAAGTTGAGGCAAGAGAGGTTGCCTACCAAAGATGTTTGTGCAGAGTTCCACTGCTACGCTACAGACATCCAATAGACCAAGCTGGCGCTAAAAAGTCACTTTTGTTTTGGGTTATCTGACAAAATTAAAGGTTTAATGATTTAGTACCCACTCCTAAGAATCTTAATGAATCTATGACTTTGGACATTCGTATTAGTCATCAGGTGAAAGAGAAAAATAGTGAGTGTTTAGAGGTCACTTCTATGCTAACCTCTGATTCAGAAGAACACATGCAATTGGGTGCACTGTCCAGGGAGAAGCAGCCATCCGTGAACTGCTGCTTTTACTGCAGCTGGACAGGTCATTTTGTTCAGGCGTGCCTGTTCTAGAGATCTGAGTCAGAGAGGCTAGCTGGCCTGGATTAATTCCTCTGGGTTCACAAATTGCCTGCATGTCATCTTCCAGGGTAGTTCTCGTGCTGAGATAATTGTAAATACAGGAAATACTCCAGTGACTGTATTTCTGGACTGTTCTTGAAACTTTAAGATTATCCAATTCCTGTTTCAGCCATCGTTTCCATAAATCTCTCTTTCTCAAAAATATTTAAAATTGTGTTTCTGATGTTCGTCTGAAAATTGGAATGTTCCATTCTGAAGAAACTATTTTGTTTGTTATGGAGACTCTCTCTACACAGGTGGTGCTGGGATTGCCAGGGTTGAGGTTACACAAACCTGTAGTTGAGGCCAGGTTCACACGAACGTAGGATCACGTATTATGTGAGTGATACGTGGTAATTCGCAGGCAATCAAAAACATTACCATACGTAGTTAAATTCACATGTAGAAATAGCGTAATACGCCAGTGCAAAAAATATATATCTATTTTGTGGCATATTATGCAAGAGAACCCATTGTTCTCTGTGGAAGCATAAACAATGCCGCCCATATGCGATTATATTGTGTATGGGTGACGTATATACGCGCCATTGCAAAGCAATAGCATGGGAAATCTAAACCAAAAAAACTGGAAGACTGCGCATGCCAGAGTGCGTGACATCAACTGTCATGCGCAGTAAAATTATTTCCCTGCAATACAAGGCAATAGGCCAGGTCACTGTCGAAACGCTACTTGACTCACACAGCTTTTTATGCATAGAGGTGGGTGAGCCCAGCCTGACTGGGAGAGGGGAGATATTGTTAAATAAAATCCTGCTTGTAGGCATAAGCGTATGTCTGTAAATATAGTTACAGTACTAGCTGACGAATTACCAGAGTTTATCAAAGATTTTTCATATGTATTTGCTATAGAAGGAGCAGATAAACTGCCGCCACAGAGTAGGTGATTGCTCCATTCATCTTATTCCAGGTTGTGAATTACCTAAAAGCCACATGTATATTGTCTGGTCCTGAGAAACAGGCCCTTATTGAGTATATTGTTGACAGTCTAAAGATGGGTCATATTTGTCCATCTAATTCACATTTAGCCGACCGATTCTTGATCTTGCCTAGATCTTAGAGAACTCAATAAGATTACCAATCCTTATCTGTTACCACTCATTCCCAACTTGTTTAATAAGTTAACCGGAGCCAGCTGTTTTTCTAATATTCTGATATCCTTATTTATTCCCCTGATAATGTCTCTCATGTATCGCACATCCAACAGGTGCTGCAAGCACTTCATGATAATAATTTGTTTGCTAAGAGAGAGAGAAGTGTATATTTATTTTTCAGGAGGTCATGTTTTTGGGTCGTGCCATAACTCCTTTGAGTTTCAAGATAGATCCAGATAAAATCCGGGCTGTCTTAGATTGGCTACAGCCAGAAAATCTTAAGGCAGTTAAGATTTTTAGGGTTTGCTAATTATTACTAAAAATTTATACATGAATTTTCAGAGATTGTTAAACCTTTGACTCACATGACCAAGAAGGGTGCTTTTCCATCAAAATGGTCCCCTGAAGTGTTGAAAGCTTTTAATACCCTGTAAAAACGTTTCCACTGCTCCTATTCTTTTAGAGCCAAATTCCTCTAAGCCAGTTATTGTGGAGGTGGATGCTTCTGAGGTCAGAGTGGGAACAGTTTTGTCTCAGGGTACCACTGAGTTGATAGTTTTTACAGACCCCAAAAATCTGGGGTATTTGGCGTCTGCAAAGAGACTTAACCCAAGACAGACCCCCAGTGGTTGTCGCTTTAATTTTGTTGTCACATATCACCCCGGTAGCAAAAATATCAAATTGATGCTCTTTCTAGGAGTTTTATTCCAGTAGTTTCAGATGAGCCTCCTGTGCCTATTCTATCTGAAGGGGTAGTTGTGTCATTTGTGATTTTGGATCTTTCAGGAGCAGATTCGTAAGGCTCAGGATCTAGCTTCTTTGGGTCTTCCAGATGGAAAGCTCTTTGTCACGTTACACTTAAAATTGCAATTGCAATTACTAACTGAAATGCACAATTCTGTTCTGGCAGGACATGCAGGGATTAACATTACTAGGAGACTGATAACGAGAACCTACTGGTGGCCTTCTATGAGACATGAAAAATCTTAGTAAATCGGTTAGTGATTACAAGAAGGTGACAGACAAAAATCAGTCGGAGGGTGTAATTTTCGTGCTGGAGATTTGGTTTGGTTGCCATCTTTCACATTGGGTCCGTGCTTCATCAGTGTGCACAAAAAATAGAGCAAATCGCTTATTTCTTCGCAGCTGCAGGAAGTGACGTCAGACACCTGGAAACGGGCGCCAGAGGATAGCCAAGAGCAGGGGACACCGGAGCTGCGCAGGAGCCGGCACTGGCACCAGGAGGCCGCCAGGAGTCCGAGGGAGCGGCTAAAGGTTCAGCGGGCAGAAGCAGAGGAGAGAGAGCGAGGCCGCCATGAGTGAGACTGCTGGTGATGTCACCAGAGCTGCGGAGGAGCTGCCAACAGAGCTGTTAAGTATTCTCTGTGTATCTTAGTGTGTGTGTGTGTGTCTGTGGGTCTCAGTGTGTGTCTGTGACTAAGTGAGGGAGTATTAGAGTGTGAGTGTATAAGTGTCTGTGTGCAAGGTGTAAGTGAAGCAGGATTAGGGGATTGAGAGAGAGTGCGAGCATTAGTTAAAGAAAAAAAAGTGTGAGAGCGGTTGCGCACGGGCAGCGAGGTGTGAGCGGTTGCGCACAGCAGTGAGGTGTGAGCAGTTGCGCACGGGCAGCGAGGTGTGAGCGGTTGCGCACGGGCAGCGAGGTGTGAGCGGTTGCGCACGGGTGAAGCGATGTCAGCGGTTGCGCATGGGCATAGCGGTGTCAGCGGTTGCGCACGGGCAGCGAGGTGTGAGCGGTTGCGCACGGGTGAAGCGATGTCAGCGGTTGCGCATGGGCATAGCGGTGTCAGCGGTTGCGCATGGGCGTAGCGGTGTCAGCAGTTGCACACGGGTGTAGCAGTGTGAGCGGTTGCGCATGGGCGGAGCGGTGTCAGCGGTTGCGCGCGGGCGGAGCGGTGTCAGCGGTTGCGCACGGACAGAACACGTTTGGAGTGTGAGAAAGTCAATCTTTACTACTTCCACAAGTAAATTGTAGATCCCCATTATGATGGGCTCCATGCCTGACAATGTCATCCAGTGTGCTACTTGTGCAATGTATGCGGTCCTTGATCAGCTGATCGAGGGTGCATAGTGTTGCGCAAGATGCGTGCACATCGCACATTTAGAAGCCCAAATCCTGGATCTAGATTAGCAACTTGCGGCACTGCGATCAATTGGCATCATGGAAAGGAGTTTGCTGCTCACTGAGCAGGCGCTCGCTGGAGTAGAGGTGGGGGAGGATGGTACCGTAGTACAGAAGAGCAGGGGGAGCAGGCAGGCAGCAGGGTGACAGATAGAAGGAGGGGTAGAGGGAAGAATACCAGGGAGGCTAGTCCTGAACTGGCACAACTCAACAAGTTTGCAAAGTTGGCAGATGAGGGAGATGCCATTACAGAGCCAGCACCGCTGCAGCACGACAAGCCCTCTGAGCACCAGGGAGATGATTGCTCCAGCGAGAAGGGGACGGGGAGCGTAGGGCAGGCTGGACAGGTCCTAGTGGTGGGGGACTCAATTATAAGGGGGACAGATAGGGCAATCTGCCATAAAGACCGGGATCGACGAATGGTGTGTTGTCTTCCTGGCACTCCAGTTCGACACATCACGGATTGGATTGACAGATTACTGGGAGGGGCTGGAGAGGATCCAGCAGTCATGGTGCACAGTGGCACCAATGAACAAATTAGAGGTCAATGGAGGGACCTCAGAAATGATTTCAGGGACTTAGGAGTTAAGCTTAGGGTGAGGACCTCCAGGGTAGTTTTCTCGGAAATACTACCTGCACCTAAAGCCACACTAGAAAGGCAGCAGGATCTTAGGTAGGTAAACAAGTGGCTCTGGAGTTGATGTAAGAAGGAGGGATTTGGGTTCCTGGAGAATTGGGCGGACTTTGCTGTCAGCTACAGGCTCTACTGTAGGGACAGGCTGCATCTTAATGGGGAGGGTGCAGCTGTGCTGGGGGAGAAGATGGCTAGAAGGCTGGAGGAGTGTTTAAACTAGGGACTGTGGGAAAGCAAAAAGATAAACAAGGGGGTAGTCAGTGTAGCTAGTGACCTGGGTCTAAGTAATGGGAATGGGGTTGAGCAGGGGGTGGGGTTAGTACAGTTAGAACTGTCAGATCAGCCAATAGTACCATTAGTAGCAAAATGAATTTAAAGTACAAAAACAACCGTATAAATTGTATGACCACAAATGCAAGAAGTCTGATCGGTAAAGTGGGTGAGCTTGAAGCGAGAATAACCAATGAAAACTACGATATAGTTGGAATAATGGAAAGATTAATGATTAGTGCGATTGGGCAGTAAATTTACAGGGTTACAATCTCTTCAGAAGAGACCGTGGACAAGGGGGAGGGGTATGTCTGTACGTTAAATCGTACTTAATGCCGAGGCGACGGGAGGATGTAGGGGCAGGAGATGAACACATGGAATCTCTGTGGGTAGAAATACATGGAGAAAAAATAACAAAAGAAACTGAAACCTTACTACTAAGGCCTCGGTCAGACGGGCGTTTTATCGCACGATTTGGCGGATCGCATATCGCATGCGCATCCGCAAATCGCGTGACCGGGGCCAACGATTCGCTGAAAAATCTGCACCTAGCAGAGTTTTCGCGGGATGAATTTTCGGGAAGGGCTTAAAAATATAAGCCCTTCCCTGAAAACCATCCTGAAATGTGTAAAAATAAAAAAAAAGTATACTCACCTTTTCCCTGCAGCCGGAGTTCAGCCGCGTCCAGCCGGCAGTTCTCCTAAACTGCTCTGTGTAGTATTCAGCAGGCGGGGATTTAAAATCCCCGCCTGCTGAATGGGCTGCCTCTGATTGGTCACAGTCCTCACCAATCAGAGGCAGCTCTCACTCACTAATTCATGAATTCATGAATGGGTGAGTGAGTGCTGCCTCTGATTGGCTGAGTGCAGGGACCAATCAAGGGCAGCTCTCAGCTGTCATTAAATGAATTTTAAATCCCCGCCTGCTGAATACACAGAGCAGTTCAGGAGAACTGCCGGCTGGACACGGCTGAACTCCAGCTGCAAGAAAAAGGTGAGTATACTTTTTTTTTTTTTTTTACACATTTCAGGATGGTTTTCAGGGAAGGGCTTATATTTTTAAGCCCTTCCCGAAAATTCATCCCGCGCTCGCCGGCAGCCCATTGCTTTCAATGGAGCCGGCTGTATTGCCAGCTCCATTGAATTAAATGGGCGAACATCATTCTTCTCTGCCACAGCTGTTACAGCTGTGGCAGAGGAGAACGATCTTTATAGTATATGTTCTCAATGGGGTCGGCGCTGCTGCCGCTGGCCCCATTGAGCGCATATATAGAACACAAGGAATCACAGAACGCAGATAGGTGCGTTCTGCGAATCATTGTGTTCTATAATTTATCGCACATCCGCATAAAAAGCGGACATGTAACCGATCCCATTGCGAAGCATTGGGTGTATATATGCGCAGATCGCATGCGCAAATCGCGCGAAAAAACGCCCGTCTGAACGAGGCCTAAGGCAGATAGAAGAGGTGTCAAACCGCAATGAAGTAATTATCATGGGAGACTTTAATTATCGGAACATAATATGGGATAACGAGACCTGCAAATCTCATAGCGGTGATAAATTCTTGAGAACGATTAAAGATAACTACCTTATCCAACTTGTGCAGGAGTCAACTAAAGGGAGGGCCACTCTGGTCTTAGTATTAACTAACAAACTGGACCAAATAATGGGGGTGCAGGTTGAGGGGCACTTAGGAAACAGTTACCACAATATAATTAACTTCCAGCTGTCATTCAATAAGAAGGCTTGTTAGGGAGCAACAGATAAACTAAACTTTAGTAAAGCAAAATTTGATCAGCTTAGAACTGCTATCAGTAACAGGAATTGGGACAACATCCTCAAAAATATCAGTACAGACGACAAATGGGATAAGTTTTAAAACATCCTAATCACCTCATGTGAGCAGTTCATACTCTTTAAAAACAAAAGAACTACAAGTAGAAAGAAACCAATGGGGCTCGACAAGACGGTTAAGGTGGCAATAAACCAAAAAAAGAAAGTGTTTAAACTACTAAAGCAGGAAGGCAGCAAAGAAGCGCTAAAATCATACAGGGAAAAAAAAATATGCAAAGGAAAGATCAAAACTGCTAAGGAGGAGGCAGAAAGACGGATCGCCAAAGAGAGCAAAAACAGCACCAAACTATTCTTCAACTATATTAACAGAAAACAGATTTGCACTGAGAGCACTGGCCCTTTAACAAATAATGCAGAAGAAATCATAGAAGACAATGGGGGGAAGGCAAATCTATTAAATAGTTTCTTTTCAAGTGTATTCACAACGGAAAAAGAAATGTCACATGAGATGCAGGGGAACAAAATGAACCCCTCACAAAATATCACATATCTAATGCAGGAGGAAGTGCGGAACCGGTTAAAGAAGATTAAAATCGATAAATCGCCTGGGCCCGATGGAATACACCCAAGGGCTCTAACGGAACTAAGTGATATGATAACTAAGCCACTATTCCTAATATTTATGTACACTGGGGTTGTACCACTGGATAGGCGCATTGCCAATGTAGTTCCAATATACAAAAAAGGGTCCAAAACGAGAGCCTGGTAACTACAGGCCGGTAAGTTTCACTTCAGTAACTGGAAAAATATTCAAGGGGTTTCTGAGAGACGCCATTGAAGAATACCTCAAGGAGAACAACTGAATAACTCCTCACCAGCATGGGTTCATGAAGGGTTGATCATGTCAGAGCATCTGATCAGCTTCTACGATGAAGTAAGTTCTAGGCTGGACCTGTGAGAGTCTATCGATCTTGTTTATCTGGACTTCTCTAAAGCATTTGACACCGTGCTACACAATAGGCTGATATATAAAATGAGACAGCTCAGATTGGGTGAAAATGTGGGTATTTGGGTAAAGAATTGGCTCAGAGATAGAAAGCAGAGGGTGGTAATAAATGGTTCGTACTCTGATTGGGCCACCGTCGCTAGTGGGGTGCCAGAGGGTTCAGTATTGGGCCCCATTCTGTTCAATATATTTATCAATGACCTGATAGAGGGACTGCACAGTAAAATATCAATATTTGCAGATGACACAAAATTATACAAGATAATCAATGCAACGGAGGACAACGTACGGCTACAAACGGACCTAGATAAGCTGGGGGCTTGGACAGAAAAATGGCAAATGAAGTTCAATGTTGATAAATGTAAGGTTATGCACTTGGGCAGGAGAAATGGATGGGACCAATATACACTAAATGGGGTACTGCTAGCGAAAAATGATATGAAAAAAGACCTGGGCGTACTAGTGGATTGTAAATTAAACTGGAGTAACCAATGGCAGTTAGCTGCTGCAAAAGCAAATAAAGTATTGGGGTGCATTAAAAGAGGTATAGGGGCGAAGGATGAGAACATTATTCTACCACTATATAAGGCACTTGTTAGGCCCCATATGGAATACTGCGTACAGTTCTGGACACCGGTGCTTAGGAAAAATGTTGCAGTGCTCGAGGGGGTTCAAAGAAGGGCAACTAAATGAATAGATAGAATAAGGGGACTGGAATACCCAGAGAGGCTAACACAATTGGGATTATTTACCCTGGAAAAAAAGATGGCTAAGGGGTGATCAAATAACTATGTATAAATACATGAGGGGACAATACAAGGATCCCTCCCACGGTCTATTTATACCCAGGACTGCAACAGTAACAAGAGGGCATCCACTGCGTCTAGAAGAAAGCAGATTTCATTGCCAACACAGAAAAGGGTTCTTTACTGCAAGAGCAGTGAGACTGTGGAACTCTCTGCCTGAGGACGTGGTGATGGCAAAATCCATAGAGGAGTTTAAGAGGGGACTAGACGTCTTTCTAGAGTGGAAGAATATTACACGACATAGATTTTAGGTGACCTGAGAGATGTTGATCTGGGTATACAGACAGGTAGAAACTACTAGAGGTTGATCCAGGGATTAGTCTGACTGCCACTAGGGAGTCGGAAAGGAATTTTTCCCCCAATAGAACTAATTGGCTTCTGCCTCTTGCTTTTTTTTGCCTTCCTCTGGATTAACAAGGAGGTTAAATAGGCTGAACTAGATGGGCATTGTCTTCATTCGGCCTTACATACTATGTTACTTTGTTACAAATGGAAATCTTGCGCAAAACACATACATGTGAAGGAACCCATTGAATTAAATGGGCTATATTCACTACGTATTCTGCCCGCAAAATGTGTTTATGCAAAACACTGTGACATAGACCTAAAGGTACTCATACACCATTCTCAGGATTGTCCCATACACATGAGCAATTGGTACTGCTGGGCGTTCATGTTTTTTCCATGGTTGTAGTGGAGAAAGCTGTGGCAAGACTGCTCTCCAGGAAGAACAAGGATTGGCCATTGAAATTCAACATTTCCAATCCTCCCACCCCCGCCCCTCCCAATATTATCTGTCAGGTTAAAGTTTGGAGGCCTTTATATACATTCAACTATAAGCCAGTGCTGCCAGAATAGGTGGGTTCCGACAACTTTTGTTTAATGTTTTTGGGGGACCTTAAATCCCAACAACTAAAGGAGTATTCCCATCTCAGCTCTTCTTGGCTGAGATTAGAAACCTATGACTGGTTTCCTGACCACCTAACTGGGGGAAATTGTGGAGTATGGCAGCCTTACACTGTTTTTGTAACTCCCACTGAAGTGAATGGGAATTACAGAAACAGCATAAGGCTGCCATCTGAGTTGTGTCTGCGAGGTGGTCGGGAAATTAACCCTGAATTACTTTTTTCAGCCAGGCTGTGCTGACATGGCAATATCCCTTCAAGGACTCAAATGCAGAGTCAAGTTTTAATTGTCCTTTTATTTTTGGCTGAATGTACCCTTTAAATGAGCTGAGTTTTAAGATGACTGTAATAGCAAACCTCCTCTGGTACATGAGGGTACTATGTAAAACACAATTTTGCATTGTCAGAATAACTCCTTTTATAAGTACTCAGATAATAAGCTGACAGGAAATTTCTTAGAGCCTTTCTACTGTTTGTACAGCATAAGATATAGTATTCCATAAAATGTCCTTGCTCAGTTAATAGATTGCTTCTAAGAGTAGGTACATATGATAGAAATGTGTACATGCATATTTTGAAATCTAAAATGTGAGTTCCTTTATTAAAAAAGATTAGAACAAAATGCTTAGTGTGTGTACTGTACATTTAATGCTAGCAAGAACTCTAAATATGTTAACTATAATAAGGACACTGTAACATTAACAGTTTTAATGTAGAGCAGTATTGAACGGTTGCTATTTACACCAAGCGATCAGTGATCTGCTCATCGCCCATTGTTTATGCTGCATGAATGATGAACGATGAGCTGATCGCTCAGTGTAAATTGCAGCCGTTCAGTACTGAACGGCCGCTATGTTAACTCAATGGAGAAGGATGGGGGAGCACGAGGAGAGACATTTCCTCCAGCTATCCCACTATGAGCCAGCGATACTAGCTCCCGTGCAGGTGCACGGGAGCTAGTATGTGCGGGGACGAGCGTCAGTCATCGTTTGCCCAATACTCGTTCTGTCTAAATGGGCCTTTACATGTGTGTCTTGTACTTATATTACTGTTAGTATCAGATTTACAAGTATAGTATGCTAGGTAATCTAGCAAGTTACTTGTTAATACATACTACCTTATTTGGTTCTTAAATATGCATGGCCCTTATATAGTCATAACACTGCATGGTAATTGTATATTTCTCAGCAGTGATAGGGAATAGGATAGGGGATAATAACTTGCTGATGGGTGGGGGTCTCACCAATGAAACCCCTTCTGATTTCAAAAATTGGAGTCCCGTGTCACCCTCTGTCTGTCACTATGGGGGTTACTTGAATGCAGTGTTGACCGAGCATGCTCAGTTTGCTCTCCATTCATTTCAATAGGACTGACAGAAATATCCGAGCACTTGCTGCTCTATTATCTTAGCAGTTCCATTGAAAATGAATGGCTCATCAGTGCTTGCATGACCAGTAGGGTGGCCCATAGGAATATGACAAAAAAAAAGTGGCAGCTATACAGCAAGACACCTTCCCAATTTGTTACATCTGCTAATAGTAATGTTAGGGTAAAGTTTTAGCTTTAACTTCCAATTGCAAGATGGTGCTCAAAACTGTTGTATATTGTGAGACAGCACTAATATTAATAAAACAAACCACTATACTTTAAAACATTATTGTACTAATAATTTGCCCTGACAATCTACATATTTTTGCTTTTCCAACCAAAAATACCTCCCAATGTATGATTTCTCTAGATCTCCCTACAGTGGCGTGTTGATGCCATACTGAATGGAATAAGTTGTGAAATAAAATAAATACATATATCCTATAGGTCATGACATAATACGTAAATATGCATAATAAGAGACATACCTGAAAAGAAGACGATTTTCAGTGAGAGTCTGAAAATTCAGGGTGTTGAGCACAACCTTGTCGTTGACATAAGAACCTGAAACTCTGCCCCAGATAAAGGTATGTTAAAAGGAAAAACATTAAAGGGTGTCTTGCTTTGTATTCGAAAGTTGAGTTTTTTGGGCCACCATAATGATCAGCACTCCATTCAGTCTCCTCACTGTGGGAGTGCTTTAACCCTACAGTGAGGAGGACGGGGGACATGCGACCCCCATTTTTGAGATTGACGGTGAGACACTTTTCCCCTCTGCCAATCAGTAAGTTATCCCCTAACTTGGCACAATCTTGTTAAGACTAGGGCTACACGGTGACCCAGGCCATGGAATAGGCTGCGTGGTGGAGATTGCAATGCAGCCCTACAGGATCAGTAACTAATGGGAGTCAATGTGGTCACGTTGCGGCTTGCAAGTTTCTGCTCTCATGACTAAACGATTGCAAGAAAACTAAATATGCTGGACTTCTTGTGGCCGTTGTGTAATCAGAATTTACAAGCCACAATGTGGCTGTGTTGATTTTCTTTAGTTTGCAATGTTGTAGAGTTACATTACAATCTATGGCCAAGAGACCTGTGTAACAGGGAAAGTTTCCAGCCATAGCCTAACAGGTTTAAATACAATTATAACTAATTACCTGTTTTTCCAATCTCATACAAGCCCATTGTTCACCAAATGAAAAAACGTAGTCAATGTTGCAGGTTCTGAAAATTTTGTTAGTTATTGTAGTTCTTCAAACACTCTTATAATTAGCTTTCTGGCTGCGTTATTTTCTAGACAGTGGGCAAAATGTGTTTGGGCCACTGCTTAATGACCTCCGACACTGTCAACAGTCAACACATACTGGCACATGTCTAAGCTATTTTGAAAAACTGACTGTCACCTACAGTACATGCATTGCATATATTTATATATACTGCCCACACTTTTGTTTCAGCACCCAGAAGGTATCAGCAGGACTGCTGTTCCAAGCACTAAACGGAAAAGTAGGTAAGTAATTGCTTAGTAATTCATGTTTCCAATAATAGGTGCTTGCAGGCAGCAGGGAAACAAGCAGGGGACCTTCCTGTTGTCATACAGGAATTCTTACATTACTTTATCTAGGAAATATATATTGGGGGATGTATTTAAAGAAGAGGTCATCATGTTTTCTATTTCTGCACTCCTTCAGCTGTATATAAAATGTTGTGTACTGTAACTCTTAAACTCAGCAAATGTGGTTATTTATTGCAAGACACTTGTGTTATTTGTTACTATGAATAGTAAGAATAACAGATGGTGCAGCATTTTCAGACAAATCTTTCATTTTCAGATATTCAGCAGCAAACAAGAAAACAAGTGGCATTCTTATAAATCATAAAATTCGGAGCATAGAGCATGATGCTGCATGTAATGTATGATGCCTTTGAGTTCTTCTTCCTTGCTCCTCTTACAGGAGTAGAAAACAGCTGTGTTTATAGATTTCCAGTAAAAATTACTTCTTTATTACATAATATGCACAGCATCAGATGAACAGTTATTATGTTCTTAGCTGATATTTATGTTTGTTACTGATTCCAGAATGGAATATTGACAAAATGTTTAGCGCATACTATACATGTTGTATGTAACATTTTACCACATATTTGTATGATAATAACTCCTGTTTACATGAAAGAAGAATGTACAGGTATACAGTAAATTGCTTCCCTGATGTCTTGCCACAGCTCCAAATTATACTCCACATGTATAGATCTAGCCTTCTGGTGCTCTGGGACAATGCAGTTATTTGTTGAAGTGTCAAAGAAACAAGAAAAAGCAATGTATTAAAAGAATTAAATGAGTATCCCAGAGACTTGGCAAAATTTTCAAAAATTTCCTAAAGGTTTCCACTTAATGCCATTATAACAAACATTCTTCTAGATCAGAGGTTCCCAAATTTTTTCGCTCCGTAAACCACTAGCCGATTTTGTTTTGTTTTCCATAGACCCCCTGCCTGCCTGATATTGAATTTTCCTTAACTAATTAAGTCAAATGGGGTTTTCGCAGCTGACACAGTGCTGCTCACTTTGATAGGGGTTTTTTAATAGAGTGGATAATTGTGAAAAAAGAAAACCGCACAATTTTTATTCAGATCTTTATTGAAGAGACATAAAATAATATTTGGATTTGGGATGAAACAAATCAGAACCTTGTAAACTTCTAATATAAAATTTATACACAAATAATGCTGTTAATGGGAGGGGTGACTCTGATGCTCTGATAGCAATCGTTCAGTATTTGGCTTCAAATTAGTTAGGTATAGTCTCAAATCTCCCCGTCAAGTGATATATTTTTGCTGCCAGTATGAAAACGTGTAAAAACTTGCACATAAAGGGCTTAGTCAGATGAGTGTTGTTTTTGCGCACCTGTGTGCGCAAAAAAAACCTCCTCTCCACGCATGTTACAAATGTGCGTGACCGATGCTCCGTGCCCATTGCTTTCAATTGGACCGGTGCTACTGCAGCCAATCACAGCCATTGCTCAACCATTCACTGAATTAAATGAATGGCTAAGCGCTGCCTGTGATTTGCTGAGCACTGTGAATAAATATTATTTTACACAATGTGTGCAATGGCCCATTTAGACAGGACTAATGTCGGGCAAACAATGCCCGACGCTTTTCTCCTCACATACTCGCTCTCGTGCTGCTGCATGGGAGTTAGTATCGCTGGCTCAGAGCGGGGAGACTGGAGGAGATTTCTCTCCTCGTGCTCCGCTGCCCCTCTCCATTGACTTAGCATAGCAGTTGTTCAGTAATGAATGGCTGCTATTTACATTGAACGATCAGCATTCAGCTCATTGTCAGTTGTTTATACTGCATAAACGATGGACGATGAGCTAAACGCTGATCATTCAGTGTAAATAGCAGCTGTTTAGTATTGAACGGCCGCTATGTTAAGTCAATGGAGATGAGTGGGGGAGCGCGAGGAGAGAAATCTCCTGCTGCCTCCCTGCTGGCCGCTCTGTGAGTGATCCAGCAATACTAGCTCCCCTGCAACAGCATGGGAGCGAGTGTGTGCTGGGATGAGTTTTGGGCATCATTTGCCTGACATTCGTCCTGTCTAATGGAGCTTAAGGTGTATTATGTAATTTACAGAACGCCTAAATGTTGATGAAGACCTTCCTAAATAGGGGCCGCTAAAGTAGACCCCCCATTTATATCTCGTGCAGCCCCAAATTCTTTCTTGCTCACATGGACACCCAGGAAATCAAAATTAATCCTGGGGGTCCATATAGACAACTTTGGGAACCTCTGTTCTAAATCATCAAACAAGAAATTTGTGATAAGATCCCTCAGCTACCATGTTCCATTTATTATACTCATGTTATCTTATATGGCACAAGAGTCAGGTACTACTGTTAGAAGACATACACTGTGTTCTTCATCATTAGCTAAATTACATGATTTGGTTCCACCAGGGGTTCACAGCCCATGCCAAAATTCAAAATAGCAATCTTTTTTACCTTTTTTTCTCCTGATATTTCTGTAGCTAAGGAAATTCCTGCACAGAACGAGTAACTAAAGGGATAGCAGCACTGACATGAGGATGCCTGCATCACTTGTCGTCCGGGATCCCGAGCAGTGGACCCCATCCGATCAACCATTGATGACCTATCCTGTAGTATTTTGCCTGTTAAACCCTTTTAATACATGGTCACTCTTGAAGACGATACCTTTTCATATGAAAGCCAGTTCAGTGATTAACAACCCTGGAAAGCTGCAACCAGGCCACATACAGTATATTACATGTTGACCATTCATTTAAATAGCCAGCATGTAATTAATGGATGAGCTCAGTACACTAGAGCAAAAGCCATTTCACAAACAGATTTACACACACCATAATTGAAACAAATAAGTTTTCTAGACAATGATTTTTTATATTAATATTGTAAAATAACTTTTACCTACTTTTCCATTGTTTAACAATATGACCCAAATTAAAAAGATCAATTATTTAATTTTTATACATTTTTCTAAAATGTAGGTTGATAATTAGAGATGAGCGAACGTGTTCGTCCGAACTTGATATCCGTGCGGATATTAGGGTGTTCGGGATGTTCGTTATTCGTAACGAACACCATGCGGTGTTCGGGTTACTTTCACTTCCTTCCCTGAGACGTTAGCGTGCTTTTCTGGCCAATTGAAAGACAGGGAAGGCATTACAACTTCCCCCTGCAACGTTTAAGCCCTATACCACCCCCCTGCTGTGAGTGGCTGGTGAGATCAGGTGTCCGCCTAATATAAAAGTCGGCCCCTCCCGCGGCTCGCCTCAGATGTCTTGTGAGTTAGATGAGGGACAGTGCTGTTTGTACCGGAGCTGCTGTAGGGAAAGAATTGGTAGTTAGTGTAGGCTTCAAGACCCCCAAAGGTCCTTATTAGGGCCACTGATAGCTGTGTGTTGGCTGCTGTTAGCAGTGGCAATTTTTTTTTCTTCTCAAAATCGCCTCTGCAGAGCGTTGCACCCGGCATTAGGGACAGAAGTGTTGCATAGGCAGGGAGAGTGTTAGGAGTGAGTGTAGCCTTCAAGAACCTCAACGGTCCTTTCTAGGGCCATATTTAACCGTGTGCAGTACTGTGCTGGCTGCTGTTAGCTGTGCTGCATATTTTTTTTCTTCTCAAAATCGCCTCTGCAGAGCATTGCACCCTCCATTGATACTGCAGGGAAAGAATTGTGTAGGCAGGGCCACAACACAGTTATTATTCATTGAATATACGCAGTGCGGCCTTTTGCTTGTAAAACAAGTGAAAAAAATTCTATTTGACCTGCCTCTGTCCGTCCTAAGGGCTGTGGACACGTGTCGGCTGCGTGTGCAACGTTTAAAAATCAGACGCACCCAGCTACGTTTTACTGCTGGCTTCGCCATTTGCTTTCCTTAATTTGGAAAAAAAATACCTGCTCTGCCAGAGTTATAATAACTCTGCTACCCTCAAGTTCTGTGCCACATTAGCAGGGCCACAGCACAGTTATTAAACTTCTCATGTTCATTGAATATACGCAGTGCTGCCTTTTGGTGGAAAAAAACTGAAAAAAATTCTATTTGTCCTGCCTCTGTCCGTCCTAAGGGCGGTGGACACGTGTCGGCTGCGTGTGCAACGTTTAAAAATCAGACGCACCCAGCTACGTTTTACTGCTGGCTTCGCCATTTGCTTTCCTTAATTTGGAAAAAAAATACCTGCTCTGCCAGAGTTATAATAACTCTGCTACCCTCAAGTTCTGTGACACATTAGCAGGGCCACAGCACAGTTATTAAAGTTAGATTATTCATTCACTAGAGGCAGTGGGGCCTTTCGTTTTCAAAAAAGGGAAAACATTATATTTGGCCTGCAGTCTTGCGCCAATTTATTTCCTGCCTGTGAAATCAAATCACTGGTAATACAGCATGCTGAGGGGTAGGGGTAGGCCTAGAGGACGTGGACGCGGCCGAGGACGCGGAGGGCCAAGTCAGGGTGTGGGCACAGGCCAAACTCCTGATCCAGGTGTACCGCAGCCGACTGCGGCGCGATTAGTAGAGAGGCACGTTTCTGGCGTCCCGACAGTCATCGCACAATTCATGGGTCCACGCGGGAGACGGTTATTAGAAAATGAGCAGTGTGAGCAGGTCCTGTCCTGGATGGCAGAAAGTGCTTCGAGCAACCTATCGTCCAACCGCAGTTCTGCGCCGTCCACTGCTGCAAATCAGAATCCTCTGTCTGCTGCTCCTCCTTCCTCCCAGCCTCCTCACTCCACTCCAATGACACCTGCTCAGCTGCGTGAAGACTCCCAGGAACTGTTCTCTGGCCCCTGCTCAGATTGGGCAGCAGTGGTTCCTCTCCCACCAGAGGAGTTTATCGTCACTGATGCCCAACCATTGCAAAGTTCCCGGGGTCCGGGGGATGAGGCTGGGGACTTCCGCAAACTGTCTCAAGAACTTTCTGTGGGTGAGCAGGACGATGACGATGAGACACAGTTGTCTTGCAGTCAGGTAGTAGTGAGGGCAGTAAGTGCGAGGGAGGAGCGCACAGAGGATTCTGAGGAAGAGCAGCAGGACGATGAGGTGACTGACCCCACCTGGTTTGCAACGCCTACTCAGGACAGGTCTTCAGAGGGGGAGGCAGGGGCAGCAGCAGGGCAGGTTGCAAGAGGCAGTGCGGCGTCCAGGGGTAGAGGCAGGGCCAGACCGAATAATCCACCAACTGTTTCCCAAAGCGCACCCTCGCGCCATGCCACCCTGCAGAGGCCGAGGTGCTCTAAGGTCTGGGAGTTTTTCACAGAGACGCCTGACAACCGACGAGCAGTGGTGTGCAACCTTTGTCGCGCAAAGCTCAGCCGGGGAGCCAACACCAACAGCCTCAGCACCACCAGCATGCGCAGAAATATGATGGCCAAGCACCCCACAAGGTGGGACGAAGGCCGTTCACCACCTCCGGTTTGCACCGCTGCCTCTCCCCCTGTGCCCCAACCTGACACTGCTATCCAACCCCCCTCTCAGGACACAGGCACTACCGCCTCATGGCCTGCACCCACACCCTCACCTCCGCTGTCCTCGGCCCCATCCACCAGTGTAGTTCAGCGCACCGTCCAGCCGTCGCTTGCGCAAGTGTTTGAGCGCAAGCGCAAGTACGCCGCCACGCACCCGCACGCTCAAGCGTTAACCGTCCGCATAGCAAAATTCATCAGCCTTGAGATGCTGCCGTATAGGGTTGTGGAAACGGAGTCCTTCAAAAGTATCATGGAGGCGGCGGCCCCGCGCTACTCAGTTCCCAGTCGCCACTACTTTTCCCGATGTGCCGTCCCAGCCCTGCACGACCACATCTCCCGCAACATTGTACGCGCCCTCACCAACGCGGTTACTGCCACGGTCCACTTAACAACGGACACGTGGACAAGCACAGGCGGGCAGGGCCACTACATCTCCCTGACGGCACATTGGGTGAATTTAGTGGAGGCTGGGACAGAGTCAGAGCCTGGGACCGCTCACGTCCTACCCACCCCCAGAATTGCGGGCACCAGCTCGGTGGTGGTATCTGCGGGGGTGTATGCTTCCTCCACTAAACCACCCTCCTCCTCCTCCTACGCAACCTCTGTCTCGCAATCAAGATGTGTCAGCAGCAGCAGCACGTCGCCAGCAGTCGGTGTCACGCGGCGTGGCAGCACAGCAGTGGGCAAGCGTCAGCAGGCCGTGCTGAAACTACTCAGCTTAGAAGAGAAGAGCCACACGGCCCACGAACTGCTGCAGGGTCTGGCAGAGCAGACCGACCGCTGGCTTGCGCCGCTGAGCCTCCAACCGGGCATGGTCGTGTGTGACAACGGCCGTAACCTGGTGGCGGCTCTGCAGCTCGGCAGCCTCACGCACGTGCCATGCCTGGCCCATGTCTTTAATTTGGTGGTTCAGCGCTTTCTGAAAAGCTACCCACGCTTGTCAGACCTGCTCGTAAAGGCGCGGCGGCTCTGCGCACATTTCCGCAAGTCCCACACGGACGCTGCCACCCTGCGCACCCTGCAACATCACTTTAAGCTGCCAGTGCACCGACTGCTGTGCGACGTGCCCACACGGTGGAACTCTACGCTGCACATGTTGGCCAGGCTCTATGAACAGCGTAGAGCTATAGTCGAACACCTTCTCCAACATGGGCGGCGCAGTGGGAGTCAGCCTCCTCAATTCCTTTCAGAAGAGTGGGCCTGGTTGGCAGACATCTGCCATGTCCTTGGTAATTTTGAGCAGTCTACCCAGGTGGTGAGCGGCGATGCTACAATCATTAGCGTCACCATTCCTCTGCTATGCATCTTGAGAAATTCCCTGCAAAGCATAAAGGCAGCTGCTTTGCGCTCGGAAACGGGGGCGGGGGAAGACAGTATGCCGCTGGATAGTCAGGGCACCCTCCTGTCTATTTCTCAGCGCGTACAGGAGGAGGAGGAGGAGCATGAGGAGGATGAGGAGGAGGGGGAAGAGACAGCTTGGCCCGCTGCTGACGGTACACCGGCTGATTGCCTGTCATCCTTTCAGCGTGTATGGCCTGAGGAGGAGGAGGAGGAGGATCCTGAAAGTGATCTTCCTAGTGAAGACAGCCATGTGTTGCGTACTGGTACCCTGGCACACATGGCTGACTTCATGTTAGGATGCCTTTCTCGTGACCCTCGCGTTGCACGCATTCTGGCCACAACGGATTACTGGGTGTACACACTGCTCGACCCACGCTATAAGGAGAACCTGCCCACTCTCATTCCCGAAGAGGAAAGGGGTTCGAGAGTGTTGCTATACCACAGGACCCTTGCGGACAAGCTGATGGTAAAATTCCCAGCCGACAGCGCTAGTGGCAGAAGGCGCAGTTCCGAGGGCCAGATAGCAGGGGAGGTGCGGAGATCGAGCAGCATGTACAGCACAGGCAGTGCAACAGTCTTTAAGGGCCTGGACAGCTTTATGGCTCCCCACCAAGACTGTGTCACCGCTCCCCAGTCAAGGCTGAGTCGGCGGGAGCACTGTAAAAGGATGGTGAGGGAGTACTTAGCCGATCGCACGACCGTCCTCCGTGACGCCTCTGCCACCTACAACTACTGGGTGTCGAAGCTGGACACATGGCCTGAACTAGCGCTGTATGCCCTGGAGGTGCTTGCTTGTCCTGCGGCTAGCGTCTTGTCGGAGAGGGTGTTTAGTGCGGCTGGGGGAATCATCACAGATAAGCCTACCCGCCTGTCAACCGACAGTGCCGACAGGCTAACACTCATCAAGATGAACAAAGGCTGGATTTCGCCAGACTTCTCTTCTCCACCAGCGGACAGCAGCGATACGTAAGCAATACGTAGGCTGCACCCGCGGATGGAAGCTACGTTCTCTCTCACCATCCAAAACGGGGACATTTCTGCTTCATCAATCTGTGTCTAATATTCCTCCTCCTCCTCTTCCTGCTACTCCTCCTGAAACCTCACGTAATCACGCTGAACGGGCAATTTTTCTTAGGGCCACAAGGCTCACTCAAATAATTTTTCTAAACAATTTTTAAAAGTTTCAATGCGCTTAAAAGCGTTGGAACTGTAACTTGAACCAATTTTTAGTTACACTGGGCTGCCTCCAGGCCTAGTTACCACTTAAACCACATTAACCAAAGCGATTAATGGGTTTCACCTGCCCTCTTGGCTGGCCATGGCCAATTTTTGGGATGTACATTAGTACTGTTGATACAGCAATTTTTGTGGGCCCTCGCCTACAGTGTAATCAAATAAATTTTTAGCCCACCTGCATTAAGCACGACATTACTACCTCAGCTGTGTTGGGCAATGCAATGGGATATTTCTATGTACCGCCGGTGGCTTCCTGGCACCCACCCATGCTGTGGGTCCACAGGGAGTTTAACCTACATGTGTCCACTTCTAAAGAACCCCAGTCAGACTGGGGCATGCAGTGTGGGCCGAAGCCCACCTGTATTACGCACGACATTACTACCTCAGCTGTGTTGGGCAATGCAATGGGATATTTCTATGTACCGCCGGTGGCTTCCTGGCACCCACCCGGGTAGTGGGTCCACAGGGAATTATAAATGCATCTGTTTCCACTTGTAAAGAACCCCAGTCTGACTGGGGCATGCAGTGTGGGCCGAAGCCCACCTGTATTACGCACGACATTACTACCTCAGCTGTGTTGGGCAATGCAATGGGATATTTTTGTGTACCGCCGGTGGGTTCCAGGGAGCCACCCATGCTGTCGGTCGACAGGGACTTCACAATAGGGAGTTGTACCTGCCTGTGTCTATGAATTAAAAAGCCCGGTCTAACTGGGGCATGCAGACACCTTGACAGAATGAATAGTGTGTGGCACATAGGTTCCCCATTGCTATGCCCACGTGTGCAGCTCCTGATGGCGGTGGCACAGGATTCTATTTCTCATTGCTTCTGTACAGCATTGTGGGCTATCGCCCCGCCCCTTTTAAAGAGGGTCGCTGCCTAGCCGTGCCAACCCTGTGCAGTGTGTGCCTGCGGTCCCTCGTCATGGCAGACGCACTTCTAAATAGACATGAGGGTGGTGTGGCATGAGGGCAGCTGAAGGCTGCGCAGGGACACTTTGGTGTGCGCTGTGGGGGGGAGGGGGGGCGGTTGGGCAGCATGTAACCCAGTAGAAGTGGCAGTGGAGTGTCATGCAGGCGGTGATTGTGCTTTGTTGGAGGTAGTGTGGTGCTTAGCAAAGGTATGCCATGCTAATGATGGCTTTTCAGAAGTAAAAGTTGTTGGGAGGGGGGGGGGCCCACTCTTGCCGGTATTCTGGCTTAATAGTGGGACCTGTGAACTTGAGATGCAGCCCAACATGTAGCCCCTCGCCTGCCCTATCCGTTACTGTGTCGTTCCCATCACTTTCTTGAATTGCCCAGATTTTCACACATGAAAACCTTAGCGAGCATCGGCGAAATACAAAAATGTTCTGGTCGCCCATTGACTTCAATGGGGTTCGTTATTCGAAACGAACCCTCGAACATCGCGGGAAGTTCGTTTCGAATAACGAACACCCGAACATTTTGGTGTTCGCTCATCTCTATTGATAATACATAACACACTGAATCAGTATTTTGTTACAAGGGCTTCTTTTTCAAACTACCATATCAGCATGAAATGACCTGTTTATGTAAATCATGAAGACTGCAATATTTTGCCATGTTCTAATTCTTGAACTTACACACTATTAAGCATGCCTTGGCCCTTCTGGCATTTTACAGTTAAAATCATTTTAATGTTACTCCACACATCTCTTGAGCACCAGGTAGGATAAGAAAGCCCAAGGTGGTATTCTTATCTAAGAAGTAATACTTCACAGACTCATATAATTTCATGAAGGACAGTATCTATGTAGTGTTGTCTTATATATGTCACATAGTATAAATACAGGGTTGGGACAAAGTGTAAATGTAAATATGTAAATAAAGGGTAAAGCCCCCTAGTGCAAGCACTGACTCATGACTGAATTCTAGAGTGACGTCACATCATGACTAGAGATGAGCGAGCACCAAAATGCTCGGGTGCTCGTTACTCGGGACGAAATTATCGCGATGCTCGAGGGTTCGTTTCGAGTAACGAACCCCATTGAAGTCAATGGGCGACCCGAGCATTTTTGTATATCGCCGATGCTCGCTAAGGTTTCCATTTGTGAAAATCGGGGCAATTCAAGAAAGTGATGGGAACGACACAGCAACGGATAGGGCAGGCGAGGGGCTACATGTTGGGCTGCATCTCAAGTTCTCAGGTCCCACTATTAAGCCACAATACCGGCAAGAGTGGGCCCCCCCCCCTCCCAACAACTTTTACTTCTGAAAAGCCCTCATTAGCAATGCATACCTTAGCTAAGCACCACACTACCTCCAACAAAGCACAATCACTGCCTGCATGACACTCCGCTGACACTTCTCCTGGGCTACATGCTGCCCAACCCCCCCGCATGACCCAGTGTCCACAGCGCACACCAAACTGTCCCTGCCCAGCCTTCAGCTGCCCTCATGCCACGCCACACTCATGTCTATTTATAAGTGCGTCTGCCATGAGGAGGAACCGCAGGCACACACTGCAGAGGGTTGGCACGGCTAGGCAGCGACCCTCTTTAAAAGGGGCGGGGCAATAGCCCACAATGCTGTACAGAAGCAATGAGAAATATAATCCTGTGCCACCGCCATCAGGAGCTGCACACATGGGCATAGCAATGGGGAACCTATGTGCCACACACTATTCATTCTGTCAAGATGTCTGCATGCCCCAGTCAGACTGCGGTTCTTTATAAACAGTCACAGGCAGGTACAACTCCGCAATGGGAATTCCGTGTGCACCCACAGCATGGGTGGCTCCCTGGAACCCACCGGCTGCACATTAATGTATCCCATTGCAGTGCCCATCACAGCTGAGGTAATGTCATGTTTAACCCCTTGAGTGGCAGGTTTCCTACCACCCTGTCGTGCCCACCAGGGCAGGTTTTTTAAAATGGTCTAATCATTGAATTTCAACTAGTTTTGCAGTTGCGTCTCAAGAGCCATAACTTTTTCATTTTTCCATTGACATGGCCATATAAGGGCTTGTTTTTTGCGAGACAAGTTGTGATTTTTTAAACAGGGGGGAGGAAAAAAAGAAATGGGGAAAAAAGAAAAAAGGGGCCATGTCATTAAGGGGTTAAATAATGTATTAACTTCCTTCTCTGGGTCATTACGACGCACATGGATACCACATGTGTGATTGTATTTTTGATTTTTTTACAAAGTAAAGGGAGACAAGTGTTTTTTTTATTTTTTTAATAATTTTTTTACTTTTTTTTTTTTTTAATTTTTAAAAATTTTTTTTTTTTTTGTCCCTTTAGGGGACTTCCACAGGGACCCATCAGGACCCCTGATCACATTCCAGGGGTCCGATGGTGACAGCCCTTTACATGCTGCAGTGACAGCCCTTTACATGCTGCAGTCACATAGACTGCAGCATGTAAAGGGTTAACACAGCAGAGATCGGAGGTTTTCTCTGATCTCTGCTGTAAGAGCTAGTACCTAGCTGTCCTCTGACAGCTAACAACCAGCTCTCCCTGCCACAGAGACCATCGGCTTGCTTCTGACAAGCCGATGGTCTCTATGGCAACCTGTAAACAAAGCAGGACATTGCCGACATGTCGGCAATATCTTCTGCTGGTTTTTCAAAGCCCTTGCTTTGTTCTCTGTGGGACTGTGCAGGCAGAGCACACTGTCACAGCTTGTGGCATTGTGCTCTGCAGCTCCCATAGTGATACATAGCCCGGAAATCTTCCGGGCTATGTTGCTATGAGCAGTGGAGCTCGTCATGGAACTTTTCCGGGCGTGCCACTCAAGGGGTTAATGCAAGTGGGCTTTGGCCCACACTGCATGCCCCAGTCAGACTGGGGTTCTTTAGAAGTGGACACATGCAGTTACAACTCCGTGTGGACCCACGGCATGGGTGGCTCCCTGGAACCCACCGGCGGTACATAAATATATCCCATTGCAGTGCCCAACACAGCTGATGTAACGTCAGCTGTAATGCAGGTGGGCTAAAAATTAATTGGATTACACTGTAGGCGAGGGCCCCAAAAATTGGTGTACCAACAGTACTAATGTACCTGAGAAAAATTGCCCATGCCCAACCATGGCTGAGCCTTGTGGACCTAAGAAAAATTGCCCGTGATTATGTGAGGTTTCAGGAGGAGGAGCAGGAGGAGGAATATTATACACAGATTGATGAAGCAAAAATGTCCTCGTTTTTGATGGTGATAGAGAACGATGCTTCCATCCGCGGGTGCAGCCTACGTATTGTTTAGGTATCGCTGCTGTCCGCTGGTGAAGAAGAGAAGTCTGGGGAAATCCAGGCTTTGTTCATCTTGATGAGTGTAAGCCTGTCGGCACTGTCGGTTGACAGGCGGGTACTCTTATCCTTGATGATTCCCCCAGCCGCACTAAACACCCTCTCTGACAAGACGCTAGCCACAGGACAAGCAAGCACCTCCAGGGCATACAGCGCGAGTTCAGGCCACGTGTCCAGCTTCGACACCCAGTAGTTGTAGGGGGCAGAGGCGTCACCGAGGACGGTCGTGCGATCGGCTACGTACTCCCTCACCATCCTTTTACAGTGCTCCCGCCAACTCAGCCTTGACTGGGGAGCGCTGACACAGTCTTGCTGGGGAGCCATAAAGCTTGCAAAGGCCTTAGAGAGTGTTCCCCTGCCTGCGCTGTACATGCTGCCTGATCTCTGCGCCTCCCCTGCTACCTGGCCCTCGGAACTGCGCCTTCTGCCACTAGCGCTGTCGGATGGGAAGTTTACCATCAGTTTTTCCACCAGCGCCCTGTGGTATAGCATCATTCTGGAACCCCTTTCCTCTTCGGGAATGAGAGTGGAAAGGTTCTCCTTATACCGTGGGTCGAGCAGTGTGTACACCCAGTAATCCGTAGTGGCAAGAATGCGTGTAACGCGAGGGTCACGAGAAAGGCATCCTAACATGAAGTCAGCCATGTGTGCCAGGGTACCTGTACGCAACACATGGCTGTCCTCACTAGGAAGATCACTTTCAGGATCCTCCTCCTCCTCAGGCCATACACGCTGAAAGGATGACAGGCAAGCAGCATGTGTACCCTCAGCAGTGGGCCAAGCTGTCTCTTCCCCCTCCTCCTCATGCTCCTCCCCCTCCTCCTCCTCCTCAATGCGCTGAGATATAGACAGGAGGGTGCTCTGACTATCCAGCAACATACTGTCTTCCCACGCCTCTGTTTCCGAGTGCAAAGCGTCTGCCTTTATGCTTTGCAGGGAACTTCTCAAGAGGCATAGCAGAGGAATGGTGACGCTAATGATTGCAGCATCCCCGCTCACCATCTGGGTAGACTCCTCAAAGTTTCCAAGGACCTGGCAGATGTCTGCCAACCAGGCCGACTTTTCTGTAAAGAATTGAGGAGGCTGACTCCCACTACGCCGCCCATGTTGGAGTTGGTATTCCACTATAGCTCTACGCTGCTCATAGAGCCTGGCCAACATGTGGAGCGTAGAGTTCCACCGTGTGGGCACGTCGCACAGCAATCGGTGCACTGGCAGATTAAACCGATGTTGCAGGGTCCACAGGGTGGCAGCGTCCGTGTGGGACTTGCGGAAATGTGCGCAGAGCCGGCGCACCTTTCCGAGCAGGTATGACAAGTGTGGGTAGCTTTTCAGAAAGCGCTGAACCACCAAATTAAAGACATGGGAGGCATGGCACGTGCGTGAGGCTGCCGAGCTGAAGAGCCTTCACCAGGTTACGGCCGTTGTCACACACGACCATGCCCGGTTGGAGGCTCAGCGGCGCAAGCCAGCGGTCGGTCTGCTCTGTCAGACGGTGCAGCAGTTCGTGGGCCGTGTGCCTCTTCTCTCCTAAGCTGAGTAGTTTCAGCATGGCCTGCTGACGCTTGCCCACCGCTGTGCTGCCGAGCCGCGCGTCACCGACTTCTGGCGACGTGCTGCTGCTGACACATCTTGATTGCGAGACAGAGGTTGCGTTGGAGGAGGAGGAGGAGGGTGGTATAGTGGAGGAAGCATACACCGCCGCAGATCCCAGCACCGAGCTGGGGCCCGCAAATTCTGGGGGTGGGTAGGACGTGAGCGGTCCCAGGCTCTGACTCTGTCCCAGCCTCCACTAAATTCACCCAATGTGCCGTCAGGGAGATATAGTGGCCCTGCCCGCCTGTGCTTGTCCACGTGTCTGTTGTTAAGTGGACCTTGGCAGTAACCGCGTTGGTGAGGGCGCATACAATGTTGCGGGAGACGTGGTCGTGCAGGGCTGGGACGGCACATCGGGAAAAGTAGTGGTAACTGGGAACCGAGTAGCGCGGGGCCGCCGCCACCATCATGCTTTTGAAAGCCTCCATTTCCACAAGCCTATATGGCAGCATCTCCAGGCTGATCAATTTGGCAATGTGCACGTTTAACGCTTGAGCGTGCGGGTGCGTGGCGGCGTACTTGCGCTTGCGCTCAAACAGTTGCGCTAGCGACGTCTGGATGCTGCGCTGAGAGACATTGCTGGATGGGGCCGAGGACAGCAGAGGTGAGGGTGTGGGTGCAGGCCAGGAGACGGTAGTGCCTGTGTCCTCAGACGGGGGTTGGATCTCAGTGGCAGGTTGGGGCACAGGGGGAGAGGCAGTGGTGCAAACCGGAGGCGGTGAACGGCCTTCATCCCACCTTGTGGGGTGCTTGGCCATCATATGCCTGCGCATGCTGGTGGTGGTGGCTCCTCAGCTGATCTTGGCGCTACAAAGGTTGCACACCACTGTTCGTCGGTCGTCAGGCGTCTCTGTGAAAAACTGCCACACCGTAGAGCACCTTGACCTCTGCAAGGTGGCATGGCGCAAGGGGGCGCTTTGGGAAACAGTTGGTGGATTATTCGGTCTGGCCCTGCCTCTACCCCTGGCCACCGCACTGGCTCGGCCTGTGCCCACACCCTGACTTGGGCCTCCGCGTCCTCGCCCGCGTCCACGTACTCTAAGCCTACCCCTACCCCTCAGCATGGTGTATTACCAGTAGTGCAGAAACAGAACGCTGTAATTAAATGTGCCGCTTATTGGCCTGTGGTTGGAGGCTGAGTTCGCTTATGGAACACCAGGAAATAATTTTGCGCAAGCCTGCTGTAACACTTAGCTGGCTGCGTATGAATTAGGAGGACAACTACACCCAGCAGAGACCCAGTACACTGAGGACAGTCACAGGCAGCCCAAATAGATTTTTTTCCCCAAATGTTTTTGGAAAGGCCCACTGCCTATATACAGTGTATATGTCTTCTGTCCCTGCGTCACCAGTACTGTCCCTGGAGTATGTAAAATAACTGCACACTGTTGCACTGTGGACTGGAATACAGCGGTGATTTAACAGCCAACACAGAGCCAGGAAATAATTTTGCGCAAGCCTGCTGTAACACTTAGCTGGCTGCGTATGAATTAGGAGGACAACTACACCCAGCAGAGACCCAGTACACTGAGGACAGTCACAGGCAGCCCAAATAGATTTTTTTCCCCCAAATGTTTTTGGAAAGGCCCACTGCCTATATTCAATAAATATATGTCTTCTGTCCCTGCCTCACAATATATGTCTTCTGTCCCTGCCTCACAATATATGTCTTCTGTCCCTGCCTCACCACCACTACTGGCCCTGGACTATGTATAATTACTGCAGGGTGCAATGCTCTGCACGGCCGATATACAAAAAAAAAAAAAAAAAAGTGCAACACTGCAAAAAGGAGCCTCCACAGTACTGCACACGGTTAGATGTGGCCCTAAGAAGGACCGTTGGGGTTCTTGAAGCCAAAAATACTCCTAACACTCTCCCTATAGCATCTCTGGCACCAACAGCACTTTCCCTCCTCTATGTCAGAACAAATCTGTGGCGAGCCGCGGGAGGGGCCGATTTTTATACTCGGGTGACACCTGATCTCGCCAGCCACTCACTGCAGGGGGGTGGTATAGGGCTTGAACGTTGCAGGGGGAAGTTGTAATGCCTTCCCTGTCTTTGTATTGGCCAGAAAAGCGTGATAACGTCTCAGAGATGAAAGTGAAAGTAACTCGAACATCGTGTGGTACTCGTCACGAGTAACGAGCATCTCGAACACGCTAATACTCGAACGAGTATCAAGCTCAGACGAGTACGTTCGCTCATCTCTAATCATGACGTTTTCTTGGCAGAGCATTTTTCCGGGGTGGTTTGCCATTGCCTTCCACAGTCATCTTTTACCTCGCATCAAGCTGGGTGCTCATTTTACTGACCTCTTAAAGATAGGAGGTTGAGTCAATCTTGAGCCGCCTACCTGAACCAAACGGGGATTGAGCTTGCAACCTTAAGGTTGTGAGCGAGAGCTTAGGATTGTATTTCTGCTGCCTTAACACTCTGCGCCACACGGGGCTCTAAATACATAAATAAAATCAATTTAAAAAAAAGGCACAGTCATATAAGTGATATATATCAATGATGATTATTAAAAAGATTGTCCGATTTTGATTTCAAATTCTGCTGACCGTGGTGAAAAATTATAAAAGCCAATACTTGCATATCTCAGGTGCCTATCCAGCACCGCAGCCCTATTCTCTGCTCCTGGTCTATGTTTACAGGCTGCAATCAGCCTGGTTATGGGACAACACAGGCTGCAGCAACCAATCACAGCCATCAGCCATTGAATGGAACTCTGGCACGTAATATGCAGTGACCCAGCAGACATGAGTATCAGCGATTTTACTATAGAGGATGTAGGATAAATGTCCATAGTGGGTACATCCCTTTAACTAGCTGTCAGTCGCTGTCTGCTTTGTCCCAATGTAACATTATCACTTTGTGCACCCTTAATTCACATGTTCTTTTCACTCACATATATCTTCCCATAGTGTGGGTTTTCATAACTGGATTTTACATAAGGACAAACCCCTCCCCCTTTCTGTTTTTTTTTTTTTAAATCCCTTTTGAACAGACTGTAACCCTGTATGTTCACTGCCCAGTCACAGCTTTCATCAAATCAGTTGCCAGTTATTCCCACTATGTCATAGTTTTCCTCAGACATTATTACTTCCAGTTCATCTACATTATTGCTCAGACTTCTAGCATTAGTCACCATACAGTTTAGAAGGTTTTGGTTATTTTTTATTTTAAGTGTATCCCTCTTAACTGTTCTGCCAGTTCTAACTGTACTAACCCCTCCCAATGCTCCACCCCCATTCTTATTACTTAGTCCTGTTAAGGACTGCTGCACGGTCACATAACCTTACAGGTCTTGAATTCCAAATTCTATCGTACCTGGGTGCACCTTAGAAACCAAGAACTAAACTCAGAGACAGTTATCGGTTTCCTCAGATATGCGGAGATGAACCACGGCAAGTATACTGGTTCTCTCCTGGCATAAGGCGAGTGCACACCGAGCATTTATTCAGTCTTTTATAGCTTTCAGTACAGGAAAGGAATGTAGGTTAGTCATAGCAAACAACTCATTGGGTTAGACAGTGATTATGAGTTATACATTGTTCGGCAATCGCATAGTGTGAGAATCTATGAAATGTCCTTCAAAATATCTGTTTATCCGGCGTGTCTGGTGCTTCCCTTGTGATTGAGATGGTCAGCACAGCCAGTTCCTTTGTTGAAAGCTGGAGGCGTGGGGGGCTTCTTCTGATAACAATTGTACATCAGGCACCCAGACTTGTTTTCTCGGAAGAACAGAAACAGATCATTAGACACTGTACTGTACCTTCTGCTCTAAACTTATTTCTGCTTTGAATTATTGTTTACTACACACAAGCTTATTTACATCTTATAATGCTCCATTTTGTATCTAGCGGCCATTTTGAGACAGATTCTTCCATATTGTGAGCCTGTACCATCTCAATCCCCCCTAGAAACTGTCTCAAAATAAACAATACCTTTATATCTTCTACCAGACAGGGTAAGGTTTGCTTTCCCTATTTCTAGCTTATGATCTATGCCCTACCTATCATTGTTGGTCAGCTGTTCAAGGGCTAATCCCTTCCCCGACAATTAATCCTAACTAACTAAACGCGAAGACCTGATGGACACAGAAGGGATCTACAACACACATGCTATTCTATTCTAATGGGAAACTAGAGTGGTCACCCCTGTTTCTGCTGAGACAGATCCATAAGGGGGTAAATCACTCTGTTGTATTATAGGCATATAGCCATTGCCTGGGGTCTGGCCTTGAACTGATCTGGCACCCCCCTTGGCACTCCTATTGCATCTATATATACATGTGGATCAAACTTGCCACCTGGATCGTCAATTTCTCTCTTAGTACGGTGTGGTATTGGATTCTCACCCTCAGTGTAGTCTTATTGCACATTTGATTTTATTAATTTGTTCTGGTCCCTGAAACAGGGGGCTAGTGTACAGTAGTCAAAGGTATGTGTTAGAGGAATTGTACCGCAATGTCACTTCTGCTTCATTTTCTCTGGACCAGGGGTTGCAGTTTCCCTCCTTTCCTGCCCCTGAACCGGTGACAGCCACTTCCGCCCAAGTCCCCAACCCTGCCCATAGCATGTAAAGGATATGCAGGATCATGAGTTCTGTGCTCCAGGACCCAAGTGGCCTTTCCTTCGAGCTTGACTGCAGTTGGGGTGGTGAGCAACACCTGGTTTCAGATTGTGAAACTCGTCTGTGGGACCTGGAAGAAAAGCAGAGACTGCAGAATGTGTTACTGACATTTCCTTGGAGAGACCCATGACACAATTAACAAGAGAATCATTTCCCAAACTCGGCTACTGTGGTATGTACCCTCCTGAGGAAAAACTAATGGAAGACACTCAATTCAAGATTTGCCTGTTTCCTCCATTGCCTTTTGTATCTTAAATTTCAGGGTACCATTCGTGCTTTCTACTTTTCCCTCTACTTCGTGGATGGTAGGGTTTGTGAAAGGCCTGGGATACACCCAGAGTAGACATGATGTGTTGCATTATTTCACCTGTGAAGTGTGTACCTTTGTTTGACAAGATCACTTCCGGTGCCTCGTATCTGCTGATTACCTAATTCATGAGCTTTTGTGCGGTTACCTGCTTATTTACTTTGGTAACAGGGTAGGCCTCCAACCTGAAAAGAAATCAACAACAAGCACATATTCATGCTTCCTAACAAATGGGAGCTGAATGTGGTCAATTTGCAATCCCTGAAATAGGTAAAGTGGCCCCGGCAAGTGTTATGTGGCAAATTTTACTTCTGCCCTGTTGCTTACGGCAAAGACCATGCAAAATTGGACAAATGATGCAGCAGCTACAGCGAACACAGGAGCCACCCATCCTCGTGCAAGCGCCGACATCATTGCTGCTTTGATAGGTACGTCTTTCCGTGCATCAGCTGGGCCATCATGGGGCACAGGGACTGTGGTAGGCAAGTTCTGTTGACTGTTTGCCATACACCGCCCTGTTTCTGCTGCTCCCATATTTAGTCCATTTGTCTTTTCCTTCCTTGCTGGCTTGTAACTGTAAAGTCTTTAGCATATCAAAGACCAAAGTTTTTATCAAAGTCCAAAATGTAGTCAAATTCTTCTTTTTCTTCCATGGCTTGAGGGCCGCTGCCTTTGCTGTGTGGTCTGCGAGGGTGCTGCCTCTTGCTTCTCCAGTGTAAGAATTGGTGTGAGCTCTCCACTTTGTCAGGTAGAAGTAGGGTCTCCATGAGACTCTGCACCGCTGCACCATTCTTAATTGGCTGTCCTGCTGAGGTAAAAAAACTGTTTGGCCTCCATGTTGGGCCATAATCATGAGCTATGCCAAATGCATACCGGGAATCAGTGTAAATGTTTGCCGTCTTACCTTCTGCCACTCTACACACCTCACTGTTCCGCTTCTTGTGCTGAGACATGTGGAGGCAGAGCCTCTGCTTTTAGGACATCTTGTTGTGTGACCACTGCATATCCAGTGTGGAGTCGTCCATCCTCACCCTGGGACCATCTATAAAAAATAACTCAAAATATGCATTGTTAACAAAGGGATTCAGTAACTCTTTTAAAACTTAAATTTTCTTGTTGCATCACCGCTAGACAATCATGCTGATATTCTCTTTCAAATAGATCAGAATCTTGTTGGAAAAAATGTACAAATAGCTGATCTGTATTACCTACATCACCTATGCCTTCTCCTCCCCCCTTTGAACCAGGGTACTCATTGGAAGAAGAGTAGCCGGGTTCAAGGTAGTACAACATCTGGTAAGAATTTGATGGATGCAGATAAGGCCTGTAAGATATCAGTGCCAATAACAGAGACATGAGTTACATCAGGGCAGAATAATCTACAAACATCTATTAATATTTGAAATGTGATATTCTTTAAGCAAATTCATTATTAATCTGATCCTGCCTGCAATGTCTCATCAAATTTGAGGAAACAAAAAACTTTTACTACCTGCTCAAGATTCTCACCCCCTCCTTTGTGGACAAGAGAGGGATGACACATTACGTACTTTTACATCATCTAGCTCCACCCCTTCGATACTGGCCGATTGTGTCTTTCTTCACACTTTAATTCAAACTCCACAGTCTGCCCATCCACATCACAAAGAAGCGAAGTCCCATGCAGAGGGGGAAGGAACACTTCTATCCCCAGTCAATACCTGCATCATACATTTTACATTCATCACAGTCCGAACACGGGTCACTAACTCTCATCCATCCATGCGGTCAAGTCTGGCTCTCTCATTCAAATGTTAATAAGAGTTCACACAGGACACAGTAGGATGCACACCATTCACACCAGGACATAAGGCGTATGGTGCAACTGTCTTCATCTTGCATACAAATGCATTCAATCGCTACCACCTCTCCCTGGAATCAATCAAACTTTACATCACACAATTACGCACATGTCCAACCAATCACAGAATTGACATTTACACAAAGAACAGCAAGAATATACCTTAAAATTCCTATCTTTCCTATTTTTAAGACAGTATGATTCACTGGATTCATTACGGGTTCTATTCTATTAAGCAAACAAAGCTACTTTCCAAGGTTAGTATGAAATTCTGCTCCGCTCTAATCTGTTGGCCTTGAAAAGTTAGACGAAGCCAAAACAAAGGGAGGGGGGTTTGAGACAAGTGGAGGGGAGAATTGCAGCTGCGGCTTTTCACAGATCAAGCATTAACCCTTTATCTATTCCTCTATATATATATAGATTATCACGTATTGATCTTCTCCCTCTCTCTGTAAACTTTTCTACTGCCGTCTGTGATCCTCGCACCTAAAGTAACCTTTCTCCTCAGCAGTATCTGACTTATGAGAAATGGACAACACGTACAGCAATGACGCAATGTTAGGACATTAAAATATACAGGACAAACAGCACGGTAGTTAATTGTCACATAGTTGTTCACAGATTCTGCATGAACTTGCTTTATGTCATAGGGGGACACAGACTAGAGGATTCCCTTTCTTCCCCATTTTTCTCATTGCGACAACTACATTTGTGGGCAATTTTAGGCACAAACCTACTTGGGATGGCGGTGCTAAACACAGACTGCAGAACAGATAATCGGGAGAAGGCTGTTTGCAGCCGGGATGAGGAGGTTTGAATATTTCTATGCAAAATTCAGAAAAGGCACTCATCACTGCAGTGCAAAGAATTGGTATGCCAGGTAAAAAGATACATAGATGGGTGATCAGAAGCCAGCTCATTTCTGCTGAGGAGCTAAGATGACACCTGAGTGGCAGCTGAAGGTATTGTTACAGCAGATGCTAAAATGGCCACTGGGCCATGGCTGGCACTGAAATGGCCACCGAAGGCGTGGCCCGACTGGGCGATGGTGACGGGAGGGTCCAGGAATACTACATACTAGACATGTATCAAGATATACCGACTGGTATTGGCCCCAATAACAACACAGCCAGGGCGGTCCCCCTTAGATTGTGAAAAAGGGCTGCCTTCCTTTGTCCTCAACTCAAAGCATCTGAATGAAAGCCATCTTGAAACTGCAACTTTACATCACTTATTGAAACATTTTTCTCTGCAAACTTGAGCAATCGTCTATTTAGCAAAATTCCTTCATTATCAGCTAACACACTTTTCCTTCTCTGTCTGTGACCCTGAGCAAAGAGTGAAGTCTAAAACCGACAGCCCCCACCTTTTTAAAACAATTATGTTAGCTTTCTGTGAATATGAACTATTCCCTGCATTTAAACTCATAAATAATAAATATGCTGGGATCTTCTGATAACGCCACACATGTTCTGCATTTGCAACTCCTTCTCTACATACTACCAACTGGACAGGATCCAAAAGTCTCAATGATTTTTCTGAGACCTACCCTCATCAACTCATCGGAGACTCTATTCTTCATCAACTTGTTGGAGACTCTATTCTTCATCAACTTGTCGGAGACTCTGTTCTGCATCAGCTTGTCTTAGGCTACTTATACACCTGAAACGGCCGTCTCTAGCCCGACGGGACCTATTACCAAACTTGTCCAATAACGCTATCAGATACACACCCAGGGCGACTGTCCCTAGTCCGACAGGAACAATTAAAAGACTCGTCTAGTAACGCTATCAGGTACTACTTCTTCAAAATTTGGACATCCCATAAAGATCACGGTCTACAATATCTTCCCATCTATCTCTGGTGTTGTCCTCCCCCTAGCCCCTAGATTAAACACTCCTCCAACCTTCTAGCCATCTCCTCCCCAGCCCAGCTGCACCCTCCCAATTGAGTTTCAGCCCATCCCTACAGTAGAAGCTTTACCCAACAGCAAAGTTGGCCAAGCTTTCAAGGAACCCAAACCCCTCCTTCCTACACCAACTCTTGAGCCACTCACCTACCATATCTCTCTCTGTGTGTCTGATGTGCCACATGGTACAGGTAGTATTTCAGAAAATACTGCTTTGGAGGTCCTTGCCTTAAGCTTACATCCTAGCTCCCTGAAATTGTTTTTAAGGACATTCCACCTTCCTCTAACTTTGTTATCGGTGCCAATGTGTACCATGACCGCTGGATCCTCACCAGCCCCTCTCAGTAATCTGTCAATCCAATCTGCGATGTGCCAAATTCGAGCGTTTTGACAACACACTGTTCAATGATCCCAGTCTTTGTGACAGATTGTCTAGTAAGGCTAAATCATTTTCCATGTGCAAGACACAACCAGGTGTATCAACCCTATTGCACAGTTTTGTCTCATCAGCAAACAGACAGATCTCATCTATTAAACCTTCTCTTATGTAACTTATCAACATATTAAAAAGAATTAGAACCCAGGACAAACCCTTGTGATCACCACTCGTAACTTGTCCCAGTTCAGAATACACTCTGATATCTATCTTTTAACTAGTTGCAGATCCCTGGACTATCAAAGGATTAAGTCCAATTTTCAGTAGTTTATCTATAAGCTCTTTATGTAGAAGTGTATGAAAGGCTTTACTGAAAGCTAGATAGGCAATATCCACAGCACCACCTTCATCCATCACTTTTTGACCAAGAAATCAATGAGATTAGTTTGACGTGATCTGCCCTAAGTAAAGCTGTGCTGTTTAAGGTCCAACATGTTATTAGTTTTTAAGTGGTCAAATATCCTCTTTTTCAAAACAGTTTCTATAAATGCAACTACAACAAATATCAAGCTAACTAGCCCGTAGTTCCTGGCTTCTTCTCTACTACCCTTCTTATGGATGGATAGGACACTGGCCAGCTTCTGAAAATATTAAACAAAAGTAGGTTTTCAAATGGTCAGCAATAGCCTAATCTCCATTAATGCAATCTTCATTTTTAATTTTTGTAATTCCACATTTTTATTGCTTTCTGTCACAAATATACATAAAAATAGTTTCATCCTGACCAAAAGGGATCTGTTATTTGTTGACCAACTGTTGTTTAAAAAATGATTTGTTTGGCACTTGTATTAAGTCATGCTACCATTATAGTGTAATGTAATTGCTAAACACCTATGGATACTATGCTAAATTAAAATAAATAAAAATTGAAAGTAAAAAAAAATGGTTTCATCCTCCATCCTTCATAGATTTGGACATTTCCTTCCTCCTGTTGTGCTTTAGTAGAATTTGCAATAATGTTTTGTCTCCTTTTACTAATTTTATACAACACTCTATCAGCTGCACTTCAAGTTTCTGTAAACCTCTCATAAGTAGAATTAATTTCTATTCTATATTGTTCACACCCTTTTAGTAAGCCACATACGTTTTGTTATGTACACTTCTTACATGAACTCGGGAACTTAGACAGAACTCAGAAACAGCAAACTGGACTCAACATAACACAGACTGACAAACGTCCAAAACACTCACCTTGCATACCTGTACATATACACAGATAAAATAGATACGGTATGAGGTATTAGTTCGTATTTTAAGCAAGACACTGAAGCCTGTGAGCCACCTTCAAAGGTCCTCATTTTCTAATGGATCCCTACTCTCACAAGGCAACTTACCCCATGAAAGCTGCTTACATGCAGGGCAATCGTTTAGGTAGAGACAGCCCCACACCTGAACCTAAGGACCTAACTAGCCTTAGGTGGCAAACTATCCAATCAGCACAGGAGACAGATCACATCAACACAGCATGGAATGCATAGAAAATGGAACAAGACTGTTCACACCACATGTCTGGCACCCAGCTCAGACACCCAGAACACATTGCAGCTCACATCCACAGAACAACAAGCTAGAAAGAAAATGCAAGAGGGAATGAGGAAACCAGCTTCCTCTAACCAGAGGGGGGCTGGTATTTATGTGCAGCAGACCAGTGGGGATTGGCTGGCTTGAGAAACTCCACACCCAGCCAGCCCCTGGAAATCCATAGAACAACAGGTCCCAGCAGCACAACCTAACAGATTTCTTTTTCCTTTTTTTTAATAATAAAAATAAAAAAGGTCAAAACCCCACCTTTACCTACTATGTAAAAAAGAAAATCACATATGAAGTATCACTGCGTTCGTAATGACCCAACCTATACAGTGCACATAATGTAAAAAAAAATACAAAAACATGTCTCCTTACAAAAAACTAAATAGAAAGTGATCAAACTTTGCATGAATCTACAAATGGTACCATCATGCTAAAAGAAAACCCTTTCACAGCACTGTTAACAAGAAAAGTAAAATGGTACGGGTCTTTGGATGCAAGGAAAAAACCCTCCCCCAATTTTTTTTTTTTTTAAGTGTGAAAATGTTACAAGAAAAAAAACCTATATAAATTTGGTATTGACATAATCAGGCTGGGCTGCAAAATTAATTTATCATTAAGATTTTGTTCATCCTACCTCAAGAAAAAAGTGCAATAAAAAGCAATTAAATATGTACTGTATATTCCCAGAAATCAGTTAAATGAAGACTAGAATTCATCCTGCAAAAAAACAAGGCCCTGTAGAGCACCGTTGGTGGAAAAATAAAAATGCTATGGTTCTTGCAATGCAAAGATACAAAAGCTAATGTTTATTTAAAAGATGTGTTTTTGTGTATAGAAATAGCAAAACACAAAAAAATGGTATAAACTTGGTATCACATTATTTATTTTGCACACTGAATATGGAATCCAAAACACAAATGGCAAAATTTCCTTTTTTCCCCAATCCACCTAAAAAAATTATAAAAGTTACACAATAAATTATATGTACTCAAAAGTGATGCCATTAAAAAAATATAACTTGTCCCACAGAAATGTAGAAATAAAAATTAAAAAGTTATGGCTCCTGGAATGCAATGATAAAAAAAAGCTGAAAAATTGATTTATAGATTTTGGACAAGATTTTCAATGGGAGTTTAGGTTGGGGAAGCAAAATCTCCAACCAGTTAGTATCTCTGAGGATGACTACCCACTAGCGTTTTTTTTCTGCCGCGAATTTGCTGCTATTTTTTCTTCCAATTGTCAATGGGACTTTCTAATGTTAAAAACACAAAGTTGCGTTGCGCCGGGTTGCGGTTTTAACAATAGGAAGTCCCATTGACAACTGGAAGAAAAAATAGCAGCAAATTCGCAGCAGAAAAAAAAAACTCTAGTGGGTAGTCACCCTTAAAAGGAAGGTGAGTTTTCTAGTGAGATTGCTGCAGGCTTGTTGAAGAGAAAGTTTGTGAAGGAAGGTAAGTTCTCCCAGGCATTCTGCAGAGATTAATTTTTCTGTATTGGTGAATTGATTATCTTTGAAGCCTGAGCGCAGGATTTTTCCTTCTAGGGAGATCCACAGTTGTGAGACTACTAAAAGGTGTTCTTGGAGAAAAAAGGGATTAAGCAAAGTGGAATTATTGGCGAAGAGGATGGCAGCCAACTTGGATTGACTGAATCATCCTCCAGACCTGAAGTATTCCTTTCAGGATGTCCCTAACAATTTCTGAGGCCCATAGACAGAAAGGGAAATACTGTTCCATTAAAGATTTTTCAATATAGAAGTGTTGTCGTTGTGTCAGTTTGAATCCTCACAGTGCATTTATCTCCTTTGACTCTGATGCATGTGTCAACTGTTGGTGTACACTTGGCGGCAATAAGCAAGGTCTTTTAGTTGCCTACTGGCCTGAACTCAGTTCTGGTCAATTTCAGTTCAGTCTCCTTCTGTTGTGGAGTCAGGACATCTCTGGATCTGGTTTCCCTTGTTCTCTCATCAATCCTTTCAGTTAAGTTCAGAAATGCTGTACTAGGATTTATTCTTGGAGGGTTTTGTTTATTATGTTGGTTTTCCTTTGTCACTTGCTAGGGTTAATGAGTGGTCCAGGCACGTGTGTGGATGCGTCCTTATCAGGGCGCACTGTCCACTATTAGGTAGGGGTTGTCACCCCTTAATTGCCCCTAGGGAAAGTTTCCCTCATTTCTTTATTTTTCCCTGTTCTGCGGGGACTTCCTGGTAGTGTGGTGTGAACAATACCAAAGACTTTATATTTTGGTTTGCAGTTTGTGCAAGCCCTAGGAGACGTGACTGTGGTGCAGATTGTGAAACTAAAGAAAGTTTTTGATTCAACTGATTCAACTGATGTTTTATTTTACTACAGAGCCATTGAACAACTTTTTCTTAGACCACCTACTGACATCATGACTAACATAATTAAAACCACTTACGTAGCCATACATTAAACGCTGAGATACAAAGAGCCTTGTACATATGATTACAGGCTGGCAAAACCTCAGAAAATTTATCTGAACCTGTTGACTTACAAAACTCCTGGCTACAATTTTGGAATAATGTTTGTGAAAACTAAATTATTTAGAGAGAAATCAATGCTTCCAAGATGCAGCATAAAATCACCATTACCAGCCCAACTTGCAGTCTTGATAATATTCACAATATGTCTCTTAACTCTACTGATTGTGGCACCTAGAAGACACCTCACCTCCTTAGCACATCCAAATTCTGTCCTAAATTAAAACCTCTAATAGTTGAATCACCAACAAGAACATGTTTTATCTTCTTGGCTATTCCATTAACTGAATCGGGCTGGTTTATAACACTTGACACCTCATCCAAAAGCAACTTCTCCCATGCTAGTCCCATTATCCTATACATAACAGGCCCTATTTGTTTCAGCAACTATATCACCATCTAGTTCTGAAAGAACACATTAGGAAATATATAGTATATGGATAGTTTAAAATTTGTTTATGTACCACGACTTGCAGTCTTCCAGAACCAAATGTTATTCACTGTGACCTTACAGAGACTCACTGTCTGCATAGCCTTATAACCTCTAACTGAGTACAAACGAAAGACTGCAGCCTAGAAGGTTCACCTTATGAGCCAGAAAACCACATACATATAAACAACATCCCAAATTCAAAAGGGTACTGCAGAATATAGCAGATAAATTAGTATTGCACCAACCCAGACATCTCTATCACTACAAACAAGTACCCACCAAAGCTGACTCCTGCTGCTTTCAAACTACTGCTGTTTATGAAACTACCGACTTCTGTCTCGTTGTACTTATGTTGCAATGCACTCCCAAGGAATAAACTCCAGATTACACTGAAAAGAGTTTCTTAATAATGTATGTGTGTTCCAATGTAATATTTATTGTTGTACTTGTGTTTTTTGTTTGTACAATTATTAAACATTTAGGTTAGAGCTACACAGCAGCGTCTTTGGCCCTGACACACGTTGCATGATTAAATATCGCAGCAGGCTGGATTTGTTGTAAATCTTGAGCCTTAGTTGTGGCAACTTGAGAATTACTACGTGACCACCTTCACTTACATCTTTTGTTACACAAGCAGGGCGATACTGTGATCATTGGCCATGCAACATGTGTTGTGGCCAAATACACCATGTAGCTTTAGCCTTAATGTATACAATTTATAGGCTTAACTAGTACTCAGTGGTATTATGTCAAACTATGCAGTAGATCACTTGTTACTGTACTCAATGACAAGTGAGTGAATGAGCCAAAATGATTGCACTTTGTATTACAATTAATATTGTACAATTCATTTTTGGAAATTGAAAAAATAAAAAATGTTGGCTCAAAAATGTGAAAATGACAGAGATGAGCGAGCACCAAAATGTTCGGGTGCTCGTTACTCGGGACGAAATTATCGCGATGCTCGAAGGTTCGTTTCGAGTAACGAACCCCATTGAAGTCAATGGGCGACTCGAGCATTTTTGTATATCGCCGATGGTCGCTAAGGTTTTCATTTGTGAAAATCTGGGCAATTCAAGAAAGTGATGGGAACGACACAGCAACGGATAGGGCAGGCGAGGGGCTACATGTTGGGCTGCCTCTCAAGTTCCCAGGTCCCACTATTAAGCCACAATAGTGGCAAGAGTGGCCCCCCCCCCTCCCAACAACTTTTACTTCTGAAAAGCCCTCATTAGCAATGCATACCTTAGCTAAGCACCACACTACCTCCAACAAAGCACAATCACTGCCTGCATGACACTCCGCTGCCACTTCTCCTGGGTTACATGCTGCCCAACCCCCCCCCCCCCTGCACGAGCCAGTGTCCACAGCGCACACCAAATTATCCCTGCGCAGCCTTCAGCTGCCCTCATGCTACACCACCCTCATGTCTATTTATAAGTGTGTCTGCCATGAGGAGGAACCGCAGGCACACACTGCAGAGGGTTGGCACGGCTAGGCAGCGACCCTCTTTAAAAGGGGCGGGGCGATAGCCCACAATGCTGTACAGAAGCAATGAGAAATATAATCCTGTGCCACCGCCATCAGGAGCTGCACACGTGGGCATAGCAATGGGGAACCTATGTGCCACACACTATTCATTCTGTCAAGGTGTCTGCATGCCCCAATCAGACCGCGGTTTTTTATAAATAGTCACAGGCAGGTACAACTCTGCAATGGGAATTCCGTGTGCACCCACAGCATGGGTGGCTCCCTGGAACTCACCGGCTGTACATAAATGTATCCCATTGCAGTGCCCATCACAGCTGAGGTAACGTCCGATTAAATGCAGGTGGGCTTCGGCCCACACTGCATGCCCCAGTCAGACTGGGGTTCTTTAGAAGTGGACACATGCAGTTACAACTCCCTGTGGACCCACAGCATGGGTGGGTGCCAGGAAGCCACCGGCGGTACATAAATATATCCCATTGCATTGCCCATCACAGCTGATGTAACGTCAGCTTTAATGCAGGTGGGCAAAAAATTAATTGGATTACACTGTAGGCGAGGGCCCCAAAAAATTGGTGTACCAACAGTACTAATGTACGTCAGAAAAATTGCCCATGCCCAACCAAGAGGGCAGGTGAAACCCATTAATCGCTTTGGTTAATGTGGCTTAATTTGTAACTAGGCCTGGAGGCAGCCCAGTTAAAATAAAAATTGGTTCAGGTGAAAGTTTCAACGCTTTAATGATCATTGAAACGTATAAAAATTGTTTATAAAAATTATATGACTGAGCCTTGTGGGCCTAAGAAAAATTGCCTGTTCGGCGTGATTACGTCAGGTTTCAGGAGGAGGAGCAAGAGGAGGAGGATGAATATTATACACAGATTGATGAAGCTAAAAGGTCCACGTTTTTGATGTGATAGAGAACAATGCTTACATCCGCGGGTGCAGCCTACGTATTGCTTAGGTATCGCTGCTGTCCGCTGGTGGAGAAGAGAAGTCTGGTGAAATCCAGGCTTTGTTCATCTTGATGAGTGTAAGCCTGTCGGCACTGTGGGTTGACAGGCGGGTACGCTTATCTGTGATGATTCCCCCAGCCGCACTAAACACCCTCTCTGATAAGACGCTAGCCGCAGGACAAGCAAGCACCTCCAGGGCATACAGCGCGAGTTCAGGCAACGTGTCCTGCTTCGACACCCAGTAGTTGTAGGGGGCAGAGGCGTCACGGAGGACGGTCGTGCGATCGGCTACATACTCCCTCACCATCCTTTTACAGTGCTCCCACCGACTCAGCCTTGACTGGGGAGCGGTGACACAGTCTTGCTGGGGAGCCAGAAAGCTGTCAAAGGCCTTAGAGAGTGTTCCCCTGCCTGTGCTGTACATGCTGCCTGATCTCTGCGCCTCCCCTGCTACCTGGCCCTCGGAACTGCGCCTTCGGCCACTAGCGCTGTCGGATGGGAATTTTACCATCAGTTTGTCCGCCAGGGTCCTGTGGTATAGCATCACTCTCGAACCCCTTTCCTCTTCGGGTATGAGAGTGGAAAGGTTCTCCTTATACCGTGGGTCGAGCAGTGTGTACACCCAGTAATCCGTAGTGGCCAGAATGCGTGTAACGCGAGGGTCACGAGAAAGGCATCCTAACATGAAGTCAGCCATGTGTGCCAGGGTACCTGTACGCAACACATGGCTGTCCTCACTAGGAAGATTACTTTCAGGATCCTCCTCCTCCTCCTCAGGCCATACACGCTGAAAGGATGACAGGCAAGCAGCATGGGTACCCTCAGCAGTGGGCCAAGCTGTCTCTTCCCCCTCCTCCTCATCCTCCTCATGCTCCTCCTCCTCCTCCTCAACGCGCTGAGATATAGACAGGAGGGTGCTCTGACTATCCAGCGACATACTGTCTTCCCCCGCCTCTGTTTCCGAGCGCAAAGCGTCTGCCTTTATGCTTTGCAGGGAACTTCTCAAGAGGCATAGCAGAGGAATGGTGACGCTAATGATTGCAGCATCGCCGCTCACCATCTGGGTAGACTCCTCAAAGTTTCCAAGGACCTGGCAGATGTCTGCCAACCAGGCCCACTCTTCTGTAAAGAATTGAGGAGGCTGACTCCCACTGCGCCACCCATGTTGGAGTTGGTATTCCACTATAGCTCTACGCTGCTCATAGAGCCTGGCCAACATGTGGAGCGTAGAGTTCCAGCGTGTGGGCACGTCGCATAGCAGTCGGTGCACTGGCAGATGAAACCGATGTTGCAGGGTGCGCAGGGTGGCAGCGTCCGTGTGGGACTTGCGGAAATGTGCGCAGAGCCGGCGCACCTTTCCGAGCAGGTCTGACAAGCGTGGGTAGCTTTTCAGAAAGCGCTGAACCACCAAATTAAAGACGTGGGCCAGGCATGGCACGTGCGTGAGGCTGCCGAGCTGCAGAGCTGCCACCAGGTTACGGCCGTTGTCACACACGACCATGTCCGGTTGGAGGCTCAGCGGCGCAAGCCAGCGGTCGGTCTGCTCTGTCAGACCCTGCAGCAGTTCGTGGGCCGTGTGCCTCTTCTCTCCTAAGCTGAGTAGTTTCAGCACGGCCTGCTGACGCTTGCCCACCGCTGTGCTGCCACGCCGCGCGACACCGACTGCTGGCGACGTGCTGCTGCTGACACATCTTGATTGCGAAACAGAGGTTGCGTAGGAGGAGGAGGAGGAGGGTGGTTTAGTGGAGGAAGCATACACCGCCGCAGATACCACCACCGAGCTGGGGCCCGCAATTCTGGGGGTGGGTAGGACGTGAGCGGTCCCAGGCTCTGACTCTGTCCCAGCCTCCACTAAATTCACCCAATGTGCCGTCAGGGAGATATAGTGGCCCTGCCCGCCTGTGCTTGTCCACGTGTCCGTTGTTAAGTGGACCTTGGCAGTAACCGCGTTGGTGAGGGCGCGTACAATGTTGCGGGAGACGTGGTCGTGCAGGGCTGGGACGGCACATCGGGAAAAGTAGTGGCGACTGGGAACTGAGTAGCGCGGGGCCGCCGCTGCCATCATACCTTTGAAAGCCTCCATTTCCACAACCCTATACGGCAGCATCTCCAGCCTGATAAATTTGGCTATGTGCACGTTTAACGCTTGAGCGTGCGGGTGCGTGGCGGCGTACTTGCGCTTGCGCTCCAACACTTGCGTTAGCGACGGCTGGATGTGCGCTGAGAGACATTGGTGGATGGGGCCGAGCACAGCGGAGGTGAGGGTGTGGGTGCAGGCCAGGAGACGGTAGTGCCTGTGTCCTGAGAGGGGGGTTGGATCTCAGTGGCAGGTTGGGGCACAGGGGGAGAGGCAGCGGTGCAAACCGGAGGCGGTGAACGGCCTTCGTCCCACCTTGTGGGGTGCTTGGCCATCATATGTCTGCGCATACTGGTGGTGGTGAGGCTGGTGGTGGTGGCTCCCTGGCTGATCTTGGCGCGACAAAGGTTGCACACCACTGTTCATCGGTCGTCTGCACTCTCAGTGAAAAACTGCCAGACCTTTGAGCACCTCGGCCTCTGCAGGGTGGCATGGCGCGGGGGGGCGCTTTGGGAAACAGTTGGTGGATTATTCGGTCTGGCCCTGCCTCTACCCCTGGCCACTGCACTGGCTCTTCCAACCTGCCCTGCTGCTGCACTTGCCTCCCCCTCTGAAGACCTGTCCTCAGTAGGCGTAGCAAACCAGGTGGGGTCAGTCACCTCATCGTCCTGCTGCTCTTTCTCCGAATCCTCTGTGCGCTCCTCCCTCGGACTTACTCCAATTACTACTACCTGAGTGATAGACAACTGTGTCTCATCGTCGTCGTCCTCCTCACCCACTGAAAGCTCTTGAGACAGTTGCCGGAAGTCCCCAGCCTCATCCCCCGGACCCCGGGAACTTTCCAAAGGTTGGGCATCGGTCACGACAAACTCCTCCGGTGGGAGAGGAACCATTGCTGGCCATTCTGGGCAGGGGCCCGGGAACAGTTCCTGGGAGTCTGCCTGCTCCTCAGAATGTGTCATTGTAATGGAGTGAGGAGGCTGGGAGGAAGGAGGAGCAGCAGCCAGAGGATTCAGAGTTGCAGCAGTGGACGGCGCAGAACTCTGGGTGGTCGATAGATTGCTGGATGCACTTTCTGCCATCCACGACAGGACCTGCTCACACTGCTCATTTTCTAATAAAGGTCTACCGCGTGGACCCATTAATTGTGAGATGAATGTGGGGACGCCAGAAACGTGCCTCTCTCCTAATCCCGCAGCAGTCGGCTGCGATACACCTGGATCAGGAGCTCAGCCTGTGCCCACACCCTGACTTGGGCCTCCGCGTCCTCGGCCGCGTCCACGTCCTCTAGGCCTACCCCTACCCCTCAGCATGGTGTATTACCAGTAGTGCAGAAACAGAACGCTGTAATTAAATGTGCCGCTTATTGGCCTGTGGTTGGAGGCTGACTTCGCTTACGGAATGCACAGCAGAGGCAGGAAAGAATTTTGCGCAAGCCTGCTGTAACACTTAGCTGGCTGCGTATGAATTAGGACAACTACCCCCAGCAGAGACCCAGTACACTTGTGGACAGGAATACAGCGGTGATGTAAGAGGCAACACAGAGGCAGAAAAGAATTTTGCGCAAGCCTGCTGTAACACTTAGCTGGCTGCGTATGAATTAGGACAACTATCCCCAGCAGAGACCCAGTACACTGAGGACGGTCACAGGCAGCCCAAATAGATTTTTTTTCCCAAATGTTTTTGGAAAGGCCCACTGCCTATATACACTAAATATGTCTTCTGTCCCTGCCTCACCACTACTGGCCCTGGACAATGTAAAATTACTGCAGGACGCAATGCTCTGCACTGCCGATATACAAAAAAAAAAAAAGTGCAACACTGCAAAAAGCAGCCTCCACACTACTGCACACGGTTAGATGTGGCCCTAAGAAGGACCGTTGGGGTTCTTGAAGCCTAAAATAACTCCTAACGCTCTCCCTATAGCAGCTCCGGCACCAGCAGCACTGTCCCTGAACTATGTTAGAATGCATCTGAGGCGAGCCGCGGGAGAGGCCGATTTATATACTCGGGTGACACCTGATCTCACCAGCCACTCACTGCAGGGGGGTGGTATAAGGCTTGAACGTCGCAGGGGGAAGTTGTAATGCCTTCCCTGTCTTTCTATTGGCCAGAAAAGCGCGCTAACGTCTCAGAGATGAAAGTGAAAGTAACTCGAACATCGTGTGGTACTCGTCTCGAGTAACGAGCATCTCGAACACGCTAATACTCGAACGAGTATCAAGCTCGGACAAGTACGTTCGCTCATCTCTAGAAAATGGCTAATGTCATTAATTTTTATCACAGTTTCTAACCAAAGTAAACAAAGAGATGGTTCTTCGGTAATTGTCTGCGCAATCTTGTATAAATTATTAGATCATGTTGTTCTTCAGCAATTCATTAGCTAAGATTAATTTGTTGTCAAATTATTTAGCTCCACAATTTTATAAGGGGACATTATTAGTCTTAGGTCTTATATGTACTATATAACATCTATTTACTGAGTGAGCAGATAAAACGTAACTTATAGTCTCAACACTTTGTTGTTACATGGTTCTGGTTAAAAATAAAAAACTAATGATTTAAGCACAGTGAAACTGTGAAATATTGGATCCAATCTAATTGCTTCTAATAAAGTTGTGCTTTACTGACTTCTGAAATTGAATTTTGTGCAGGGGAAATTAAGTTAAGGAATCAATAGAGATGGATTATAGAAGAGAAAACATGGAACTGTGTGGACTCACAAACTGTTCATTATAAGGATATCTGTAGTTATTGTCAACATTCAATTCTTCTTCAGATAAGGCAATGCTGCAAAACATGAAATAAAATGTAGAGTACTGTCCTGTATAGAAAGCTACTGTATATACTCGATTATAAGCCTAGTTTTATGCTGAAAAAGCCCCCTTCGGCTTATATTCGAGTGAGGTTAAAAAACCCGCAATATTCACCTCCCAGCCGGCGTCTGTGTCCTCGGCGGTGCGGCAAGCTGCTTGAGAATTCTTCCCACTCTGCTTTGAATTTCACCGACATCAGCGCTATGTAAGTAAGCAATGTGATTGGATCAAACGCCAGCCAATCATAGCCGTCGCTCAATCATTCACAGCCATTCAGTAAATGACATCACTGAATGGCTGTGATTGGTTTATTGAGTTCCGGCTGTGATTGCTCGATCCAATCACAGCGCTTACTTACACAGCACTGACGGCGGGGGAATTCAAAGTCAAGCAGCGACATGACAGCGGGGAGAAGTCTCAAGTAGCTTGCCGCACAGCTGAGGAGACCATTGCACCGGGGACACAGACGCTGGCTGCGAGGGGAGTATTGCGTTTTTTTTAACCTGGTATATACTGGAGTATAGCTCAGCTTATACTCGAGTCAATAAGTTTTACCATTTTTTTTGTGGTCAAACTTACTGACTTGGCTTATACTTGGGTCGGCTAGTACTCGAGTATATACGGTACTTTCTCTTATTATTTAATATACAGTCAAGTCTCCAAAAAACTACCTCTTTGTGAAGACCATTTCTTTAACCACATCAGATTTCCGGTGACAGATTTTCAGTTGCACAGTATACTACTTAGGCTAGTTTCACACGTCGGTCGTGATTTTGCTGCGAGAAAATCGCAGCAATATCATGTCTTTGTTCCCACGATTTTTGTGCATCAGTGATACTTTCTTTTGAGAATAATATCGCATTGCTGCTGCCCGCTATAATAGCGTGCATTTTTTTTATCGCAAAAGTCAATGGGACTTTCACATGTTAAAATTGCATCTCAACAAGTTTGTTGCGTTGCGATGCAATAAAAAGCAGGCTCCTTGGGAAACATAGGAGAAACAAAAAATCGTGCATCGCTGAAAGAAAGAGCATGCTGCGATTTTTTTTCTCTCAACATCGCATCAGTGAAAACATTGCTGATGGGAAGGAAACCATTGAAAAGCATGGGTTTCATAATCTGCTTTTTAACTGACTTTTGCGGCAGGTGAAAATCGTGTGAAATTCGTGTGAATTTCACACCCAAGTAAAACCACACTTAGGCTGGTTTCACACGGGCGACAAAGTCATGCGATCTTCTCACAATGCGACAGCACTACAAATCTCATGTATGTGAAGCCCATGCTTTCCAATGGGTTCCTTCACATTAGTGATGTTTTGTAGCCTGCTACATGGAGGTGGGTTTTTTAAAACTACTGACCAGGAAGTGTTGCCTGAAGACTGAAGACAAGTGCCAGGAAATTGCACAGAAGATGTGCGGTAGGGCTGACAGCAGCTGTTAGGTGATGTTTTTTTTTTATGCAGCTAGGGCTTATTTTCTGGGTAAGGTTTATATTTCAAGCCTTACTTCCCCCGAAAATACTGGCAGAAGAGCACTACAAAGTCACGCGACTCTGTAGCAACACGAAATTGTGATATTGCTGCAAGAAAACACAGTGATATAGCAGAGAACACCGAGGTGATATAGCTGTGATTTTCTCGTGGTGAATTACTGTCACCCGTGAGTAAGAGGCCTTAGGGTAGCTTCACAAATAACAAAAGCGCTGGGCATTCTGGGGTGACACAATCCGTATTTAAATGGTGTGGATTTGGCTGCGATTTTTAATTGCGAACCAGCTGTGGAGTTTAATCTTTGTATTTCAAGGCTTGATTTGCACAGCATAAATCCGCAGTATAAATAGACATGCTGTGGATCTAGAATCTGCAGGGTTTTTTAAAACCACTACGGATTTGTGGAAAAAAAATTCCCACCATGTGAAGGAGATTTCTAAAATCTCCCCCACATGGCTTTCACTGTAAGGATGGGTTCACACAGGGTGGAATTGCCACAGAATTTCTGTGCAGACTTTCCGACGGAAATTCTGCATGCATTTTTAAACCTGAGACTAAGCAGCAAAGTGGACAGGATTTGCAAAAATGCAGCCAACCGTTCACTGCGGACAAGCTGCGTGGAAACTGACATTCGGCGCAGAATTCAAATCTGCAACACGTCAATTGTATTGCCGTTTCCACTGTGGGCTCTCTTCTCTCTATGGGGAGAGATTTCCGCAGCGGATTACAGGCAGACAAACCGCTTCAAACCTGCGGTCCCACTGCGGACTTTCGGAGAGATTTCCATCCCATGGGAACCCAGCGTAAATATTGTGCTTTTTTAATTGCAATTCTGCCAGCGGAAGCTCTGCAGCATTTACTGTCCATGTGAAGGCTCTTTAAGAAGATCAAGCCCTTAGAAGATCACTTCTCAATGCAATGCTAAGGTGATTGTCTCAAGAGGTTTCATAGCCTCTTCACTACAGACAGGTAAAATAACTTTCAACCCAAAGAAATATACAGCATGTGTATATGTGTACTAAACATTTACAAAACAACACATTTTCATTTAATAACACTAGCACGGTGCTGCATTGAGAAGCTCATTTATCAGGGGTCTTTAAGTCATTAATGGCAGATTGACAGAGGGTTCTACCATCCAGGACCCCGCCAATCAGCTGATGTGAAGAAGCTTGCAATTGTATGAAAGTCTCAAAACAACGGCTCATCTTCAATGACCCAGCATTGAATTGCAGGTCTCTCCTATTCTCTTCAGTGAGAGACAACTGCACTACCATACCAGGCCACTGCAATGCACTGGCGCAAATTGGCTAATGTGCAGCTGTTAAGGACCGCTAAGGTCACATTAACCTTTCAAGCCTTGGGTTCCAAATCAATTCGTATCCTGTGCACCACGGAGGCCAAGAACCACACAAAGAGTCGGTTTCTAGTTCTCCTCAGATACGTAGAGAGAGCCCCGGCAAGTATATAGCTCACTCTGCTTAAGGCGTACGTACTCTGAGCGTTTATTGACTTGGTATAGTTCTAATACAGGAAAGGAATACGTCATTAGTCATGGGGTTAATCTTATTGGGTTAGAAAAACATCAAGAATCGTGCATTGTTCAGCAATCAGCGTAGTGAGAATATATCTGTAATCGTCCTCCCTTGTATCCACTCTGTGTTTCAGGTGGCTGTAGTACAGTCAGTTCCTTTGTCCAAGTCTGCGAATGGAGGTGTGGGAGGCCTTTTTCTGATAACAACTGTGTCCAGACTTGGTTCTCATGAAAAAGAAAAGAGACACATCATTAGACATTGCACTGAATCTTATGCTCTAAAGCTATTTCTGTTTGAATTATTGTTTCACTACACACAAGCTTATTTACATCTTATAATGCTCCATTTTGTATCTAGCCGCCATTTTGAGACAGATTCTTCCATTTTATGGACCTGTACCTTCTCACAGCCATAATTGGCCAACGATGCGGAACACGTCTAGTTTTAGCCAACATCTGCCAAAAATTAGAAAAATGACAGATCATGTTTTTACCAGACAGTAGCCTTTTGTTGGCTATTATGAATGATGTTATATGTAAAATGTTGCCATGGCACCCTTTTACCTCTATGCGCGCCCCTGGAATCAAGGATAATAATTACCCTCTATGAAGATTACCTTGAAATAATACTTGTTCGTCATCATATATTACTGCTAGAGCTGAAGTGGGTATACTATTAAAAAGTAATAATAATTAAAAATATATTCATCTTGGTACATTTTATGAATAACATCTACAGTGTTATAAAAGTATTACTCATATATATCCATATTTTTTCTACATTTTAAAACTTAATATGCAGCAAGCCAAACAAAAGATTTTTGTGAAAGACATAAATGTCGCCTTTAGAAAAAAAAATTGCTCATGTCATAGTATATGCTTCCTTGACTTGCTCCTGTCTGTCATGTTTACTTTAGACTTCTTGACAGGGTTAAGAAATCCCTTGGTCAATGCTGTCAAGAATTCATCTTGTTCCCTTCAAAGAAAACACAACAGCATACTGTCTTGCACCTCTTTCCAGAAGTGTCAGTAAGTATATTCACCTTTTGCTATACTTAAATCTAAGAAAAATGGATCAATAGATAAATGGATAGAAAGATGGATACACAATGCAGGGCTGTAAACAGCTTATGTTATGTTCTTTGATTTGTTTTTAGGTTTTGCTTACCACACTAAGTTTGATGTTCATTATACTGTAATGGATGGTGGTCCTATATTATGCAGGGGTGAGAAAGCCTATGCAGGTGAAGAAGGGGTGGTGCTAGATGGAGTGGCATATATGTTGTGGGTGACACCAGGCCACAAGTGGAAGACAGTATGGGTGCCAAGCTGCTGAGAGAATGTGTATGGGGAATGCAAATGGGCAGTTCAAGTCCTGAAGGCTATCTTGTCCATGTGAACAGTTCTGTGCAGACCTGGTTGGATATGTAGAAAGATTGATAGATATTGATGATTGGATAGATAGATAAAAAGTCCAAAAGTACACAGCACTTCCAGTTAGATAATGTGTATTAGTGTTTATTCATCCAGTGCGGCATTTCAGTCCTCTTACTTAGACTTTTTTCAAACAGTAAGGGACTGAAATGTTTTGCAGAGTGAATAAAACTGACTAAACACCTCATCTACATAGGAGTGCTACATATTTTTGGGCATATGTTAACCCAGGATAATAGATAGATAGGCAAGGATTAATGGCTCTATACACCCTTTTAGTTTTTAATTAAATCCCTGTCCTATGGGCACAGACACTGTTGAAGGCATTGCTCACCCAGGGGTTCGAGCAGGTCCACTTCATTCAGAGGCATAGCTTGAAGCTTCTGGGTCCCAATGCAAAACCTGTAACAGAGCCCCCAATTATAATGCTTTATTCATAGTACTGGGCTCCCGATATGGAGAGGAAAGGCCTTATGGGCCACTAAGGGTGGCTTCACATGAGCGTGTTTTTTTGCATGCCTACACACACACAAAAACACGCTTTTATTTGCAACAATGCATCCCCTATGGTGTGTTCACATGTCCGTGCTTTACAGGCATGTGCCTGCAAAGATAAGACATGCGTGCACCATAGGGAGTGCACGCATTGTTTTCAATGGAGCCGCGGCTGCTGCTGGTGGCTCCATTGAAAACAATGCTCTGCCGGCACCCCTGCATTCTTTTTCAAGCTCTTCTCTGAAAAAGAAACATTTTAGTGTAAAAAAATAAATAAATAAACAATATACTTACCTGTCCGCCCCTGCCATGTACCCCCGGGGGATGAAGAACACATCTGTCGCATGCGGCAGATGTTTCCTTCATCCCCGCTAGTTAGAAGAATTCCCTGCTGCTACATCTGCGACATCTGTGACAGATGCAGCAGAGGAATTCTTTAATTTTGTACCACAGCTGTCACAAATGACAGCGGCGATAGAGGATTCTGCTGCCGGCAATTGATTTCAGGGAAGGGCTTTAAATATAAGCCCTTTCCCTGAAAATCAAGTAAAAGTGGTTTAAAAAACAAACCAAAAAAAACCATACTCACCTTGCTTCAGCTGCCGGGGCTCAGCGGCGTCTTGTCCTGCTGTCCCCTGCTCTGTGGTGCTGATCTATCAGCAGGCGGGGATTTGAAATCCCTGCCTGCTGAAAGAGCTGAATGTGATTGGCTGAGGTGCTCAGCCAATCACAGGCAGCTCTCCCCGCAGCAGACAGGTAAGTATATTTTTTATTTATTTATTTTTTTACACTAAAATTTTTCTTTTTCAGGGAAGGGCTTATATGTAAAGCCATTCCCTGAAAAAGAATGCAAGGGTGCTGGCAGAGCATTGCTTTCAATAGAGCCGCCGGCAGCAGCCGCGGCTCCATTGAAAACAATGCATGGACCTGCATTCACGCGTGTTTTTGCATGTACATGGGTGCGCACCTATGTACACACTTATGTACGCACAAAAACACGCTTGTGTGAAGCCACCCTAAGGCTTGTGGGCTCGGGTGCAACCACATCCTCTGCATCCCGTATGGTTACACCCATGTCTTCCCTTCCAGGACCATTGCACCCCCGGCGATTGTGACCATTACTCTTCTGTCTCCAGGGCTAACATATCTCATATTAGTGTGGCACTGCAATGTGCTTGTGCAACTATGCAACTTGTGTACTGCGACCATCATTCAAGCTGAATGGCAGTGGCTGCACTACGCAAAGAGCGCAGCGGCAATCTAAGCAGTAAACGTAGGTTTGGGAGGAGTACCATGTCTCCTTAAGGAGAGCACCTAGAAGGTGTGTGGAGCCACCCAAGAGGTGAGTGAGGAGACTAATAAGGCCATGCATGCTCCTCTGGGAGATATATGCAAATAAGGAAGATGAAACAATACCTCTGCAGCACCACCTATTGTATGGCAGCATCTCTTTAACTCAATGCCAGACTTTTTTTAACAAGTCTTTAAATCAATGATTGTTTTAAAGGCTAGTTTAAAGGGTTGACTATTGATTTGAAGGAATGCAGCCATCCAATAGGTGGCGCTGAAGAGGTATTGTTCCATCTTCCTTATTTGCAACCATCAAGGAAAGCGTTGCTACATCTGTAGCTGCAGCAGAAGCCTCCGCTCTCTGCTCTGTCTGTTGTAGGATATAAAGATTGTTAAACCCTGCCATCTTTGTAAGGCTCCAGCCCTCAGTCATACACCAGCTGAAAAAGAATCAGATCAGCAAGAAAATAACCCCTGTGTTATCTGCAGGACTTCTACAAGACTGCTCTTTCAAGAACATACAGAAAATCTAACATGAAACACCAGCAATTAATCTGACCCTGACCCTGAAGGAAGTTCTGTTCTTTATTCTAACAAGATAAAAATTCAATACTGTATGGTAAAGAACATGAATGCTGTTGATTACGTGTTTTTGATGCCGAAAGTGTTCTTTTTTTATATAGTTCACCACAAACAGCTCGCCACCCATTTAAATAGCATATGAATAGAGATGAGCGAGTATACTCGCTAAGGCACATTACTCGAGCGAGTAGTGCCTTAGCCGAATATCTCCCCGCTCTCTCTCCCTCTCTCCCCCCGCTCCCCCCTGCTCCCCGCCGCAACTCACCTGTCACCCGCGCCGGCCCCCGAATCTTTAGAGACGAGCGGGGAGATACTCGGCTAAGGCACTACTCGCTCTAGCAATGTGCCTTAGCGAGTATACTCGCTCATCTCTACATATGACCAATCTGACACCAAAAGGAATACCGAGAGAGTTACACATTACTGGGCAAAAACCTTGGTAACAAGTATTGATGGGACAGCAGATAACCATGCCTGGGAATAACTAATCACATGATGGACATTTTATAAATAAGAAGGGCACAAAAGTATTTATAGACACTAATTAAAGAAAGACACAAAAAAATAAAATGCCAAATGAGGCTGCTTTCACCCCTGCATTAGAGCTCAGTTCCGGGTTTCCATCTTTCTGCTCCGTTTCTGGAGGAGAAAAACTGCAATAAAACTGAAAACATTAATCTATTTTTTTCTGTCTCTGATTTTAATAAGCTTAAAAAAAAAAAAAAAAAAAAAGAAAGCTAACATGAAGGCTTCCACTTGCTCCCATTCCGACAGGTTTTCATTATGTTGGAAGGAAAAATAACGCTGCATTGAAATCAATGGTGAAAAAAATGTGTCCCTCTTTTTCAGTTTTATTTCAGTTTCTCTGCTCCAAAAATGAGGCGAAAGATAGAAACCCTGAATTGAGCATTAACGCAGATGTGAAATCAGCCTGAGATGTTTAATATTATGAGAGATGTGAAATTACTATCTATTAGTTAAAAGTGCAATGACATTTTAAAATACAGAACTACAGATTTTATATTTGCATATTGATAAACATACATTTTTTTCACTGACAGGGAAAGGCAGTCACAACTAAGTAATAAGTAATGAAACACTATCACTTTACTTCAACTTAGTTTCCAAATTAAAAACTCTATGTAGCCTCTCTTTCAAGGAGGCAATGTCTCGTATCGCCCCTTACAGAGACCCGTTTATTTTTTCTATTCCAAAAGGCTCAAGGAGTTTGTAGAACCACCATGGCAAGTGAAATGGAAAGCAGAAAGAAAATCCTGCAGTTTGACAAGCCCTTTGGGCATGTTAATCCAGTATTTACTGCTATCATTCATTTTTTAGGTTTAATGCATCTCTAATCACTTGAAGACGTTGTCCGAGTTATAAATTTTGTGTAAACACAGCTTCCCTGTGGCCACAACATAACAAAAGCTTATACTTACCTCTCTCCACTATAAACCTGCCGCTGCAGACAGTGAGCTTTGTCATTGGCTCCAGCAGCAGGTTTATGGGACATCACAGGCTGACTACAGCTTGTATGCAATATGTTATTAGGCAGACACGGAGCTGCTGGTGAAGGACTTGTTGGGAGCAGGGAGAGGTAAATCTAAGCTTTTTGTCATGCTGTGGCCATGGGGAGCTGTTTTTAGAAAAAAATATGTTATCTCAGACAACCCCTTTAATCACTGTACTCAAGAGTAAGACATTAATTTAAAGGGGATTTTTTGTTTTTCTTTGACACCAAGAAATCCATTAGCTAGCAGAGATTTAAAGGGTCTTTCTGCTAAATATATTTATCATATATCCACAGGATCATTGATAAATGTATGATAGTGAAGTACTGTATGCTGGGGCCACAACAATCACAAATGGCTGTTCCCAAGTTCCTTTTGTGAATGAAGTAAAAGTGTGCATGTATGACCACCACTCCATTTGCTTCTATGGGACTAATGGAGATTGTACAGTGCTGAGTACAGCTATCTTTATAGGAGTGAATGGACCTGAGGATCCCCAAATTAGAACCAGAGAACCCTCAGGAAGATCTCCCAAGTTTTTTGCAGGTACAGCAACAAAACTGCTATAATACTTCCTAAACAAGTGATGCCATACTGTGCATAAAGAATATCACTAGTCTGGGGCATAGCTAAAGGCTCATGGGCATGGGTGCAAAAGTTTATCTTGGAGCCCCCCCAATTTCTCTTAACCCCTTAACACAGAGGCTTAACTTGAAACTTCCGGACCCCAATGCAAAACCTGTAACAGTGCCCCCAACTATAATGCTTTATTCATAGTACTGGGCTCCCTATGTGGAGAAGAGGGGTCTTAAGGGCCCCGTAAGGTTCCTGGGCCTGGGTGCAACCGCATCTCCTGCATTCCCTATAGTTATGCCAGTGCCACTAGTATACAATGATGAAAGCAACAGTTAAAGACAACCTGACGGAGACATTTTTAAAGATAGTGCATATATTAAGTACTGGATGGTTGAAGTGTGGGGTATTTGCCCTTTTGGCTTTTGTCATAATCCAGCCACAATTTCATATAAAAACAGGATTCCAACAATTTAACATTTATTCCCTACAATAGCATTTTTCCTCTGTAGGAGGTTGTTGAGGTGCATCTCTCCCTTATGTAAAGCTTGGTGTAATGAAGCATTGTTATACTTCCCTGTGGAAGATTTTTCCCCAGTCAAGTGTAATATATTACTACATTCCATTATTTTTCCACTGTGTTAACCTTGGAATTATTCTACGGAAGACTTTCTAACGTAGATTATATGTTATAAATAGAGTTTGAGAAAGCAAAGTAACTGTTCTCTATTTACATATATGTAACTGCACTTTTCAGTTTAGAAATGCTTCCCTCTGCATACTTTAAATTAGCACATTGGATCATAACAAAATCATGTGAAAACAATAACATTCTGATAATTTAGCATACACTGTTCTATAAAGATGATTCAGAAGATAATTTTCCATTTTACTTGATTGCAAAGTTATTAACATGACAACCCAAATTTACATGTCAGTTTTCAAATGTTGCTGTCAGTGACTGAACCAGACCAACTATGATTATAGAATTACTCGCTTATGATAGATACCATACTTAGAATTCTTAAGACCGAACAGACATTAGAAACCATAAGTAAAGGTGCTTTTAGATGTAACGATTATCATTAAAAAAAAACGTTCAAACGAGCAAAAGTGAATGAGAGTTATTCGGTCTGAATGTGAGCCAATGACTGAGCGAGTGTGAATTGTTTGCTTTTTTCTTTATTTCGTTCATTTTACACATGCATAAGAATTATCTTTGGCTCATTTGCTGATCGTTCGGTTTAAACAGCGCTCGTTCAGTCCAGGTATTCGGTTATACAGGGACTGAACAATTCTGTCTGTCTAAACCAGGCTAAATGAATTGGCAGTGATGTTACTCATTTCTTCGCTCGTTCAAAGGAGAATCGGCTCATCTAAAAAGGGACCATAAGTATGGAGCTATGAGAATATGCCCATAGAAAGATTAAAAAAATTCATTTTATGGTACGTGGAGCTATTTTTGTGAGGTAAGGTAAAAATAAAGTCCCCTGGTGCAAGCACCGAGTCATAACTGACTCCTCGGGTGATGTCACATTGTGATGTTTTCTTGACAGACTGTCCTTGCGGGGTGGTTTGCCATTGCCTTCCCCAATCATCTTTACCCCCTAGCAAGCTGGATACTCATTTTACCGGCCCTGGAAGGATGGCAGGCTGAGTCAATCTTGAGCCTGCTACATGAACCATGCAGGGATTGAACCAGCAACCTTCAGGTCGTGAGCGAGAGCTTACAACTGCATTTCTGCTGGCTTAACACTCTTTTTGTGAGGACCATGGATTAATTATCTTGACTTTACAGAATAGGGAAAAATTTCAAAGCTGATCAGTTATTACTGTATATCATAGGTTTGCTGAGTAATAAACCCTACATTTAATTCAATTTAGATATTAGGAGATGCCATAGAGAAAATGAGTGGAAAGGAAATAGAAGCAACTATTTCTACATAACTTGTGGGATCAAACTATGCCTTTTTTTAAAAAAAAAAGTATTAAATGTGCAATAAATAAAAATCTGCAAATCTGTAAGAAACACATTGCAGGCATTTCACTGACAGAGAAATGTCCTATTACATAGCCATATTTCAAACATAAGACAATAGACCCAGAATAGGAATCTGTATTCATGAATTTCAGCCTCAGTTGGTTTAGATGCTTGAAATATGGCTATTTACTAGGAAGTATGCTTGTTGATAAAATGCTGCAAAGTGAATTTTCACAGATGTCCTCATCTTTAGTGCTAAGTTTTACCTCACACTTAGCACTTTCTTCAGTCCTCAGTTCAGTCCACTAAGTACATTCCTCCAAAAGGCTTACACCTGAGTTTATCTCAAGAATAAACCTATACTAGTGCAAAATGCATAGGAAGTCAATCAACCTATCATAATTGTGTTTGATTTGGGGGTATGGAAGTCATATGAAGGCCCATTTACACGAGCCAATGATCGCTCAAAGATTGCTCAAACAACAGTTTGAGTGACAGCTTTGAGCGATCATTTTGCATAAACTATTAAGTAGCTACTCAGCTACTTAAATACCAATTAGGTGTACAAATGAAGCCTTCCCTGAAAACAGTTAATAGCCTGAGGGCTCTTATCTACACTCAGATCCTTTGTTCTCCAGGGGGAAACAATGCTATCAGCACTCCCTGTGGAGAACTTCTGATAAGACTGACCAACGATTTCTAGGTTGGCCTGAACTTAAGGATCAGCTAGCAGTGCACAAAACATGCACGATGGGCGCACATTTAGACGCACCGATTATCGCTAAAACGATCGCATTACCAAACTTAGTGCCCCACAAATACAAACCAATGGATTCAAACTACTGAGTCACTGATCACTCTAGAGAAAGCCATAAATGAAATGCGCATTTTAAAGACAAACTTCATTAATTAATTGCAGTACAATGTATTTAAGATTTAGGGAAAAAGAAGGAAAGAAGGAAAAAAAGAAGGAAAAATAAAGGCAAAAGAAGGAAAAAGATTCCTTTTCCCCTGGCTTATTTTTTCTTCTTTTGTCTTCCCTCTTCTTTGCCCTTCTTTTCACTCTTCACATTCCTTCTATTTCATTAGTTTTCTACTTTTTACTTTTCTTCATTAACTATGCCTTAAACACAGCTTAAAAGTACTTAAATAAGCTCCTAGATAATTTAAGAGTGTTATGCGGGGCTTTCATCACTCTTAGGGCTCAGTCAGACGGGCGTTTTTTCGCGCGATTTGCGCATGCACATGCGTCCGGCGATTTTTTAAAACCATTGCTTTGCAATGGTATCGGACACATGAGCGCTTTTTATGCGCTCGTCCGATAAATTATAGAACAAAAAATCGCAGATCGCACCTATCTGCGATCTGCAATTCCTGGTCTCTTCTCTATATGCGCTCAATGGGGCCGGCGGCAGCAGCGCCGACCCCATTGAGAACATATAGAAGACAAATCATTCTTCTCTGCCACAGCTGTAACAGCTGTGGCAGAGAAGAACGATGTTTGCCCATTGAATTCAATGGAGCGGCAATACAGCCGCTCCATTGAAAGCAATGGGCTGCCGGCGTGCGCGGGGTGAATTGTCGGGAAGGGGTTAAATATATAACCCCTTCCCTGCAATTCATCCTAAAATGTGTTAAAATAAAAAAAAATTGTATACTCACCTTTCCGCAGCAGCCGGAGTCCAGCTGCCGCCGCTGTCAGTTCTCCTGAACTGCTTCTCGGCACTATTCAGCCGGCGGGGCTTTAAAATCCCCGCCTGCTGAATGATCTGCCTCTGATTGGTCACAGCCCTGACCAATCAGAGGCTGAAAACACTCACACACCCATTCATGAATTCATGAATGGGTGAGTGACTGCTGCCTCTCAGCGCTGAGCCAAACAGGGGCAGGTCTGACTCACATCCATTCATGAATTCATGAATGGGTGTGAGTGAGGCATGCCTCTGATTGGCTCAGCGCTGAGCCAATCAGGGGGCAGGTCTGACTCACACCCCCTTCACACCCACTGCAGAACGGCCGCGCGGAGCTTCGGCTGCCGGCAGAAGGTGAGTATACAATTTTTTTTTATTTTAACACATTTTAGGATGCATTGCAGGTAAGGGCTTATATATTTAAGCCCTTACCGACAATTCATCCCGGGCTCGCCCGCAGCGCATTGCTTTCAATGGAGACGGCTGTATTGCCGTCTCCATTGAATGCACTGCGCTGGACAGCTCCGGCCCGTTTCTAATGAAACGCGGCTAGGAGCAGATTTTCGGGCGATTTGCGGGCGACTTGCGCGCACCGGTCACGCGATTTGCGGATGCGCATCCGTCATGCGATCCGCAAATCGCGTGAAAAAACGCCCGTCTGACTGAGCCCTAAGGCCTCATTCAGACGCCGCTAAAATTGCATGAAAGAAGAATAGCTGCAAACAAGTCCCAATCTTAGCGATTTCACATCCGTTTACATTGGCGGATGTGGTGTATCAGTAAAAAAATATGCTGCAGCATGATAATCCCTCGGTCAGCAGAAATCGTCGGAATGACTGCTAATGCTTAATCCATTAAGGACCAAGCACTGTAAATTTTACAGTGCTGTGTTCCTGGGTTTTAAACCCAGCTGATTGTAAAAAGTACTGCGGGGATTTTAAGCCCCTGCTTTTGCAATAAATCAAAAGCAAGTCGGGTTGTCAGCTGTTAGTCACAGAGAAGACGACAGGAGGGGTTTTTAACCCATTCTGCCTTCTCCTTTCTCAAGTAGAAAGCGCTTAATGAGCGCTTTGTACTAAAAAGTGAAAGTGGAAGTATAACTTCCAGTACACGAGCCGGTAGTCACGTGATCGCTGTGATTCCCTGCTACATCAGAGTTGCAGGGTCATAGCAGATCCTAATCAGCTCTGCCAGTGACTATTATCACTAGAGGGGATGTTTGTACTGTAACTGGGGCTCCTTTGGATGCCCCGGCTACAGTGGTAAAGTGTCAAATTAAAAAAAAAAAACATGTGAATGTCCCCTACAGGTCTTATATGACATAGTGGGGGACATAGATGGTAAAAAAAATGATTACATAAATAAGTTAAACAAAATTATAGAATAAAATAAAAATATATACATGAAAAAGAAAATAACCCAAAGCCGACCCCAAACAAAACTATCACCGTATGTGTCCTGTAATCCAAAACCATACATATTATGTATCAAAATGTCCGAAATAAAATGAGAAACCCATTCCCATACTTTATTTTAGAATAAATATACTAATTAGAAAAAAACAAAACTCAAAAAGCTAAAAAAAAAAATACTTTTTTAACATTTAACCCCCCAAAAAATGGGGAGGGGGGGGGGGAGTCAGTGAAAAAGATATTAAAAATATAGCCCTATATGTCATGGAAACAAAACCACAGCAAAAATTATTTTTGTAGCTGAAGAAAAAGATATAGGGCAGTTAAACCACCACATGGGTAAAATCCCTAAAAAGTGTCTGGTCCTTTAGGTACAAAACAGCCTGGTCCTTAAGGGGTTAAATAGAGCCAGCTGTCTTCTTTTCCCAGCATTGGATGCAGCTAAACTCCCACCTCCTTCCTTTTTTTCAGCTCCCATAGAAGTCTATGGGAGCTGCCAACGTATCTTGGCAAAAGATAGGGCAGGATCTGTCTTTTCATGTGCCGAATAAAATCAGTCCTCATTTTCAGTCGCTGATGTGCTACTTTTCCAGCAAGATTTTTTTATGCTTATCTGAATGAATACATTGGAGTTCAATGCTTCAGATTGTCACGATCTTTGGACGCAGCTACATTATCTACGTGTATACAGTCGTATTAATAAGACCTTAGACAGTGTTATATACCAGGCTAAGGTGAATCGGTGAAGTTCCAGTTCAGTTTGAGCTAATTCGGACCATACATTTAGAAGATGCAGTCAATTTCTCCTAGCATCTATAGGCGGGAATTCTGTCAAGGTTTTATGTAAATTATACTTTTTTTGTCATCCTCAAAATTTTTCTAAAAAAGGGGATGGGTCTTAGCAGACATGAAAAAAATGGACAATTCATGAATAGAATATGGACTCATAATATTCAATGAAGCATTACACACTACCGAGTTGTTTCATGCAGACACAGACTGTGGAAAAAACTCATCGCATTTCCTATTCTTGTCCATTTCATGGACGAAACTTAAGACATGCAAATTAATGTCAATGTAAAAGCAACCTGTGTATTGATGAGCACACAAACAGGTGTCTGTGCGATATCCGATGCGACTTATGCTGAGCCTCTCAGGCATGACTCAGGCACAGGGCAAGTGTGTTGGATATCTTAAAATGTAAAAATGTGGCATATTAGTGACCATATCAAGATCTGATTTGACCCCTGTGAAAAAAAAATATGTGGAGACCCTAATCTAACTTTGTTTTTTAAAGGGAATAATGGAGAGTATAAAAAAAAAAACAGGTTACAGCTTAAAGGCAAAACTTGTGCAGCTATTACGTATTAAAATATCACAAACAATTGTACACTCACTACAATACTTCATCACAAACTACTATATAGCATTTATATAACAGTACTATGCAGTATGCTCTCCAAATAATATACACTATATGAAAAAAAGTATTTGGACAATGCAGAAAATCAGCAAATATGCAAATACTGAGTTTGCCAAACGGTATGCTGGGAAGGGCATGGGTAAAATAAAAAGCTGTTCATTTTGCAATAACTATTCATTCATCCGATCGAGCACTTGTGGGGTGATCTGGAGCGACGGGTACGACACTGCCACCATAGGCGTACCGGCAGGGGGTGCCGGGGTCGCAACGGCGACCCGGCCCCTGCACTTGAGGGGGCCCAGAGGCCGCCCTCCACCATACACTGTCGGCTGCCGCATGCTTAGTGCGGTACAGCCGACAGCAGAAGCCAGAGAGGAGAGTAGGAGAAGGGAGGGGGGAGGACTTGAAGAGACGACAGGGGAAGAGGAAGGGGGGTGGGGTGAGCAGAGACGACAGAGATACAGACTCACCGGCACATAGGCACAGCACAGCAAGGCATCCAGTGGCCCAGGGATGATGATGTCATCTCTCTGCTGCTTTCCTCCTGCTGACACAGCTGCTCTCCTCACCAAAGAAGTAGTCCGGGCACCAGGGTCTACTATCTTTGTCTACTACCGGTGTATCTATCTATCTTGCCTGGTCTCCTATCTATCTATCTATCTATCTTTCTATCTATCTATCTATCTCTGAATCTCTCTCATATCTATGTATCTATCCATCTATATATCTATCTCTCTCTCTCTTAGGCCTCATGCCCACCTGCACGCACAGATTTCACTGCTGAATCCCGCAGTGAAATCTGTACATGCCCGCAGACATGGAGAGGGAAAATACATTATACTCACCTCTCTGGACGCTGCGGGGCTCCCCTCTGTGCTGGCCGGATTTTCTTTCTTCCGGTCGGCGGATGGGCTAGGCACGCCGGCAGCGTGCCGCGTGCACGCACACCAATATTTAAAAAAATCTCCTGTATATCCGCAGCACAGCACAAAAACAGCTGCAGCTGTGCCGCGGATACAAACGGCATCCATAGGCTTCAATGGAAGCCGCGGGAGCCCTCCGTGCAGCAGATCCGCAGGAAAATGGAGCATGCTGTGATTTCTTCCTGTGCGTGCGACCTGCATGCTTTTAGCTGCCCTACTCATGCTAATGTATCCCTATGGGCAGCAAGACGCACGGATCATTCGTGCGGGGGCCACGCGCAAATTTTATAAATAAAATCCGCACGTGGACATTGGCCCTCAGGCATAGGTACGGAGCCAGGGGGAAAAGGGCCCGGGGGGGGGGGGGCAAACTGAACATTTGCACCCGGGCCCCTGAGCCTTTAGGTACGCCCCTGATCGCCACCCATGCCCATCCTCACTACAATCTCTTCTTACAGCCTTGCAGGAGGAATGGCGAGCTATTCCTGCCCAGACTTACAGAGAACTTGGGGAAAGTATGTGTCCAAATACTTTTGTCAATATAGTGTATTTTTACAGTATGCCAAATATTATCAGCATACAATTCCTAAATAACTGTGTCATACAGAACTCACAAGTGCCATCATAATATTAGCCTCTGCTGTAACTGTTCCTGACAGAATGCTGAAGGCACGGGTGCAGGGGCTAAATCTGAGAATACAACTGTAGTATGTCTAAATATTAGACCTCAAATTCCAAGGCAAGGTTCTTGCAGTCTCTGGTTGTAAGTCCGTCTATCACCTTGTGTGCTGCACAGTATGTCCAAAAATGTTTCTTTGTTTGAGGATACAAGCATGCCACAAAGAAAACCCATACATAAACAGTTTCTTTTATCAAACACATGTAGCGAATGCTTTCATAGACTAGTCAGCTACCATTTAATTACCAGAGAGATAATGCAGGCAATATAACAATGTCCTCAAGGGTAATCTATTTTTTTACATCCAGTGACAACAATAATAGTTAATGAAGTTTTAAAAAGCACTAGATAAGAATAAATCATCTGGGACTGTGGTTATTAGCACTACATACTGTGTTACACATTGATTGCGTAAGTTTTAATTGAGATCGTGCAACTAATAAATATGTATTTATTTGTGCTATAAAGTAGCATCATTTCTGCAACAGTTTCATAGCTGTTGCATGAAACATGATGACATTTGCAAACAATTGCAAGACATGGCTATGCTATGTAATTAACTATGACAGTTTGATCTAAACCTTCTGCACTCGTCTCTGCCAATTGTGATATGGCAATACCAATAATACTTAGGGAACACAAGTATTATTGGAGACGGACTCAAGTATGCTGCTGGTCAAATTTCAATTCCTCATGAGCTACAAAGCATTTTGCAACTGTACAAGAGCCAGCCTACATCTGCGTTCTAGGGCTTTAAGTTAAAACGGAACTAAACGTTTCAGTTTCTTCCCCTATTGAGTTCAATGGGTTTTCAAAAAACTGAATGCTTTCAGTTTGCTTCTATTCGGTTTTTTCTTGGAACAGGTAGCGCAGTCTGTTGTACTATTTCTCACCAGTAAAAAAAAACTGAAACTAACTGAAATTATCCTCTTTTTTTTCTGAAAAGACATTGAAATCAATGGGGAAAAAAATAAAACATTAATTTCAGTTTTAATTCTGTTTCTCTGCTCCAAAAAGGGAACAGAAAGATGGAAAGCCCTAAATTATGAACTGGCCCTTAGTGTTTTATAGAAACAGATTTTCCTTTGCATATTGCACATTCCTTGGTCTTAAAGAGTCCAGCTACAGAATTCTCATCAAACAACTGAATTATAAAGTTTTTATCTCTGTTTCCAGCAGTGTACCCATTGGAAATCAAATAAGGGAGATGAAACAATACCTCCACAGTGCCAACTATTGGAAGGCAGCAATACCTAAAGTCAATGTTAGACTCTTTATACAAGCCTTGTAACAATGATCATGAATTGAAAGCTAAGACAGACTCCATGCATAGACTGCTATTTCAGGGTTTTTGCCCTTCATCAGTGAGAAGTAGGATTCTGACTTTGTTAGAGAGAGGCATATGAATCAGTGTGCAGTAGGATTCTGCTTTCAATTCCTGGTAATTGTTATAAGTCTTAAATAGCCTATAAAGAGTCTAACATTAACTTTAGAGATTGCTGCCTTCCAATAGGTGGCACTATGGAGGACCGTAAATGGCCCTTTAAGTCTCCTCACTCACCGTCTAGGTGCTCTCCCTAAAGAGAAAAGATTGTGTTTCTGACCCATTGGAAATCAAACAACACCATATCATCAACAAGTGTCTTATAGTTCTCCACTTCAGATTACAAAATTGGTTGCTCTTTATTCTTTATAGAAGCAAAATTGCAATACGCTCTTAGATATATATGACTAAACACAGTGATTGACTGTGCGTGTTATTAGTGTATACAAGAATACTGACTGTATGTTTCTGTACAGATTTTATTATATTGGTCATTTTAACACATAGCTTTAGCACATAAAGGGTTGTACCACAATTGACTTATCACCTATACATAGGGTAAGAGATAACAGTCTGATCAGTGGGGATCTCACCACTGATTTCCCAACCAATTCCAAGAACAGGATTTTAGTGCTCGCTTTCCCCTTCATTGTGGGCTTACTGCAGTGAGGAGAAGATTGAAGGGAAGCAGTGACCAATGCATTAATTTCAATGGGGCTTACAGAAATAGCCAAGTACAAGCACTCGGTATCTCTGGCAGTTCTATGCTGGACCACCACTCCAATGAATTTCATCCTTACTGTGGGGCATGCAGTGAGTCTGCAGTGAGGAAGAAAGGGAGATATGGAAACTCGTTCTCAGAATCGGTGGGAGTCCCACTGCTGAGAGCTCCACTGATCAGACTTTTATCACTATTCTATTGATAGGTGATAAATGTCAATTGCGTTGCACGCATTGTGTTTTCTGATTTGTTGAACACTATATATACAGTATCTTATATATTACTACTTATACAGTTCAATAACGGAACAGTTTTTCTGGTAATTATATGTAAAACATCTTGGGTATATAAGCTTAGGTGGAATAGAATACAAGTAGAATTACCTTGTGTTAGCAGTTCTGCAAATTAAATGAGAAGATTTTAACAAAGAGCAAATGGCACAACATCTGATATGAACATAACTACTCTCAAAAAAATACATACTTATCAGTAACCAAAGAGATACAATGATCCTAAGACATTCCATCTCCTAAAGCATTCACTAAATGAATTACGTGTGTGTAGAAATTGGGCTGCTTGGTAGAATCATGAATCTTGTAAGCAATTTTTCTTGTTATTTTAATAAGCCTGTCCAAAAAGACTGTTTTACAGGGAAGGAGGAAGAATTCAGGGACCCTGAGAAAGACAAAGAGAATAAATCCTGTTACCACAGTGATAACTGGCAAGAGCATACAGCTGCTGAACTCTGGTGACTATTAATTCTGCTTTGATAGAAGGAGCAACTTAGGGAAGTAAATTAAATTGAAGCATACCAAGGACAGATGTAGGAAAAGATTTCTGAAAAATATTTTATCTGTGGAGAGTCCATACTTACATTCTTACTTTTAACATTTTTCTCTTATTGTAAGACATTGAAGTTTTATACCATTCTTATCTTTAATGTAAGCAACTTAAATAGCTAACAATATTATTTTGACATGGAAATAATGTCAGTGAAACCTGATTACAGCCCAGAACTGGTTCCAAGTAGGATCATCTATTGCTGTTAAAATCTAAAATCTTTGCCCAAGACTCATATTTGTATGGAGTTAGTATAACATGAAAAACACAGATGGATATTTTTAAATGGAAGCTTTCTAAACTAGACCACAAAGAGAGTGCAAAGCCACATAATAAATAATATATTGTCAATCAGACATTGTAGAGTCATTCTTTAGCCAGTGAAAAAAATCACTCAATTTGTAACTACATACCTTCTAAAAATTGCAAGAAAGATCACAATACATTAGTTCACTATGTCTATTCCTACAAATACATGGTAACAGATTGCTACCAGAGACTGGACACCATGAATATGGGACTTCAAATGTAGGCAAAAGTGTCGGTGGATGTCTAACTACTGGAACACTAGAGGTTAAGTTCTCTGGTCAGCATCTAGGTAATGGATATTGACGTCACAAGGAAACATACAGTGCCTTGCAAAAGTATTCATCCTCTTGTTGTTTTTTTCTGTTTTGTTGTATTATGGCATGAAATTAAAATGGAACTTATTTTGAATTTTATGAAATGAACCTAATAAAATACTCCAAATTGCTACAGTAGAATAAAAAAAATCTAATAAATAAAGAAAACTGAAAAGTTAAGAGTGCATATGTATTTATCACCTTCACTATGGAAAAATAAAAATGTTATGGTTCTTGTAACACACAATGTAAAAATGAAAAATAAAAGGCTGGTCCTTATAGCTAGTTAGTCAATAAGGGGTTAATTGCAACATTATCATATTGACTGTCAATAACATAGCTAAGTCAATAACAGTTCATAGGAAAAAATGGAATAAAATCCAATCCACAGGAGGAGGGTATATTACCTGCAGTTTTTCTCTGCCATCCCTCCGGCAGTTCCAGGTTCCATTTTTTGCCAATTGAGATGACCGCCGTTCTTTTGCTATTTTCTCACTAGCTAATGCACAGTGTGCACTGCTCTCTGGTTGGCCAGTATGTTGTGGAGGAGTAGGTAGTTGACTATCTTAGCTAGCTGACAAGAAGACTAGAAACTGGCAGATCAGAGGAACTGCAGAGAAGAACAACTGCAAGTAATATACCCCCTTTGGTCCCAAGATGAAATTTTCTTTCTAAACTGGAAGGCTGCTTAGGGCGAAGTCAGACGAGTGTTTTTCTGCATGCGCCTCTATGCACAAAAAAAGCATGTCTGATAGAACCATTGGTTCCATATGTCGTGTTCAGATGTCACACACATAAGTGCATCCAAAACCTTCTGGCATATGTTCCCACCACCTGGGCCAATACATAAGAAATCATACAGGTAATGGATTAAACCTTCCAACCCTGAAGCCCTTTTTAACCACCCCTTCCAAAAACACTGAACAACTCAAAATAGCAGCACGAACGCAAACAGCCTATAACAGGGCACAAATCAACACAAAAACAATCTCTAAAAATGCAACCTGACAAAGGGTGGTTTACCGGGTGGATGGGCAGATTTCACATAAGCCTTTACTAGCAATACTCTCGGGGCTCACCACATGCACCAAATCCACCGCTCACTCAAATAACATGTAGGATACCACATAAAGGTTTTCATCAATGCCATTGTTGACTGATGAACCATGTGGGAAAGACAGGTGGTATGTTACCCAGAATTTAGGACCACGTCGAGCGGGTAGAAACACAAATTCTAAAAAGGGGTGAAATGAAAGTCAATATATCAAATAGAAAGGAGCCAACTCACCCATGCTTCTTAATTTAATTCAGCTGGTTCAATTCACAGGAGTGCAAAGAAAACCCAGTGGACTGTTGGTAACTGTGTTGCCCCAGAATGAATGTATGAAATTCCAGCACTTCCTTAAAAATGTAGCCTTTATTTCATAATCCATAAAAACAGTTTCCATGGTGGTATACCATAGTGCCGCTCTTAGTCATGACCAGGTACACCCCTATAGGTCCTAAAAAATCCACATCTGCCAACCTCACTAAAGGGTCCTCTGCTTCCTTTTATGAGCCTGACCTCTTTTTCAGTGACTCCATAAGCAAACCCAATGATAACAATAGAGGTGACCCAGAAGACACCAAACACGGCGAACCCCACACTTGGACCATTTCTCTATCTTTGTCACCACCAGTCAGCTGGGTTTCCCCATTCATTTCTTGAAGATGAATGCAACAACAAATCCTGCAAGTCACCCAACAACCTAATGATGTCACTCGACTCCACAACCTTGCCCAGAAATTAGAGGCAAAGGCCCTCTTTTGCCTCTTTCATGGCTCAAAGTCCTTTCCGAGATCTTTGCTGGCTTTCTACCTGCTCTAAATGAAAGGTGAAGCAGGGAGATGCAATATCCCTCTCTTTCGAACTGTCTTGTCTGTGAAGAAAGGAAACAAAGTCAGGTTCCGACCCGAATGCTGCCTTATCCCCACGGCGGGCCACCTACCAGTCTGCTTCTTCCTCAACCACTGTCACTGCAGGACTCTCAAAGGACATTGGCATTCCAGCCACAGGTGCCGCCCTGCCTCCCACACTCTGTGCTCTCAGTACCACTGCTATATCTAGCCTGGAACCTCCATTCCCAGCTGCCACTCCAGCATAGGAAGTCAAGACCCGCTGCTGCTTGGTTGCATCCCCACCACTGTCTCTTCTGTCACCACCAGAGGAACCACCCTCTAGGATTTGCCTGGCTGCTTTTGGTCACACTGATCCTCCACTTCAGCTTGTGGAGATTAAGGCAGGCCCTGAGACTTTTACCGCGCACCTCTCTCCTTTCCAATTTTGACACTCTCCTGAGATCTGGATGCCTCCAGTAGAGACACCCCATGACCCCTAGCCCTCTACTCAGGATTGGGGCTGAGCTGATCGAGTGGACGCTACTGCCAAACCAGCCAAGACTTCCTGGCCACTTCATCTTGCCATTCTTTCAAGCACTTCACCAGCATGTTAGCGCCAACTTGTTCAGGCAAACAATACTCTGTGAACTACGTGTCATCAAATACGCTTCTCCTCTTAGCCATCAGAAAATCACCATTAGGCAACTTTAGACTTTTTAGTCATAATGAACACAAAAACAGCAATTCTGGTCAATTACAGTATTGTTTTTTAACAATCTTTTTCTATGGCATTTATCATGCTGTATAAATGACATTACATTTCTTCTAGGCTCAGTTTGATTATGGCAATAACAAATGTATACTTTTTGTATGTTTAATACTGAAAACAGATGTTTTCTGTTGTCACATTTAAAGACCCATAATACTTTTATTTTTCAATTGATGAAGCTGTGTGAGAGCTTATTTGGGGCATGATGAGCTGCAGTTATTATTTGTGCCATTCTGGTGTACATATGGCTTTTTGATTACTTTTATTCCCTTTGTTGTGGAGGAGGGATGAACAAAATCAGCAATTCTAAAATTTTGTTTTGCAATGTTCACTCTGCGTGTCAAATAATATGTATGATAGCGTTGTAGTTTGGAGTGTTACAGTGATGTCACCAATGTGCAGTTTTTTTATTTACCGACTATAAGCCTAGTTTTTAGCACATTTTTTTAATGCTGAAAAAGCCCCCCTATGCTTATACTCGAGTGAGGTAAAGAAAAAAAAAAATCCCGCAATACTCACCTCCCAGCCTGCTTCTGTGTCCCCGGCATGATGGTCTTCCTGGCGGTGCGGCAAGCTGCTTGAGAAAACTCCCCGCTGTCATCTCCATGCTGAGCTTTGAATTCCGGTGCCGTCAGCACTGTGTAGGTAAGCGCTGTGATTGGATTGAGGGCCAGCCAATCACAGCCGGCGCTCAATCATTCACAACCATTCAGTGGATGACATCGAGTATAGCTAGGCTTATACTCAAATCAATAAGTCTTACCAATTTTTTGTGCTAAAAGTTATTGTCTCAGCTTATACTCGGGTCAGCTAATACTCGAGTACATACGGTATTTACATAATAAAGCAGGAAAAGGGTTGTTACATTTTCCTTTTACATTTTTTAACATTTCATTAAACATTTTCTAAACTTGTGTGTTCTTAGTTCCACTAGGGGACTAACAGAAGAACCCTCAAACTGATTAGATGCTGTAGTCGCTACTAACAGCAGCACAAAAGGGCCAAATAGCAGGGATTTAGATTATCTTCGATCCTGACAGCATGAGCTCAGCTATATTATATGGATTGCGTGGGCAGCACCTGATCCTACTGCTTCCCAGCGGTGTACTGTCCAGAAGCTTGTGGGAAGTTCTTCCCTTCAACATTGTATATACCGTCTTCAGTGCAAGTTCGGAGGAGGTTAAAGGTTTGCTGTGGGACCTAGTAGTCACTATTTATAAGTAATATGTGCACTCCTCACCTGAGGAACTTTCACCTGTCAGTAAAGCAGGATTCCCTGATAGCTGTTTTTGCGACTTTTAAGTTAAAAAAATGAGGAAAGGTGGTCGTAATGTGTATAGCTTTCTTATTTGAAGTGTAAAGGAATTGCTGGCTTGTCTGTATTCAGCGGCGGAACTAGAGGCTCAGGGGCCCAGGTGCAAAAGTTCAGCTAGGCTCACCTCACCCACCTCTCGCATTGCACCTCCCATTGTTTTCAATAGGGCTGGCAGTAACATCATGCCATATGCTAGGTGCACGTGGTGTGATGCGAGGTTTCCCCATTGAAAACAGCAGAGTTGGAGGATCACTATTTCCCTGAAAATGATGCGAGACGGTTTTGACATAATGCATGCAGTGATTTTTTTTAAATCCAAAAGCCAACCAGCTGGACAGAAAGTGGGTGGGCCCCATTATAGTCAATGGAGTCTAGCCGGCGCTGTTCGGTTCCGTCCAGAGACGGAGCTGTTCAGCTGTTGGAATTCCCCTTTTCTACTCCCTGAATGGAGCAGAAAAGAGGAAACCCCGGAGCAAATGTGGAACCACCATAGCCTGGAGATCTCCTGTATATATCTCCTGGATATATGTCCAACAGGTATAAGTTATATGTCCTGTATATAGGGATATCGACCATATTGGTATAAACTGGACCAGGGTATACCAGCATGATCAATATTACTATAAACAGGACATATAACTTATACCAGCGGAACATATATAATTATATACAGGAGATAACCAGGTTATAAAAGCATTCTTCTTATCACTATATACAGTAGATGTACATTTCCCGATATATAATGATATAGAGCGTGCTGATGTAAAATGGATATCTGTATATAATTATATATGTACACTTACTATAACTTATAGCAGCTTTCAATTTTTGAGTACATATAGTACTTACCATGACATGTACTTCTCTGGTCTCCTCCCCCAATCTCTGACACAGCCGGACCAATCTTGCGGCTGGTAGTGCACTGATAAATTACAACTGCAGTTTATCAGTGGAAGGAAGGACGTGCGCCGGGAAATCTGCAGCCTGTAATTTGCTGCCGGCGTCTTTTTTCGGGGTGTGGCTGTGTCCCACACCCATGTGACTGGTCGCAGTCTGCGCAAAAGTTATAGTAAAATGCACAACTTTTATGGCGCTATCGCCTGTGTTTTGAGTTTATGTTCATGTGAGGCTGCCTTCAGAGGTGAGACAGGGACGCTACCAAATATTTCATCCAGGCTCTTCAACTAATCTTAATTCCACCCATCCATTGTCATGTCCCCTGTGAAAGGCTAAAAAATATACAATTTTATGCTGTGCTTCCACTGACTCCTATGTATTGCAGGGCTGACAGCAGGCACCCAATCAGCTGGTCAGCTGGGATCCCAAGCCACAGACCCAGCCAATCAACTATTGATGACTTATTCTTAGGATAGGTCATCAATAGTATTTTGCTTGGAAAATCCCTTTAAATTTCTTCATGTGTCATTGAGCTATGTAGTAAAGATACAAAGATATACACACCCTCAATGCAGCTGTCTACATCAGTATTCAATCCAAATAAAATAAAATAAAACCCATGTTGTTCTTTCTCTCAAGTAGGAGAAACAAATATGAAGATCTGGTACAGAGATTTGATAGGAAAGATGTAGAAAGTACTTATCTACCACAGCTTGTTCATCAGTCATTGAGCTTCCACATGCTGTGTACTTCAGTCTTTACCGGTGCTAGCAGGAGAATAAAACATGAACAGAAGTGAAACACCGTACATATGGGAGACGCTGATGTTTATTCTGTTACATGCTGTTGTTCTTCTACTTTTTTGTGAGTACAACAAAGACAAGTGGGATTTTGCTTTGCTGGCAGTGCTTCACTATACAGTAAGAGGCCGCAGACGCTTTTCTAGATTATTGAGAAGTTCATTGTAGCAACGTGATTGTCCGATGAAGATCATGAACGGACTAAAATCTGAAATGAATTTTGACTGTGATATTCATACATGAAATAAAAATCATACTTCTGCAATATTGATCAGTGCTGGATATTTTCTAACGTTAGGACTCAAGCACATGGGTGTATGTGGCCCGCATATTTTTCACAGGCGTCATATATAGTGCTAAAAGCCTATTCATTTCCATTGGGCTACTCACACCTGCATGAAAAAAATGCAGCACGTACTATCTTGGTGCATATTACGTGCATAATACGTACCAATATAGGTTATTGGGATTTGACATATACATAACATGGTGCATATTACACGAGTAAAAAAAAATACACAAACCACTTACACCTGTGTGAGTGAGCCCTAACTTTATTAAGAACAACATAACAGCATCTCTTGTATGCACTTGTGTGTTTAAAAGTTGTTAATACAATTCACTATTAGGAAAACACACACAACTGTCTCGAAATAATGTCATACTGTTGTTAGCAAAAAGTCTTGAGTGAACAGAATCCATTGAACCTGGTTGAAAGTTTGGTTTTGTGCAAACCAAAACCTAAGGTGGTTCGTATTAGCCAAACTCAATTAAATGGCATCTGCCACATGGCACAGAGGAGAAGGAGCAATGATCACAGGACCTTAAAGTAATTCATAATCCCTTGCAAACAGCTCTTCTAGCCAATTAGGAGGCAGTGTAGGCGTGAGGTCATAGCCACTATAAAAGGCTGTGCACCATAGCTTCAGCAGCCATTTCAGCCAGAGACAGAGGTGCAAGCAGATATCTGTGACTATGAGGGCTCAGTCACATGGGCGTTTTGTCGCACGATTTTTTGTGCGCATAACTGATGCGTTGAAAAAATCATGTGGCCAAAGCTGGCGTCACGGCGGAAAAAACGTTGCTAGCAGTTTATCTGCACAAAAAGGCTTGGTCAGACAGGCGTTTTGATGCTCAAAAAGAGCGCTGCCCGCTATACTCTCCCACAGCTGTGCCACAATGTGCGCAATGTTCTTCCATTGAATTCAATTGGCTGTCGGCCAGTGCTGTAGTCATTTTCGGGGAAGGGCTTAAAACATAAGCCCTTCCCTGAAAACCATCCTAAAAATGTGTAAAAATTTAAAAAAAGAGCGCAAAGGAGAGTCCATCTTCAGGAATTTGGAGAGAGTGTTAGCACAGAGCCACATGGAATCACCTTCAGCTTCCATGTAGGTGAAGATAGTGGAAAAGGAGAGATATCCTGCCACAATTGGAGTGTGGATGTGAATGAAGTGAGTCACCAAGATCCTAAGAGAGAGAGAGCATCCCCCAATAATTCTATATAGAGAAACCCACTGTACAGGTACTCGTTCACACTACAGGCTTTTCCTGTGTGGCCGTGCAAGCTCTGGATCACCATACAGAGGTACACCACTGAGTCACACTCATGCGTCTGCCGCGTGGGGTGTTATTGTCTAAGTCTTCTTGTAAATAATTGTCTGCCAGAGAGTCTGCGGAGTGACCCCAACCCCTCTTCCTCCTCCGGAGTGCTCCCCTCCAGGAGCGGTGCCGTACAGATAACGTGGACTGTAGGACCGTTTTCATCCTGAGTATCCTCCTGACCTCTGAGCTCTAGCCTGTGTCCACTTAAAGAGAATTGCACATGTATGGCATTTATTACCAGTTTATCAAAGTTTATTCCTGAAGTAAAGTTATACCGGGCCTCAACTGTTCCCGGGGACCCGAGGTACTATACACAAGTCTCTGTGTTCTTTTATTTGCCGTGTAACAGACCGGTGTGTGTGAACGGTGACGTTAGGAGTGATAACTACTACCCCACTCATCCCGTATTGACTTTCCCTATCCTAGGGTGTCGAAGGTGTCCTGCAATCCTGCTCTGGCCATGGCTATGTTTCATCCCTCTGGAACTAGAGCCTGGTAAGTGCCGTGGTGACAAGCCAACACTTAACCCTGCCAGCTCTTTACGTTAGTCAGGTACCCAGAGTCATCCCTCTGGGATGTTGCATCTAATGTTACTTTGACTCAGGATTCCTCTTCCTCTACAGTAACTTGGCACACTGATATAGGCATTAGACTTTCCCTTCTATCATCTCTATCTTCACTGTTCCCTCCTAGTGGAGCACTCCCTTTTTTTCCTAAGAGACAGCATCCCAAGTGCTAAGGGTAAGGAAGATAATCAACAACAACACAGTGATGGTGAAGAGTTGTGTGAGGACACTCAGTTTTTGGAGTGTGTTGCGGAGGTGGTTGAGGTGAAAGTGGCATCCATGATGCATAGATGTGGTAGTGTGTATGATGGTAGCAATAGTAGTTATGAATATGGATATGGTGAGGGGGCAAGAAGGACATGAGACGCTAGAACAGACTGAGAGAAGTGTCGCGAATGATGAGGAATACGATGATGATGATGATGATAATGATGTGGTTTTGGACAGGATATGGGAAGCAGATGACGTTGCCAGAGAAGGCGGGTAGGGGAGGAATTGGTGATGAGCTGAACTCAGGTAGGAAGATCTGCCAAGTGTCCTAGAGGTATGCCTGCTGTTGTAATCAGCTCAGGAACAGGTGATGGTGATACTGTTGCTGCCCGTGTAAGCTCCAGAAGATAGCCGGCCAGAGGAGGGGCGAACTCTTTCTGGTATTTCAATATGGGGTAATTATTCTGGATGTCACAGGAGAAATGAAACATGACACTGTGCTGGATCTGAAGAAAGTAAGGCATGATCAGGGCACAAATTTAAGAACTATGTAAGCACATGGAGTAGCATCACAAAGCAACATAGGGCAATCAAATTGCCGTATAGTGTGATCAAGAACTTCCTGCTGCTGTTCTGAATTCCTGTCACTTGTCTAGCTTCCAGGCCTCATCCATAATCAGTACAGTCTCATTGTTGTCATTATCATCACTGCCATCCAGTGCTCTTCCTTCTTTGTTTCGTTAGTTATCCAAAACGGAATCAATAGCCAAAAAACAACACTATGTGCCCAGTCATCCAGTTGTCACACAACTGAACTCACAACTGGCCAAGTTATTGTTGGTGCAGTCACTGCCATACCACCTGGTTGAGTCCACTGGCTTTATGCAACTGAAGATGTGCACTGAGCCGAGGTGCTCTAAGAAAGTTGTACCTGCCTTGCTCAATCCCGTGGAGAAGGTGGGCCAATGCTTGTGATTGTCGGTATGCAGCAAGATACACACCACACATGGAGCAGCAACTATGGCCAGGGACAGTACATGTCTTTCACAGCCCACTGGGTCATTATTTTGCAGTACAGTGCACCACTGAAACAAAGCCATGCATTACTAACACCTCATGGTTGTGCCAGTCTGGTTTAACTTCTAACATCAGGTGCTTATCCTCCTCTACATCTTTATCAATAGACATTTTCTTTTTTCTGACAGGGCAGAGTGTAGTTTACACTCCTCCCACCTTTCATAGATGCAAGGTGAAGCACTGCTTTGCTGCATTACATAGCGGGAGTTGCTGCTGTGCATCAAGGAGTTAATCTCACACTGGCTGTCTTCTTGAATACTCACATAGGGCAATATGGTTGCTGGTAAAGGGGAGAACACTGTGGTTGCAATGTGTGTAGATTATATGGCACTCCCTGCATGAAACATGATCAATCTTGTCATAACACATTTCTTAAACACATATGTTGGTTTGAAGAATGTGCTGGCCATGTCCAGGAGAGTTTGCGTCTGCTTTGGCTGGTCATGTTTAGGCATGCTCTTTTAAACCTGCAGCTGCAGAATGGTCTCCTCGAACATTGCTTGATATGTGATGTTCCAATGCACTGGACTTCCACGTTACACAAGTTGGTCCATCTGTGCCAACAACAGAATGTGGTGAATGATTTCCTCATGTAGCAGACAGGCAGCTTTTGGAGCCAGTATAATTTTCAGCTCAAGCATTGGCAGCAGATCAGATTTGTGTCACAAGATTGTCAGCAAGGACAATGAACTATATTATGCTGTGGATATTCATTCTGGAGCAAACACTCACAGTGATGATTCAGCAAGGGATGGACAAAGGATCACATATAGCTCACAGCTCCATTGTTGAGGAGGAGGAGGTGGTGGATTTAGAGATAGAAATAATAGAGGAAGGGTAGGGGACGAGGCAGACACCCAATATGATGAGAGTGGTGACGATGAAGCATGATGGTGAATAACCATGGCAATATGGGGCAGAGTTAGAACAACTGGGCCATCAGAAATGCTGGCAAGCATGGTATATGCTTTGTTGCTTGCAAACTTAACACCACTAAGCAAAGAAATGATTGCTGAGTAGCCACACTTTTGAGCCTCAATTTAAAACCAAAATTGTGGACATTTTTCTGCCTTTTGAAAGGGAGGTAAAATTAACTTATTATCAAGAAAAGCTATGCAGCCAAGTTGCCACAGCTTTCAAATGACAGACATCTGCTACAAACATGCTTGACCATGGGCCAATATGTAGCAGCAACTAATTCAGTTTTTAAGAACATGATGCCAAAGTTTTTGCATCTAATATGCTGACTTGACACACATCATCATCATCAAAGTGATAATCACCAGCTTCAATTGTACCTGGACTGTGCCGTTTCTCCAGCAGATATCCTGAGCCCAGACCCAATAGACTTCTGGGTCAGTAGATTGGAACATTGGCAATAACTGGCCCAGTTTGCAATGGGAACACTATCTTGTCCACCCTGCAATGTAGCATCAGAGAGTGAACAAAATTATTGGCCATAAGCTTGGAAATTATCACATTTGTGAAAATCAATCAGGCATAGATAGCTGAGGATTTTAAAACCCTTGTGTTTTGATACCCCTGATTAGATCTAGCATTGCCGCTGTCAACTTGTTACCACTATCACTCCTGCTGTCGACCAGCTACTATCACAAGTCAACCACTAGCTGCCCACTACTGGCAGATCTCCTTTCCTGTTGACCATTTAATATTGTGCCGCTGCTGATGCAGCTACTCAACCCCCACCCATGCTGCTGCTACTACCAGGCCTACAAAGCCGCAGATCAACCACATGATCCTAGATCTCTGTCCTGTTGTACATTTAGTACTGTGCTGCTGCTTATGCAGATACTTTTACCATCATCCCAGCTACTACTACCAGGCCTACGCAACCTCAGATTAACCATAAAATCCCCCCAAATAAATCATTTTTTCAGCTTTTTGTTTATAAAAAAAAGTCACTTCTATACTCTCAAGAACACTAATTCTGTTGCTACTCCCAAAAGAGGGATACTTTTTTGACAGCTTATAAAAAGCAATTGCTTTATCTTCAAAACATATTGCTACTCCCAAAAAGGCAAAATTTTTGGACCCCTAGCAAAAAGCCATTGCTTCTTCTATTAACATCCTTGTATGTAGAAACACTGACAGGCACCTGCCACCAAAATGTATTATTTATTGATCTTTTTTATTTTTTAACATCATAAAAAAATCCGCTAGTTCTGTGTGTTTATAAACAAGCTATAAGTTATCCCCAGGTACCATCTATTTACTCATTGTCATACATATTGCAGTAAGAGTGAATACACACAGGCTGAAATTTCCACAGCGGAATTTCGCGTAGAATTTCCCCCTGTGCATGCTGCCATTGGATTGCATTAGTTTATGCAATCTTATGGAGATGGACAAGATTTGAAAACTCGTATGGTAAACAAATTGCAGCATGTCCTATTTCTTTGCGAGCCTTGCTGAGGCCCACACTGCGCATGTGCTGTCTGGGCACATAGCAAAGCAGAGAAGGAGAAGCTGCAGGAGGTGAGCCGCGGATCACTGCTCGGGCATGGGTCACATCCTGCTGCGAGAACTCTTGCAGGGAGATCTGACCTGGCCGTCTGCTTGAGCCCTTACTTTTACATTAATGTTGCTTTAAAAATAGCTCAAAAGTACTTAAATATGCTCATATGTGACCCGAATGTTATAAAGGGCTTTTATGGCTCTTAGACTGTGTTATACACCATTTTTACGGGTATTGATGAACATAGCAACATAGTAAGTAAGGCTGAAAAATGATATGTCTATTCAGTTCAGCCTATTAGCCTCCAAAGTTGATCCAGGGAAAGGCAAAAAAAAAAACCCAATGGGGTAGAAGCCAATTTTCCTCATTTTTGTGGAAAAAAAATCCCTTCCCAACTCCAATCAGGCAATCAGAATAAATCCCTGGATCCACAACCCTTATGAAGTAACATGTAATATTGTTCCAGTATGGTTCAAACTAATTGAGAATGAACTGATTTTTTTTTTGCTGAAATTCGGCTAACCAGCTGAACTAAACTTTTGGAAAGTTCACTCAATGCTATTAATAAAGTTAACTGGGAAAACACCACACAGAGGATACAGGGAGATGCAGGGGCATAACTATAGGGGATGAGGTTGCACCCGAGCCCAGGATACTCAGAGGGCCCATAAGGCCTCTCCTCTCCATATAGGGAGCCCAGTACTATGAATAAAGCATTAGTTGGGGGCCCTGTTACAGGTTTTGCATTGGGGCCCAGAAGCTTCAAGTTACCCTTCTGGGGAGAAGAATATCACAGTTGCTCCTACACACATACTGGCAGACATGATGAGATGCAGCATATAATAATACTGTATTATGTATGCTCCTTAGGATTCTACTATTCACATATTAAAAGGCTGATCAGTGTCAGCTCAATAGCAGTGGTCATATGACATATTTGATGGTTCACATGACTTATGTCCATTATTATGGATAGTCCAGTCCATGAATTATGCTATTCTATTATGAAAATAAGGGCCACTGCACTGGTATAAGAAATGTATGTGAGCAGAAATTTAAATACATGTACTACATTTGAAAAAATTGTATGAGTTCCTATTTTATACCTAAATAAATAAAAACTCTTTTAAACTACAACTACCAGTATGATATATACAGTACATTAGAAAGAGTATATTGGGAGTTGTTTCACAAAGAAGACCACATATCATCTTGTTTCAAACCATAGAAGTAAATATAAAACTAAAGATGAGGATACAATTGAATCCAAGAAGAAAATGGATCTTTCTTTACCCTATTCCGAGAACCAGCAGTTATTTTAACAACTGGTTTGGTTAAATCCAACACCCTAAATATCTACCCCTGTATAAGTATTGGTTAGCTACGGTTTCTACTGTATGTAACTACAGACATTTATAATATCATTTATTCTTGTTTTTTCTTTCCATTTTAATATTTTTATTGTCTTTTTAAAGAAAAAAAGTTTTATAAAAGGTTTTCCATAGCAACCAGCAAGAATGCTTTGAAAATAAAACGAAGGTGATCTAAAGCTTTTTGTGAGGGTAACATCAATCTGCTTAAAGGAAGGAATATTTTAGTGCACTTAGGAAGAGTTAAACTGTAAGTGCTCTAAACATATTAGAGCTGTTAGGAAGATAAGAGCTGTACCAAGCCATTCTAGAATTAATTAAAGTCCATGATTGCATGTTTTAAGGAAATCAATAACCAAAGTATTACACCAATCAATTCCTGAATATCAAAAACATTAATCAAAGCTGCTTTGGGTTTTGATTAGAAGAGGGGCCCATATTTTAGATACATTACATAAATGAAAAGCAATATCTCACGCATTCGTATAATGTGCTGACTTAGCAAAATGGCTCAGCAACCTAAGATGTTGTTATAGAATTCAGAATTCTTTAAGTGCATTTCCATGGAACAAGAGAATACTGTTTCAAATCTAAAGGTTAAAATTTTATTCTACATTATTATGCTCTGAGCAAACTGCTTTAAGGGAGTAAACAGCCATATAATACGATGGAAAATAAAAAATTACCTTTAATTTATATAATGTATTAGAGTACTACTGTAGTTAGATTTCTTTAGTCCTTCTTCTGGTGAGAGGACCATTTTTAGTGGTGAGACGCAACTGCCTGAGGTGCCTTCACCTTAAGCCTTCTCGCTACAGACCTTTTTCTTTTCCTCATTTTCTTTTTGCCTCCACACTTTCAAAAACATCATAACACTTTTATTTTTCTAGTTAGTACGCAGCCACACAAGAGCTTGTTTTATTTACAGGAGGAGTTGTATTTCAGTGGTACCATTTAAAATACCATAAAATCGGGGGGGCGTGTCCAGCAGCCATGCTGTAAAGACGCACGCAGCTTGAGCTCCATAGAAAACCCCATCATCCTGCACCCATCCTGCCTGCCTGACCCCCCTAACCCGCTCCAGCACTCACCCAAGTCCAGCTGAACACCTCTGGCGAGGCGGAGGGAGCTCTGATGGGCGTCCGGCAGAAGAATCCCCGACCCCGAATCTGGGCCTGCTCCCCAGGCTCCGATACAGCGACTTCCGGTCGGGTGCGGCGGCGAGAGCCCGGCGAGCACCAAGAAGACCTGGTGAGAGCGCAGGATCCCCCGAGGAAAGAGACAGCCAGACGCACAGCCCAGGAGGTGACACCAGCTAGCGGGAGCCCCGGAGAAGCGGTAACACCCCAGACCCGACTGGCTGAAGTCCCCGCTTGGCACAGGAGGGGGGAGGGGCCGCCGGAGCGGACTCCCGCAGGCCGGCGCGGTGCTACAGACTCAACACTCCTGCCCCGACTCCTTCTAAAACTTCTCCACCGAGCCGGTTAGAGGCGAGGAGGCGCTGGGGAGAGCAGGGAAACCCCGACTTAACCCCTTCAGGAGCCGCACAGACGGGGCCCAATGCACCACCCCCCTGCCTTGGCAAGCATATCAGGGCCAGAGCCATACAAGGCACACATTGACTGCCCCACAGCCATAACGCCACTCAAGCAGCTGCGCAGCCCATAAGCGACAGCCACCCTGTAAAGCACCTCAACAAGAGGGACTGGCAGATAGCACCCACAATTGAGCGACCCTGCTGCTCAGACAGAGCAACCACCACCCGCAGACCCAAGTGCAGCGAGAGACACCCCCGGCCACCCACCTCTCCTTAATAAAAAAAGATCCGGAGACCGACGGGCGGCGTACCGCCAAACCGCGACATCAGACAGCTGGACCTCAGGCCCTCTCCATACCCCCATCTCAGATAAAGCGCCGCAGTTGCGCCAACCGCACCCTGACAGCCGAACCCGTGACCACCACGGCCTTTCTCCTGGTCGAAACAAACCATAAACGTCAACCATGCCGCGACTGATAAACCGCCTAAGCCACGTAATATAGAAATTTCTGCAATCTAAAGTCCACCTTCCATCTGACACGGGACGTACTTATACATCTCAAGCCTCCTCTTAAAGGGAGATCCCCCGCTGATCCCCCATCGTATAAAGACCGCAAACATACCTCCGCCGTCCTCTTCCCGCAGGCGGGGCAGCCGCAGGTCCTCCAAGATGAGCCGTAGTACTCCCCCACCGATAACGGAGCGCCTTAGGGCCTTCGTACTTGAGCCAACGACCGATACCCCGCATCAATCAGCTGGACCAGACGTGGGGGTGGATGGGGCTTCGGGGCCACCCCTTTCCCCGGAGATCGAGCAGGAGCCGACGCTAAGACAGGTTACTGCACAGCTCCTGGAAGCAATCCACTCTAGCACTACCTTCTTGACAGGGAAAATTGAGGAAGTCAAAATAGATGTGGGACTGTTGCGGCAAGACATGCATACTCTCAGAAGCAGAGTTGGAGAGGTGGAGACGCGTATATCCCAACTCGAGGACACAGTAACGCCAATACCGGACAAGCTTACAGAACTCGACAAAGCTGCAAATGCCTGGGCCCAACGTGCAGACGACCTGGAAAACAGACTGCGCAGAAATAACCTCCGAATAATAGGCCTGCCGGAGCGCGCCGAGGGCCAAGACCCATGCTCGTTCATGGAAACCTGGCTAAAAGCTCTCCTGCTAGATGCTAAGTTCACTACAGCCTTTGCTGTTGAGCGGGCCCACAGGGTCCCGGGCCGCCCCCTGCCTCCAGGAGCACCCCCAAGACCGATGCTGGCAAGACTTCTCAGCAGTAAAGATCGGGATATAGCCCTCCAGGCCGCCAGGCGTGTGCAAAATCTCCAATACCAGAACGCTAATATTTCTCTTTTTCCAGACTTTTCTGCTGCTCTTCAGAAAACCAGAGCATCCTTCGTGGCAGTCAAGCGCCGACTGAGAGAAGCCTCCATACCATACTCCATGATGTATGCAGCCCGACTCCGCGTGGTCCACAACGAGCGAGCCTCCTTTTTCTCCACTCCAGAGGAAGCCGAGGACTGGCTTAATCGTATGCCAAGATCCCCCAGACGCCAGTGATCTCCTAACAGGTTTACCCCGGGGGGAAGGTGGGGGGAGAATATCTGGACATTCAAGGATGGTCAGTTTAACATTTTTTGCAATACTTGAACCCGTAAATGTATACACTTATGCTTGCTCCCTCGCTACTACCCCTTCCCTCTCCTCCCCTATCCCTCCGCCTCCCTTCCTGCCGTCTCTTAATACCACACACCTATATATTGCCTACTTTATTTGATTGCATTGTAGAGTGATAAACAATGGGTAGAATCTGCTACACACAAATGTATATCCTGGCTGACTTGGACACTTACGCCAATCCCTCGTTAGGCAGTGAAAACCCTAAGCTATGTACCTGGGATGATGGGGTTCCAGAGCTCCAAACAGATTTTATCTGTCTGACTGTGCCCAGATTAACCACCATACTTTAGGTGCACAGTCTTCCCCGTCATCACACGCACGTTCGCGTTACGTTAACGGTTAATATGTTTGTTACACCTAGACGAATTTCTATTGACATAATTTCAAGTGTAATTGTTTGGATGAGTTTTTGCAGTACCCTGTTCAGCGACAACTTAAGTCATGACCAAAGGAAACAGCCCTGGACTTCTGTTCGGGGGGCTCCGGTGGTGGTCCCTGCACAAGGTCGGCCTGCCCTGATAGGGGATGCCCCCTTATGTACATATAAAATGGCTGAATTAAATGGCTAACCTAAAGATACTCTCCTGGAATTAGCGGGGTATGGGTGCCCCTAGGAAACGGTCCATGATCTTTTCATTCATCAGAAATTACAACCCACACATAATATGCCTCCAAGAGACGCACATGATCGCAGAGAAAATCGGCCAACTACGGAAACCATGGGTCCAGTGGTCCCTACACTCCACATATTCATCTTATGCCAGAGGAGTATCAATATTAATCCACAAACGACTAAGATGGGAACCGGGACGTACAGTCAGGGACCCAGAGGGCAGATATACTTTTATCCAGGCATGGATAGATTCCCTCCCCTACATACTTGTGGGAATATACCTCCCCCCACCGGCCAATATAGCAATTCTTCATCAAGCCGCCCAGTTTGCCTCCCAATACCCCAATGCCACTGTACTATGTATGGGTGACCTGAACCTGGTGCTGGACCCACAGATGGACAGGCTCGGCGTCCCGCAGGCCCACCCGACCCAGGCTAACCCCTCACCCCTGGCACTGTTCCTACAGGAGGTCGGATGGCAAGACGCCTGGAGACTTAGACGACCAGCGGCTCGGGAGTTTTCATGTCACTCAGCCGGCAGGAATGCCCTTTCCCGAATAGACTACTGCCTCGGGAATGCAAGGCTATGCACTGCAATAACCCATATTGAGTATCTTCCCAGGGGCATATCAGACCACTCCCCCATATACACAGAAATCTCCACATCAGACACATGCGCATATCGACATAGTTGGCGGGTACATCCATTCTGGTTAAGCCTGTTTGGCACAAACGACAGGATCCATGACCAGCTCGCTGCCTTCCTGGAATTGAATCAGCCAGACGTCGACCCAACATTGCTGTGGGAGACACTAAAGGCCTTTTTACGAGGCGCTTTAAAATCATCCATCTCATACATAAAAAGGGAATCTTTTATACTAGAACGCGAGATGGCATCCCAATACCTGCGCCTAGAGGCAACCTACATTGCGGACCCATCCGACGAACACAGAGAACAATGGCTAAGACAGGGAAGGCAATACCTAATTCACCTACAAGAAAAAGCCCGCAGAGCATCCTTCTTTGTAAAACAACGATTCTACGAACTTGGCAATCAATCCAGTAGCTTACTAGCCCACCTAGTACACCAAAACTCGGCATCACCATCGATACTTCGTATCATGTCCGAGACAGGTGAGATCCTTCACGAAAAGAAATCAATAGGAGCGCGATTTCAGCATTTCTATAGTGAGCTGTATGCCACTGGACTCCACGCCACGCAACAAGAACTCGAGAGTTTTCTATCAAATCTTAATTTCCCCACACTTACCCATGACCAGCAGACACTAATAGACGCCCCATTTACACTGAATGAACTCACAGAAGCTCTCGGGGAGATGTCTAGCGGTAAGGCCCCAGGTCCGGATGGCCTACCAATAGAAGTCTACACAAGGTATCAAGAACTCCTTTTACCCATACTACTGGCGACATACAACGCAGCCTATAGTAACAACTCCCTGCCCCCATCCTTCTATGAGGCAACTATAGTACTCATCCTAAAACCGGGGAAGGATGCGCTGGACTGCGGCTCCTACAAGCCTATCTCCCTCCTCAACTCAGACTATAAACTTCTAACTAAAATGTTGGTCCGGCGTCTTAATAACATCATCCTAGATCTGATACATCCAGATCAAACCGGCTTCATGCCGGGCAAATCCACGAGAGAAAATCTGAGGCGAGTCCAGGTGGTAACACAGGATGGGTCGGAGAGGGAGATGGACTGGGCCTTGGCCTCACTGGATGCCGCCAAGGCCTTTGACTCCATCGAATGTCCCTTCCTGTTCCAGGTACTGAAGAGATTTGGGTTCGGAGACAGATTCATTCAATGGATCTCCCTAATATATAAAACGCCCATGGCGGCAATTTCAGTGAACGGCACCTGTTCTCCATACTTTCCCCTGTTCAGGGGTACGAGACAGGGATGCCCTCTCTCCCCACTTCTTTTCGCCCTGGCTATGGAGCCACTGGCCATTATGCTTCGGGCGTGCCCAATCTATCGCGGAATCGTAATAGGAGATAGGGAGGACCGAGTAGCGCTATATGCCGACGATCTTATGCTCTTTATGTCTGACCCGATGACATCCCTGCCCCGCGCCATGGACATCATTAACAAATTTGGACTTTACTCAGGCCTACACATTAATTGGACAAAATCTGCCTTAATGCCAATTTCTGTACAGAACCCCCTGCGGCTTACAGACTCACTTTGTGGCCTACAGGTCTCCAATGACTTAAAATATTTAGGAGTTCAAATCACTAACACAACAAGCCGGACCTTGGACTTGAACGAATTTCCCCTGCTGGACCTTTGTAGGTCTAAGTTCAAAGTCTGGGGATCGTTGCCCCTGTCGGTTGCAGGCCGTATTAACCTAATTAAAATGATAGTCCTACCCAAGTGTCTTTACATCCTGCAACACATCCCAGCGCCAGTCCCGATGAGATTCTTTCGGACTATAAACTCTCTTATGTCTTCTTTTATATGGGGAAGCTCTCGCCCAAAGCTTAAACTCTCTACACTCCAGAGGCCCAAGGATAGTGCTGGGTCGGCACTCCCAGACTTATTTCTGTATTACATAGCTGGTCAATTGCTCCACCTAAAATGGCTGAGTGACGGCCCATTGCCCAACTCGGAGTACCACCTGGCTCATACCTTAAATATCCCCAATCTATGGCCGGTGCTGGAGTTCCCCACCACAGTGAGGGGTAAGATGCTACCTATTCACAAACTGGCTATGCGAGTTTGGCGACAGGCCAGAGAAGTGAGCGGGTTCCTCGACATAATTGCAGATATGCCCCTGTGGAGAAATTCTGGGCTGAGGGAACTACTGCCGCTGATTGATTTGGAGACATGGGAACAGTACGGGATCGTTAGCCTGGGCAACTTATACAACTCTAATGCTTTACTATCCTTTGAGCAATTGCAGAACCAATACCAAATACCCCGAACCCATTTCTACAAATACCTGCAGATTCGGCACGCACTCCAGACGCAGTTCCCCCCAGCGAACAGCATCATATCCTACTACCCACTAATAGGAATACTACAGTCACAAGGCCCCCGGGGGCTCATCTCAACACTGTACTCCCACCTAACAACTTCAAAAGCGGCCCGAGAGATTCCCCCCGCCCTAACTAAATGGAAATCCTTAATCCCAACATTGTCGGAAGAAACATTCCAAGAAGTTCTAGAATCACCCTTATCGGTCTCACCTTCAGCAAATAACAAAATGACTCAACTATATATAGTCCACCAATGCTATCTTACCCCGGCAAGACTATATAAGATGGGCAGGACCCCATCCACGCAATGCATCCGGTGTACATGCACGTACGCCGATTTCTGGCACATGATATGGGACTGCCCGACAGTCCAGACATACTGGGGCGAGGTCGTCAACTTGCTCTCAGCGGTCCTTGACATCCCGGTTCCCATCACCCCAGAAATATGCCTATTCGGCATTCTCGACGAAGAGCAATGGCAACATTATGACAGAATCTTCTTACGAGAAGTCCTATTTCTAGCTAGAAAAGTTATCGCACTGAGATGGATGGACCGGAGGGGCCCGGCCCTGGCACTATGGAGAAAAATTACTAACTCAACTATACCCTATAACAACCTAGTCTACAAAGCACGTAAATGTCCGGACAAATTTGAAAAAGTGTGGGGCCAATGGTGCGATTCACCGCTAACCTTGTTTCCTCCGCAGCCACTCACCATGGCCATAACAGCACTACGCGGACGACGCTAGGGGCCTAACAGTGCTGTAGTCGGGTCGGGGGCATCTGGTCGCCCGCTTGGAGGGCCGCGCCGGAGAACCCCCCCCCAACCCTGATCTATACTATGATGTTTTTCTTCCATAGCCGCCCTTATTCGCGACTGCGCATATATGCCTATAAGTATACTCCTACATCAGACACATGCCCTCTACCAGGCACCCAATCGTACTACCCCTTCCCCTCAACAAACTCTGATCACCTCCCTGTATCCATCCCCTTCCTTTCTCCGCCTCTCATCTGCGAAAAGCATCAGATTTTGTATATACTGTAAGCTGTATGGCCGACTGGCCTCCAACCCATATGCATGACTCTGTACTGCAAACGTTTTTCTTTTGTTATTTGACATGCTGTTCACTTGTCAATAAAACGAGTTTAAAAAAAAAATCCCATAAAATCTCTAAGTTGGTTGAAATGGAAAAAAATGCAATTTCGCAATTTTTGGGAGCAGGTTTGAATTTACAACATTCACAGTGCAGTAAAAAATGACGTTATCTTTATTCTGTGGGACAGGATGATTATGGCAATGCCAAACTTATAGAATTATTTTTAATGCAGCATAACAAAAAAAATTATTTGTGTCAACATATTTTTTTACCCCCATATCTTTTTTTATTTTTTCATCGATTGTGTTGTTTCAGGGGTTGTTTTTTTGTGTGGTGACTTGTAGTTTTTATTAATATCACTTTGGTTTACATAGAACTTTTGCTTTCAATTCCATTTTTCTTAGATACTAGGTGAATAGAGATGAGCGAGCGTACTTGCTAAGGCAAACTACTCGAGCGAGTAGTGCCTTATGCGAGTACCTGCCCGCTCATCTCAAAAGATTCGGGTGCTGGCGAGGGTGAGCGGTGAGTTGCGGGAGTGAGCAGGGGGGAGCGGGGGGGGGGGGGGGAGAGAGTGAAAGAGAGATCTCCCTTCCGTTCCTCCCCGCTCTCCCCCACCGCTCCCCGCCCCCCACCGGCAACCGAATCTTTTGAGATGAGAGGGCAGGTACTTGCATAAGGCACTACTCACTCGAGTAGTTTGCCTTAGCGAGTACACTCGCTCATCTCTATAGGTGAAAAAAAAACGGGCATTGTGCATATTTTTTCATTATGCAGTGATACCAAATTCTTGTTTTTTGAAAAGACGATTAGGAAGGGAGGGGGTAGAGGGTAAAACATGCTTTTTTTAGCCCCCACAGGAGGCTTTAACTTGGGATCATTTGATCACTCATAAAGTATAATGTAAAATGATAGAATTTTATTATACCACATTCTGACAGGCAGTCTATCAAGTTATGCCACAATCACATCTTGATAGGCAATCATTCATGCTGTTGTCAGTATTGACAGCAGTATTCAAAGGATTAACAGCCACGATTGGTTTAATGCTGATTGCAGCTGTTGCTAATGGGTGTGTCAGCTATTAAAGATGTCTGATACCTGCCGTGTATGTAGCGTGCATCACTGGCGTAACTATAGGGGATGCAGGGGATGCGGTTGCACCCGGACCCAGGAGCCTTAGGGGGCCCATAAGGCCTCTCTTCTCCATACAAGGATCCCAGTACTATGAATAAAGCATTATATTTGGGGGCCCTGTTACAATTTTTGCATTGGGGCTCAGGAGCTTCAAGTTACGCCTCTGGCGTGCATCATACACAGATACTCGGCATGCTCCTTGCATGTCTAGCGCATGTCGGGAAGGGGTTAATAAGTTCCTTTACTAATGAGATAGAGCACTCATACAATAACTGAGTCTATAGAAAATTGTGCACCTATTCAATCACAACATTTCAGTCTCCGCTGTCTCTGCCGTCTATTGCTCTGAATGATCACTGCTGAGCAAGAAAGGAAAACTGAACACGATAAAGCTGTGTTTATATCTATGTCACAGATTTCACTATAAATAGCAGGGGAAAATGAAGCATGCAGAACGATTTTTTTCTGGTAAAATGACAGTTAAATGGAAATGCAGAGGTGATCTCAGCCTAAGCATGTTACATTCAGTTACGTTTTAGAGGTAAGAGATATCACGGGACCCCTAGGCCACCATGGATGTTAAAGGGGTTGCCCAGATGTAAACTTTTGAAGGCCTATCCTTAGGTAAGGGCATTAATAGTAGATCCTTGGGGAACCATTGCTCAGTACCCCTTTTTGATCAGCTATTTGCCAAGCCAGTGTACTCTGGAGTAGATTTCTGTAGACAATTGTACTGGCACAGCTTAGTTTTACAAGCAACGTTTCAATTGAAGTGAATAGGAACTTGTCCTGCAATACCAAGTCTAGCTATTGCAGTGGGAACAGAGCTGTCTGCTTCCTGCAGAGATCACTTGTGCACCAGCCTGGTCAAGAGCTGATCTGAAGAGGATCCTGGCCAGTGGACCCATGTTTATATATTATTGATTGCCTATCCTAAAGATAGGTTACATTTAGACAAGCCCTTTAACACTGACTTCTTGACTATTCTAGACTAACAGGAAACTTGTCAAAACACCTTTCCTGACCTATACCACCAGAAATGTGATTATAAACAAAAACCCTACCCCATTGATCATCTAACTGTCATTATATTGAGGTATTAGACATAATTCAAACTATGTTTGGGGGATTGGCTTTCCCAAATGTCTTTTTTACTAAAAAGTTGACATGAATTATGGGCCTCCTACTTACAGGATCATACTTTAGAGGTGGCACTCCTTATCTAAAAACTACTGGTACCGGGGTAAGGGATTTTCTAAGAAGCCATAAATTAGGAATCAATGAGGCCATATACTGTACTTCTATTAAGGCTGCGGAAGGTTGGTGTTTGTCTCTAGATAGTTACTGCCGTAGCACAGGAGTGTTTTAGTAAGGTAAGCTACTGTGACTTCACAATTGGATGGACATATGTCTTTTTTCGGCCTTAAATGCTATGTTACTATGTTTCTTTCTAGTAGATAGCTGTGACATTATAATTAACTTTTAGTCAGGTAAGCTACTATTACATTGCAGGTGACTTTTACTCAGGCAAGCTGCTTAGACATTATAATATACTGTTACATAAGGGTATTTCAGTCAGGTTCAAATCTGACCAAGGACAACATCTGCATGGAGTTCACATGTTCTCTTTATGTTTCTTCTTTTTTTGCTTTCTTTTCTGAAGAAGGTAGGAGCATGATGGTTTAGTGGTTAGCACTGTTGCCTTGTAATTCTGGAGTCCTAGGTTCAAAGCTGACAAAAGAAAACATCTCCATGAAGTTTTCCAATTCCATACAGAAGTTGTCCTTGGTCAGATTTGAACCTAGGACTGCAAAACAAGAGTGTTAGCTGCCCACTTACAGTGTTTACTACTTGTTTTAGGGGGTTATATGATCTTCTAGGCAAACTAATTTTTTGCTAAGTTCGACTCGAATTTAGGCTCTTCTGCTTTGGTTCGCTTATCTCTAGTAATGTGATATTATAAGTTAGTTTTAGTAAAGTACTGGAGGCTGCTTGGACATCACAAGTGAAATTCAGTTAGGTAAACTATCACAATTGTGTTTTTGTGAAGCAACTGCTATGACATTACAAATATGCTTCCAGCTGGAAGGCTGTTGTGATTTCAGAAGTGTAATTCCCTCACATGAGTTCATGTGATATCACAATTAAGGTTCAGTAAGATGGACTCTTATGAAATAATATCTGTATTTCTGTATTTTATAGTTGAAAAATAGACTTTTCCTGCAAATGAGGATTATTGTTGGTGGTGCCAAAGGAGTATGGAAATATCTCCATGTTCTCCATCTCCCTTGTGCTAGGATTTGATATTCCTACTTAATTAAATAGTCACTGTATCATACTTTTAATTAAATAGTCATTGTATGGGGCAAACTCGGACTGGCCCACCAGGAAACCGGGATACCCCCCAGTGGGCCCCTGAGTCAGGAGTGGGAACTGCCCATGCACATGGAACATTTCAATATTTGCTCAACACTTCCTGCTTGGGCATGTCTCCACTCTCGCAGTACTGTCCTGGTAGAGAAGAGGATGCCCCGCTGGTCTTTTGCAGAGCCTGTGGCTTCCTTGTTGTTTAGTTTCTGCATTCTTCCCATCTCCCCTCTGCTGCCTTACAGTAACATCAGATGGGCTTCATGGCTTGAAATTTCATGCAGAAAGGAGGCTAAACTATTGGGACAGGAGTGGGAGCAAGTCTGTAGACACTGCTAAGAGTTAGGAAAATACAGAAGTGGGTTCTATTCTATCCTCTGTGACTAGTGAGACTCCTCTACTGCTGACCTGATCTCAAGTACATGACATACAGACTATATCTGTACAGATAACGCCCTACAATGAGTGTGCAAGTTTATGTAGTGAGTATGTATATGCACATGATATGTGTGTAAATACGGCATATGTATGCAGTATGTGTGTAATTTGTATTGAATATGTGTATAAGAACCTTCATTGCCAAATTCCGTTAAACAGGACAAAATAGCAATAACAGAATGCAGTGCTATTTCATATTGTAAAATGCCAGACGGACAGTCAGAAACCAAACGGACCCATTATAGTCAATGGTGTCCATTCAGTTCCATCATATGACAGGTTGGTTCAGTCAATGGATTTCCTAACGGAGCAAAAAAACAGAACCCATAGCATTAGTGTGAATACATTGCAGTACAGAAATACTGCAATATTTTATATTAGCGATCATAGGTTCAGGTGCCATACAGGGGCACAAATATTGTAAAAAAAATATACACTACCGTTCAAAAGTTTGGGGTCACCCAAACAATTTTGTGTTTTCCATGAAAAGTAACACTTATTCACCACCATGCGTTGTGAAATGAATAGAAAATAGAGTCAAGACATTGACAAGGTTAGAAATAATGATTTGTATTTGAAATAACATTGTTTTTACATCAAACTTTGCTTTCGTCAAAGAATCCTCCTTTTGCAGCAATTACAGCATTGCACACCTTTGACATTCTAGCTGTTAATTTGTTGAGGTAAGCTTGAGAAATTGCACCCCACGCTTCTAGAAGCATCTCCCACAAGTTGGATTGGTTGGATGGGCACTTCTGGCGTACCATACGGTCAAGCTGCTCCCACAACAGCTCAATGGGGTTCAGATCTGGTGACTGCGCTGGCCACTCCATTACTGATAGAATACCAGCTGCCTGCTTCTGCTGTAAATAGTTCTTGCACAATTTGGAGGTGTGTTTAGGGTCATTGTCCTGTTGTAGGATGAAATTGGTTCCAATCAAGCGCTGTCCACTGGGTATGGCATGGCGTTGCAAAATGGAGTGATAGCCTTCCTTATTCAGAATCCCTTTTACCCTGTACAAATCTCCCACCTTACCAGCACCAAAGCAACCCCAGACCATCACATTACCTCCACCATGCTTAACAGAAGGCGTCAGGCATTCTTCCAGCATCTTTTCATTTGTTCTGCGTCTCACAAACGTTCTTCTTTGTGATCCAAACACCTCAAACTTGGATTCATCCGTCCATAACACTTTTTTCCAGTCTTCCTCTGTCCAATGTCTGTGTTCTTTTGCCCATCTTAATCTTTTTCTTTTATTGGCCAGTCTCAGATATGGCTTTTTCTTTGCCACTCTGCCCTGAAGCCCAAAATCCCGCAGCCGCCTCTTCACTGTAGTTGTTGACACTGGTGTTTTGCGGGTACTATTTAATGAAGATGCCAGTTGGGTACCTGTGAGGCGTCTGTTTCTCAAACTAGAGACTCTAATGTGCTTATCTTCTTGCTTAGTTGTGCAACGCGGCCTCCCACTTCTTTTTCTACTCTGGTTAGAGCCTGTTTGTGCTGTCCTCTGAAGGGAGTAGTACACACCGTTGTAGGAAATCTTCAATTTCTTAGCAATTTCTAGCATGGAATAGCCTTCATTTCTAAGAAAAAGAATAGACTGTCGAGTTTCAGATGAAAGTTCTCTTTTTCTGGCCATTTTGAGCGTTTAATTGACCCCACAAATGTGATGCTCCAGAAACTCAATCTGCTCACAGGAAGGTCAGTTTTGTAGCTTCTGTAACGAGCTAGACTGTTTTCTGATGTGTGAACATGATTGCACAAGGGTTTTCTAATCATCAATTAGCCTTCTGAGCCAATGAGCAAACACATTGTACCATTAGAACACTGGAGTGATAGTTGCTGGAAATGGGCCTCTATACACCTTTGTAGATATTGCACAAAAAACCAGACATTTGCAGCTAGAATAGTCATTTACCACATTAGCAATGTATAGAGTGCATTTGTTTAAATTTAGGACTAGTTTAAAGTTATCTTCATTGAAAAGTACAGTGCTTTTCCTTCAAAAATAAGGACATTTCAATGTGACCCCAAACTTTTGAACGGTAGTGTATATGAAATTAAAAATATGCATAAAAAATATTAATTAAAAAAAACTTTTTTGCACACTTCCCCTCTTTGTCTTAAATTTAAAAAAAATATGATTGGTATCGTCACATCTATAACAAACTATACAATAAATTGAACACACTTTTTCACTCTGCACAGCTGTTAGAAAATAAAAAAAGCTAAAAAAACAGAGCCAATTTCACCTTTGAAAAAAATGCAATACAAGTGATCAAAAATGCCCAAAATAGTATGAATAAAAAGTAACACAAATTTCAAGAGCTCACACAGCTCCGTTGAGGAAAAAATTAAAAACTTATGGGACTTTGAATACAGCGATGCAAAAAAAAATATTTTCCAAAAAAAGGGTTTTATTGTGGAAAACCTAAAAAATATATAATTTTGGTATTGTTGTAATCACAGAAAAAAATGTATCATCATTAATGCTGTATGATTAAGGCTTATTTACATCAGCATATATCGGTCAGTTTTCCACGCCCGACTGATATACACTAGCATTTAAGCAGTTCCCCCCTTCTCTCCCCCTCACCATCTCTCTAACTCTCTACTCCAGTCCGGCGTTTGCAATGGGAGGGGATGGGAGGAGGGCAGAGCTAAACTCCTCCCCATCCCGTCCACTCCCATTGCAAACTGCTCAGAGGGAAGGAGAGAGGCAGAGAGCCGGTGAGAGGGAGGGAAGGGGGTAACTGCTTAGATGGAAGCGTATATCGGCCGTGCATGAAAACATGACTGATATACGCTCGTGTAGATAAGCCCTGATGCTGTAAAAAAAAAACTAAAGCAATGCAAAATTGATGTGGTTTTTCTCGTGGTCCTACAAGGAAAAATAATAAAAGGTACACAATAAATTATATGTACCCCAAAAATGGTACCAACGGTACAGCTTGCCACACAAAAACGTTCTCATATGGCCATATCAACTCAAAAATATTTGCGAGAAGTTGCTCATAGTTGCTTAATTTTAGTGAGTTGAAGCAAAGCGACTGGTGACTAATGTGCGTTTTCTCACTCAGTACCGTCTTCACATTATTATTTAAAGAGTAACTGCACTTTTAACAAACTTTTGACATGTTAGAGCGATATGTCACAAGTTTTGATCAGTGGGGTCCGGGTGCTGAGTCCCCCGCTGAAGGCTTGAATGGAGGTGCCATAGCACTTGCCTGTGCCGCTTCGGTTGTCTTTGCTGCTTGTTGGCTTCTCTTGGCAGCTGATGACTGATACATAAAGAGCTGTAGAAAATGTCTATAGACTTCTATGTGGATCCGGCAAGAAACAAAGACAGCCAAAAGGACACAATGCTCAGCTGAGTGCTGCAGTCCGCTCGTCTCAACAACCAGACCCCACTGATGAAAACTTTTGACATGTTGCTCTGACATGGTTGCATATTCCAAGGACAGCAGATGAGACTATTCACGTGTCTGTTTTTTTACTCAGACAGATGGTCTATACGAAAAAAAAAATGCAACACGTCCCCCGAGAATGGCATGCAATGTATGGGGCTCTGTGAATATCAGGCAGCACATGATCATTGGCTGTGTGCTGTCTGTTTTTTGCGTCCACTGTCTCCGACAGCACAAGGCCATGTGAATAAGCACTGAGAGATGTGAGCAGCATAGATATCCTGCTCTAATTTATATTTTCTGTGGAATTTATTGATTTTCCCTCATATAATGGTGTCATTTTATTTCCCTTTGTATACAAAGAACTGAGGCACAATACCGTAAGCTTTGCCTTGGGCTTCATTGTATCTCAAAGCAGACCCAATAGCACAGTTCATCTATGTAGGTACACAAAAGGATTCTGTACTACCAAATTGTACTTTGCTATTTCTGCCATATTAATGCATAGTCCCAATTATGTGTTTGGTACAAAATGTTTTAAGCAGGGTTCCAGCTGAGCTTTGTGCGGCATAAAAGAAAATGGAAGATCTTCTAATAATGAGGGAAGAAAGGCGCAGCTTGTCTTTACTAATTATTGTACTTGCACATAAAAGCATGCTATATCCCCATGCCCTGTTAAAAGTACTAAACCATTATGTTAGAAAGAAAACAGCTGCTCTTTAAATAATTTTTGACACTCAGAAAAGATATCTAAATATACGGATCCTGTCTTAACATGAGAAGAATACAGATACTCCCTATAGGAGCTTAAGTATGTAAGTGATCCATACAATAGGCTTCATGTGTGATAATACCAACTTCGCCAATTACCCCATACTTTGGACAATTTGCAGCAGCATGTAATAATGATATATTGATGTGGCTTCCTCGGTCCTACTGCTGTATTTCATACTGCCCAGCCAATTTAGTATTGTAAATACCAAGTCTATTGAATTGAGTTGAACTGAATTATGGAAGTGCCTAATCTGAAAATTGGAATTTATTTAAAGTACAGGAGTTGATAGATTATATTTTTGCACTGATAATGTCAGATTTCATAGAAAAACAGAAAATTAACATCAGAAAAGGACCACATGGTCCATCTATTCTGCCTTTATATTATTTCCTTTTTATTTCTATCTTCAGATAGATCAAAGCTTAATTCAGGCAGCTTGGATTGATTAATTGCTGATTTTCCAACTATGTCTCCAAGAACTTTGTTTTAAGCATCTTTCAATGTATTTCTGAAAGAAAGGTCTTCAGAACTAAACACAGTATTCCAAGGCCTTTATTCAGAGGGATCCAGGGACGGATTGGGAAATCAAAGTGGCCCTGGAAAAGAATTACAAAGTGGCCACATGTTGTAGGTGGGCCCAAACCGGCAGTAAGTGGTCAAATAAAAGTAGGCTGGAGTCAGCCATGAATGTGATAGGAGGGGAGAAACCTTTGTGGCATGCATAGCTCACCATAGCAAATTTATTATGAAGCGCAGAACAGGTTAGGACTAGAGGCATACATTAAGGTGCCACTTATTTTTAACCTCTTAAGCCTCCATGACATAGATGCACATCATAGACTGACTTGTCTTTAGCTGATATGCCAGACATATATGTCAAATGTCTTACGCCTGCATGATCCCCGTGTTGACTGAAAGCCCAACTCTGGCTGTAATGACAAGGATCAGAAAGACTCTGATACATGTCGTTTAACTCTCTAGATGCCTCTCTAGATGCCATGGTCAACAATGACCATGGTATCAAGGTGAACAGAGAGAGGGAGGGAGTTCCCTCTGTCACAATTGACTCCCCCACAAATGCAATTGCTGGATGGCAAGGAGGACCAATGGAAGCCAGAGACCTAGGAACGACCCACAGACATACCACAACTGTATGACTATTAGGATGAACCTTCCGAACCATCATGGCTCATTTAATTACTTCCATACTGTCATTCAACAAAATCCACTCAACACAAAGAATGCAGTTACATATAATAACACTATGTAAGGGGTAAATAATCCTGCCACACCACCATTTTCCAAACTTCTACATAATCTCCCCTAATCCTTAGTGCCTAAGGTAGTAGTAATGCCACTTGAGGTGACCCCCACAGTAATAGTATTTCCTTTTTTCACTGTCCTCCTCTCCACTGGCCCTGGACCCGACCAGCCCGCCAGTCTGCACCTGGGGAAGCACATTCTCCCTCTTGCTATTGAGTCACATTATAAATTGCTATGATAAAATACACATTAATTTTCTTGCAAAGTGATTTTCTGGTTGATTTGGAATCCAGACCACAATTGGTTGATAAGTTTGATTTCCACTGATGTTGATATGTAATTTTATTGTCAATGAATAAAACCTTTTATATCAGTACAGATTTTTAACTTGAATCTGTCATTTATGGAGATCCAATATGCAATTTACTCCATGTAATGTGCATGTATGACATAATTTAGGTGACATTGTATGGAGCGAGATCGGGAGCCAAGCCCGCTCCGTAAATGGCAGGTGTTGGCTGTCTATGACAGCTAACAATGGCCTGCAACAGCTGTGATTGGAGTTTAGTCAAAACTGCAGCTATTAACCCTTTAAATGTTGCTGTCAATTATACTGCGTAAGTGATAGATCTCAAATTCCTTATAGGCACTGAAAGAAAAACTAAAACTAAATAAAATAAAGGGTTTTTTATTATTAGAAAAATAAACTATTAAAAATAAAAAGTATTACATAGTAACATAGAAGGTTAGGCTGAAAAAAAGACAAATATCCATCTAGTTCAGTCTATCACCACACAATGTTAATTACAGAGGAGGGCAAAAACAGGCCAATGAGGTAGAATCCAATTTCTTCCCGACTCCAACTCTGGCAATCAGAATAATCCATGGATCAATAACCCTTCTGAAGTGATTAGTGACTATACCATGTAATATTGTAACACTCAAGAAAGTTACCCAGTCCCCCCTTAAATTCTTTCATTGAATTTGCTATTGCCACATCCTCAGGCAGAGAGTTCCATAGTCTCACTGCTTTTACAATAAAGAACCCCCTTCTATGTTGGTGAAGAAACCTTCTTTCCTCCAGATGAAGATGGCGCCCCCTTGTTACAGTCACAGTCCTTGGTATAAATAGATGATGGGAGCGATGTCTGTATTGTCCCCTGATATATTTATACATAGTTATTAGGTCGCCCATCTGCCGTCTTTTTTCAAAACTAAATAACCCCAATTTTGATAACCTCTCTAGGTATTGTAGCCTGCAAATTCCATTTATTCATTTAGTTGCCCACCTTTGAACTTGCTCTGCTGTGATATGTCCTTCTTGAGTACCGGTGCTCAAAACTTTACACAGTATTCTATGCGTGGTCCGACCAATCAATTTTAAAAAGGAAGAACAATGTTCCCATCATGGACCCTAGACCTCTTTTGATGCACCCCATGATCCTATTTGCCTCTGCAGCAGCTGCCTGACACTGGTTGCTCCAGTTAGGTTTACAGTTAACTAAAATCCCCAAGTCCTTTTTCATATCAGTGTTGCCCAGTGGTTTCCTATTTATTGTGTAATGATGACAAGTATTTCCTCTGCTCATGTGCATAACCTTATATTTATCAGTGTTTCTGTCCAAGCCCAGTTTGCGACTTCATTCTCTCCTCTCTTTTGTTAATTAATTGACATTTTTGTTTCATCTGCAAATATTGATATTTAACTGTGCAATCCTTCTCCCAGGTCATTAATAAATAAATTAAAAAGCATAGGGCCCAGTACTGATTCCTCTGGTACCCCACTAGTAACAGTGACCCAATAACTACTTACACACATTCTCACACAGATCAAGTATTCTCATTTTATATACCAACCTTTTATGTGGCACAGTATTAAACCTTTTGGAAAAATCGAGATATACAATATTCAATGACTCTTCCCGGTCCAGTTTACAACTTTAGTCCTCGTAAAAGCTGATCAGATTAGTTTAACAGGAGTGACTCCTCATAAACCCATGCTAATATGGAGTTATACAGCTATTTTTCTTGAGGTACTACAGGATAGCATCTCTTCCATACCCTTTAAACATTTTACCCACAATAGAAGTGAGCTTATCGTCGTGTAGTTTCCATGTACACATTTTTCAACCCCTTTTGTCTATCACATTACTTAATCCCCTTAGAACACAGGGGTGTATGCCATCAGGACCTGGCAATTTGCCTATTTTAATCTCTTTAAGGCTGCTCTTCACTTCTTCTTGAGTTAAAATGGTGAAATTTAGGCCACCTGCACACAGGCGGGTTGGACTCCGCATGCAGGATTCCTGCAGCAGAATTCGACCCAGTGCCCAGCCAGTGACCCCTACGTACCTGTCCGGTGTCTTCGGCGAGGGCTGCGGATGTACCAGCTGACACTCCGTCGTGCATGTGCAGTAGCCACCTGAGCTAGGGAAGGACGCGTATCCCGCAATACTTCTGCAGTACTCACTGTGGAAGTGCCACAGGACAGGTGGCTTCCATTGACTTCAATGGAAGCCGGCTGTGCGTAACCTGAACAAAATCGCAGCATGCAGCGATTTATTCCCTGCGAGAGGAAAATCGCAAATGATTTCCACTTGTTATGATAAAATGGCGTTTTGCCATTGAATGCTAGGGGACTGCATTCGCTTTGGAGTCCGGAGGCGAACGCCCACCGCGGACTCCGCTATTTAAATATGCCCGTGTGCAGGAAGCCTTAGTGGAGAGTTTACTTTATCACTTTATAATGCTGCATTTCATCTGACATTTCATTTTCTTGAGTAAATATGCTGGAGGAAAAACTATTTTATAGATTTGTTTTCTCCTCATCACCATTTACTATTTTCCCTACATTATGTTGCGACGATTCTTGGATTGCTGCAGTGTTGATAGTCTGGAGTACGTTTTGCAGGTGGTTCTTCATCTTTTGGCCCTGGTGGGTGTGGTATTAGTGAGACATGCTTAACCGCGCCTGTGGGTAATTAAAGGGGCTATTTAGTCTGGCCTGGACTGAATTGCTGTTGAATATTCAGTCTAGTTTTGACTGTGGTCTCAGTCAGAGCTTGCTTCTGGATTGTTCATTTGTCTGCTGCATCTAAGCTAAGTTTGAGTTTCTTTTCTATTGTGTTTCTTATGTTATTCCCCTATCCCTTGTAGGATAAACTTAGGTACGATGTCAGGTACATCCTTGTCAGGGAGACTTGCCTGCATTTAGGCAGCTCCCAGTCCCTGTGGTTATTTTGATAGGGAAAGAGTTCCTATATTTTGGTTTGTCATATTTTATATATATATATATATATATATATATATATATATATATATATATATATATATATAAAAATTCTTTATAGATTAGGGGATACAAAAGGAAAAAAAGGGAGGTGAGGGTACAGGTGAATCAGCACACAAAAATTCTCACAACAATCGTACTTGTAAGGCCTTAGTCACACGGGCGTAAATACGCGCGTATATATGTGCATAAAAACCCACGGGCATATTTATGCGCGTATATACGCGCGTAAAAACGCACCTACAAAAGATAGAACATATTGGTGGCAATGGACTTGGTCACGCGTTTTTTTTACGCGCGTATATAAGCGAGTATATACGCAAGTATTTACGCCCGTGTGACTAAGGCCTTAAATTGCATTACTAAATTACATCAGCATACTTAGCAGCCTGGAAAAAACAAGACTTCCGCGAGAAGCAAAGATGAAAAAATATCTTAAAACATGGTCTAAGTGGATTTTCTATAAGAACAAATAATTTCTACCCAACACCTAAATTAATTAGCCAAGAGTTTGCTATTGTTTTTACACAGCTTGCGCACATTTGTGAGGGATCTGCGGGTTATGGATCCAAGACATCCTGGGTGGACATGACACATTATTTATTAAAGGGCCAACACTTTCAGTATTAATCTTTTTATTATTTATATAATGTAAGAAAAGTTTAGGACTAGTTTTACTCTCTTTGGCAAGCAGTCTATCGCCACATTTGCTGCTTTTTACAAAATTTATTTTTTCCTTATAGGTTTTAGTGCATCTTTATTGCCTTCTTATTTCAGCAGTTTACACACTTTATTTTTGCTGTTTACTGCCCCCTTTACATCTTTATTGAGCCACATTGGTTGACTCATATTCCTAATTCCTTTATTCCTGTAAACTACGATTCTCTCTCAATAAATATTGAAGATATTTTTAAACATTTCACGTTTACAGTCTCTACTCTTATTTTGAGGACATTATGCCAGTCAATAAGGTTAAGAGCAACTCTAAGCTGATCGAACTCTGCCTTCATAAAGTTTAGTATTTACGTAGCTCCCCGATAAAACTCCCTTCTGAAAGACAAGTTGAAATTTTTCATATGATGGTCACTATTTCCCAGGTGCCCATCAACTTTCACCCCTGTTATTCTGTCAAATCAGTTGGTTAATATTAAGGCCAAAATATCAATGTATTAATCGCATATGGTGAATGCTGTCAGATAAAAAAATATGCAATGCCAGAATTGCACATTTTTGGTCAACCCCTTTCCAAGAAAATAAGTGAATAAAAAGGGATCAAAATCTATATGTATCCCAAAATAGTAACAATGAAAACTACAAGTCACTTCACAAAAAACTAACCCCTATACAGTTACATGAACGGAAAACTAAAAAATTGTATGGAAGCCAAAACGTAGTGAAAGAAAGCGAATTCTTTTAAAATAGTCATTTTTTAAATTAATACTACAGTAAAAAGCCTAAATAAATATGATATCACTATAGCCATACTGACCCATGTCAGCTTCCCATGTGAGGGATAATTGAGCTGGTTGGGTGTGGAGTTTCTCCTGCCAGCCAATCCTAATCGGTCTACTGCATATATACCAGCCCCTCTGCTACAGGATGCTGGTATTCCTTCTCTCTAGGGTTTGGTTTTCCTGCATGCCTGTTATGTGTGTTCAGTGTATATATGTGTAAAATAGTGTCATATTCAGTCTCTGTGCAGGTGGCCAGACATTAGGTGTGAACAGACATGTTCAGTGTATATGTGTGTGAGCAGTGTCATGTTCAGTGTCTGTGTAGGTCACGGGACATCAGGTGTGAACATGTATGTTCAGTGTTGGTGTTCTGTGTTTGCATGCTAGCCCTAGTGTGTTAGTGTGAACTGTGTCCTGTCCCTCTGGATCGTGTTTCATCTCTAGGCTAGTGAGGCGCCTCTTAAGTTCCACTGCGGAGCCACCCTTATCGGGGCGATTACCCTGCTTGCAGGCAGGGTTCTGGTGGATGTTGTCTCGATAGAGTAGGGACCCACAAGACAACCAGGACCCTTGAAGTTTGGACTCGTGGGCTTAAGTGACTTGGCCAATCCTACTTTTATAGTAATTCCATCTGTTATATGTGCAGGTATGCAAGGTGAGTGTTTTGGTCATTTGTCAGTCCTTATGTTATGTCTGTCCTTGAGTCCAGTTCCCAGTGTGCAGTTCACTGTCCCTTTCGAGTTCCAGCCAGCACATTCTGCGTGAATGCAATGCCACTCCTGTGTCCATGCTGCAGCGAGACACACCCAGCGGACATAACCTTGATGTAAAAAATATTTTTCACAAAAATAAAGGGTTTTAAAGTAAAAAGATAAAAAATCCTCAAGAATATATAATTTTGTCTGTGCAGTAATCGTACCGATATGCAGAGAAAAGTTATCATGCCAATACAAAAAACTGCGGCAGAATCGATATATTTGTTCACCCTGTTCCCCCCCCAAAAAAATAATTAATGAAAAGGTACCTTTATTGTACATAATAATTTATCACTTGCACAAGCGGATGATGGTCTCATTGTGCAGCTTTATACAGGTAGCCAAATCGTTCACTTGCTCACTAAGTCATTTAGTCATTCACATTCGCTGTACCAGTGAATGAAAATGACTGAACAATTGGTATTTAAACCAAACAATTAGCAAACAAGCTAATGATGATTTTCATGCTTACATGAAATTAATGATAAGTGAACTAACTATTGTTTGTTGTCGATCATTGGCTGTGTTTACACTGAATGACTATCGTTCAAATTTGAACAATCCAGCAATTTTTTTAACTATAATTGTTGCGTCTTAATGTACCTAAAGTTATGCAATACTTCATATGCTGACTTGTGAGAAGACATCCAACAAAGACTGACAAACGCCAAAACATTTACCAATATTTCCTTAAAGCTAAAGTATGTTCGAGATATTGTTTTGTATTTTGGTCAAGATGCTTAAAGGGGTTGTCCCGCGCCGAAACGGTTTTTTTTTTTTCAACCCCCCCCCCCCCCGTTCGGTGCGAGACAACCCCGATGCAGGGCGTAAAAAAGAATACCGGAGAGCGCTTACCTGAATCCCCGCGCTCCGGTGACTTCTTACTTACCTGCGGAAGATGGCCGCCGGGATCTTCTCCCTCGGTGGACCGCAGGGCTTCTGTGCGGTCCATTGCCGATTCCAGCCTCCTGATTGGCTGGAATCAACACGTGACGGGGCGGAGCTACACAGAGCCGGCATCCTGCACGAGCGGCCCCATCCAGAAAAGAAGAGGACCCGGACTGCGCAAGTGCGGCTAATTTGGCCATTAGCCGCCGAAAATTAGTCGGCTCCATGGGAACGAGGACGCTAGCAACGGAGCAGGTAAGTGAAAAACTTCTTATAACTTCTGTATGGCTCATAATTAATGCACAATGTACATTACAAAGTGCATTAATATGGCCATACAGAAGTGTATAGACCCACTTGCTGCCGCGGGACAACCCCTTTAAGCTCATGCCCACGACATGGGTTCTCATTGTCTAGTGAGTCCCTACTTTAACCAGACAACATAACCCCAGGAGTCCTGCCTACAGCGATTGTCCCTCTGAAACTTAGGGGCCTGTCTTACTCTAGATGGTATACGCTAAGCAGGAAACAGTCCACACACACAGACAGACAAAGCACTTATACCTTGAACAGGGAACTGATAATACCAAGTGTCTGGTCACCTACACACACTGAACACGTCGCTGTTCACATAAACAAACTGGGAATCCAACCCAGAACCTCATGCAAGCAAGCAGCACCACAGCAGAACATGCATGACTCCAAAAAACCAGGGTTCTGAGAGGAATGAGGAAATTAGCAAAAGGAAAAAAATGACCAGCATCCTCTAAGATGAGTGGCTGGTATGTATATGCTGCATACCAGGGGTGATTGGCTGGCTGCAGAACTCCACACTCCACCTCTGAAAGTGTGCTCCTGGAAACTCATAGAACTACAGGTCCCAGGAGGACAACATGACAATATGGCTATGTCAATGGAAAAATAAAAAATATATGGATTTTGAAAGGAGCAGATGAAATTCCCCCCCAAAAATTGTGTCCCTAGGTCCAAATTAATATGCATCATTAAGAGGTTAACACATTTTTGGTGATTTTTTTAAAATGCTTTTGTCAATGCCTATATTTGAAAAGAATCTTGAAACCTGGACATTTTTATGTTAAATACTAAAAATAATAATAGTCCAACACTTCATGTTCTGTACAGATAGCATCAGATCCACCATTCACAGTGGGTGAGGGTTAAAGCTTATCTATTCCCTCTGCCAGCACAATGACCTCTTCAGATGTCACAGAGTATGCCTAGAATAGTTTCCTATATAGGTCAATGGGTCCCATTGTGTCTATAACCATGGGTTCTGCTGTAAAGCATCTCTAAATTCTAACTGCAGTTCAGGAAAGATGGCAATCCTAATAGTCATGTACAGACAATAGATTAAAAAAGTCTGCAACCAAAACTGTGATTGAGACACTGAACGAGCAACTAAAAAACATCTTCTCAACTAGTAAGTAATCTTAGAGGAAGTGCTGCCGGACACCCAGTAATTGTGTACGTGGCTTGAAGAAGGCAGGTAAAATACATCTATTGGGAATTTCGATAGGAAACTTAGCAGATGTTTTCACATGTTGCAGAACTATTTATATAACTATTTACTGGTAAGGCTGCAATAAAACAGGAGTTTTTGAACAGCCATTTGTTGTGCTCTAAAGGTGAATTTTGTGAACAATAATTTTATCTTGTTCTTGCTCAAGCTCCTTGTCTAGAGGTGCACAGAAATAACACAGAAGGTCATGGGAATATTTCTGAACCTTTTTGACATTCTTTTGCACTGTTGTAATTCACTTTGTACTATGTTTAACTTTGGTCATTTGCATTTGACAAAAGTACGTTGATAACACTGTGCAACAAATTTTTTAAAAATTTTCATAACCAAAAGTAATTGATATGTTTCTGTAAAATTAAAACATGCTGATTACACTGGTAAAACTGAATAATAAATAGCAGCATGTCTCACTTTCAAGTTATTTAACCCCATAGCACACAAGTTTTTTTTTCTGGTTTAAAAAACTGTAACTCCTTTTTTTATCCATCGACGTCGTTGTATGAGGGCTTGTTTTTTGCGGGACTAGTTGTATTTTTCAATGGTGCTATTTAATGTACCATATAATGTACTGAAAAACTTTTAAAAAATTCTAAGTGGAATAAAATTAAAAAAAAAAATTCTGCAATCTTTTGATGTGCCTTGTTTCTACGGCACACAAACTGCAACAAGATGACACGATAACTTTATTCTATGGGTCAGTATGATTACTCGATACCAAACTTATGTAGTTTTTTTTTGCTGTACAACTTTTAGTTTTGTAGCGTTCACCATTCGAGGATTGTAGTGTGATGACCAATGGCCCTAGACCATGTCAAAAAAAGGCTGCACTGTTTAGCTATGGGGGCTGGTAATATAATAACTGGCCCTATTGTTTAATCTGAGTCAGTTTACACAAGGGGTGCAGGTAACCTAGCAACCAGTTAGGACGTTTTTTTATCCAGCTGTTCAAGATAGAAAAAATGTATAGAGACTCAGGTGAGGCAGGTAACCTAGCAACAAGATAGGCTGTGATTGGCTGCAGACAAATGGGTCAGGTGACAGAGATTATAAATAGCTGGACAAAGGCCGCAGGAGCCAGTGAGTGAGACGCACCAGGCAAAGCAAGTGCCAGAGACTAGAGGCAGAATAAGTTTAAGCAATAAGTAAAGAGAGTAAAGAGTAGTGAGAAAAAAGTAAATAAAAAATAAAATAAAAAGAGATTTAAATATGAAGAGAGGGAAATAAAGAGATATAAATACAAAGAAGGATAGAGAAAAGAAATCCACAGTAATCTCCCAGTGTATAAATGAGTTAGACACAGGTGTTTTCATTGTTGCAATTTGTGTATCAGTTATTATGCACTGAATGTGATGAAGAAAACTACCCTTTCTCACTGCCTTATTTAACCCCTTACTGACCAAGCCTGTTTGCGCCTTAATGACCAGGCCAAATTTTGCAAATCTGACATGTGTCACTTTAACATGGAAAAACACCAGAAAGGTTTTGCATATCCAAGAGATTCTGACATTGTTTTTTCGCCACATGTTGTACTTCATTTAGGCGGAAAAATTAGACCGATAGAATTTGTATTTATTAAAAGCGCCAAAATTGGGAAAATTTTGAAAAAATCGTCATTTTTTCACATTTCCAACTGCAATATCTTAAATATGTGCAAACATTATATAGAAATTTTTGCTAAGATTTATATTTCCACCTGTTTACTTTATTTTGGGCGCACATTGGAAAAACGTTCGGTTTTTTTTTAACCATTTAGGAGACGTACAAATTTAACATTACTTTTTAGCATTTTGAGGAACACTTTGTTTTCCTATACCAAGCCAAGATTGGAAAGGCTCATGAGTAGAGATGAGCGAACGTGCTCGGCCACGCCCCTTTTTCGCCCGAATACCGCGATTTCCGAGTACTTCCGTACTCGGGCGAAAAATTTGGGGGGCGCCGTGGCGGCACGGGGGGTAGCAGTGGGGAGTGGGGGGGAGAGGGAGAGAGAGAGGGCTCCCCCCTGTTCCCCGCTGCTCCCCCCCGCACCGCCACGCCTCTCCCCGCCCCCCGGCGCCCCCCGAATCTTTTCACCCGAGTACTGAAGTACTCGAAAATGGCGGTATTCGGGTGCGTAAGTACTCGAAACGAGTACGTTCGCTCATCTCTACTCATGAGTGTCAGAATAATAGATACCCCCACAAATGATCCCATTTTAAAAACTACACCCCTTAGTGTATTCACTGAGGGGTGTCATGAGTATTTTGACCCCACAGTTTTTTTTCAGGAATTATTTCAATTTAGAGGAGAAAAAGTAAAATGTCATATTTTTGCAAATCTATCATTTTAAAGACATATTTTTTTCCTATAGTTTACATGAAAATGAGGATTTACACCCCAAAATGGACCCCCCTGTTTCTCCCGTGTTCAGAAATATACCCATTGTGGCCCTAATGTTATATCTGAGTCCACAACGGGGCCCAAAATGAAAGGAGTAGTCAGTGTCTTTCAAAACAGAAATTTTACTTCAAGTCCTTTTAGGCCCCATTGCCCACTTGTAGAGTTCTTGAGCGCCCAAAACCATATAGAACCCCCACAAATGACCCCATTTTGAAAACTAGACTCCTTAATGAATTTATCTAGGGGTGTACTGTGTATTTTGACCCCACAGTTTTTGAATACATTCAAGCAAAGCAAAAGGAAAAAATTGTGATTTTTGTTTTGTTGGCACTTCTGTCATTTTAAAACAGTTTTTTTTATACAGCACACATATGAAGGAAGACTTGCACCCCAAAATGGATACCCCTATTTGTGCTGTTTTCAGAAATATACCCATTGTGGCCCTAATCTTATGTCCGCATGCACAACGGGGCCCAAAATGAAAGGAGTAGTCGGTGGCTTTCAGAACATAGATTTTGCTTGAATTCCTTTTAGGCCCCATTGCCCACTTGTAGAGTTCTTGAGCGCCCAAAACCATATAGAACCCCCACAAATGACCCCATTTTGAAAACTAGACTCCTTAATGAATTTATCTAGGGGTGTACTGTGTATTTTGACCCCACAGTTTTTGAATAAATTCAAGCAAAGCAAAAGGAAAAAATTGTGATTTTTGTTTTTTTGGCACTTCTGTCATTTTAAAACAGTTTTTTTTATACAGCACACATATGAAGGAAGACTTGTACCCCAAAATGGATACCCCTATTTGTGCTGTTTTCAGAAATATACCCATTGTAGCCCTAATCTTATGTCCGCATGCACAACGGGGCCCAAAATGAAAGGAGTAGTCGGTGGCTTTCAGAACATAGATTTTGCTTGAATTCCTTTTAGGTCCCATTGCCCACTTGTAGAGTTCTTGAGCACCCAAAACCATAGAGAACCCCCACAAATTACCCCATTTTGAAAACTAGACCCCTTAACGAATTTATCTAGGGGTGTACTGTGTATTTTAACCCTGCAATTTTTGAATAGATCTAAGCGAAGCAGTAAGAAAAAATTACGATTTTCATTTTTTGGGCTATTGCGTCAATTTAAAAACAGTTTTTTTTGTACAGCACACATATAAATGAAGACTTTCACCCCAAAATGGATACCCCCGTTCATCCCGAGTTCAGAAACATACCCATTGTGGCTCTAATTTACTTACAGGACCCATGGCAAGGCCTATAAAGGAGGGAACACCCGTTGGATTTCAGGGCACAACTGAATAAATCCCAGGCACCATTGCTTATTTGTACGGAATAAAAATTGACTCCCTAAAAATCCCCCCCCCCCCCCCCCCACACACACACACACACACACACTCTTTTTGGCATTCGCAAATCTTAGATAAAAGTAATAATGTGAACTGTGTGGTATTTCCGAAGACAGGGGTAATTACGGAAGCTGGTTGGAATGGGCCCATGGGGCAATAAAACCGGTATCCCCCCTCCTCTCATGCTTTTTGGGGCTCATTTCTTGACCTCAGTGGCGGGTATGGGGTGTAAAAAGTGGCGTTCCGTGAGTCTCTGTAAGCTTGATGAGGTGCGGCGGTCTCGCACAGAAGGCGCTCAACAAGCTGTTCCTGGAACTGCATGAAGGCAAGCGTTCCTGGGGCTTCTTGTAAAATACGTATCACAGGTAGCGGTCTGAATAACGCCGGGCTCACGCAGCCGTAGGCGGAATCTGCTTGCGGAGGCCCACAGCGGATCCCAGCTGTGAGCCCGGCTGTGACCCTGCGTACGGCCGCGTAATGTACTGCACATAACTGCATACTTACACAGGCGGTCATGCGCAGTACACCTTTTTTTGTTTGTATTTCCCGCACCGTCGCTTAGCGATGACGCGGGTACCCGCAGCCCGTACACAACGTAGTTTCTGCGAGTGGATTACACAATTCCGACCCACTAATGTGAGCGGAATTGTGTAATCCAATGCGATTGATTTGCGTCATAGCGCGGATCAGACGCATGCGGAATCCGTAATTCCTATCCAGTCATGTGAGACCGACCTATGTTAGAGCGCTACTTTTTTATTACGTGACCAGGGACCGCTCAACGAGGCCACCCGTCACTGCTCCAGGCTCTCGGCGACTGTTGTTCGCCGAGAGCAAGGAGATTTTAAGTTTACTGGGCTCCCCGACTCCTGCGCATGTGTCCGGTATTTTGCCGGTGGTCACATGTGCAGAATCCGGGTAAGTTCACGGATGAGGATCGCGTCAGGGTGCAAATACGGAGGCCTCCGGTAAAAAGTTTCATCTCCTCTCACCGATCGCATCTTCAATTTTTGTTAAAAACTTTTACGTGATCGCCATTATCCATTGTATAACGGTGAACACGTGACCAGGAACCGCTCATCGCAGCCCCCCCCCGTGTAATCTCTAGGCTCTTGGCTCAGTTTTGTAGCCAGGAGCAGGGAGAATTTCAATTATCCTGGCAATCCACAGCTTTTGCGCATGCGTCCGCCATTTTGGCAACGGGCGTGTGCGCAGAAGCTGGGGTAAGGTCCGCGGATAAATCTGGGGGCCTTATGTATGTACTTTCATCCTCCCTTACGGATATGATCCGTGAGGGGAGATGAAACGTACGCTTTTTAAACTTTTTTAAAACTTTTTAAAACTTTTTTTTACTTTTTTTTTTTTTTTTAACTTTTTTACACTTTTTTTTAACTTTACATGATCACTGTCATCCATTGGATGACAGTGATCATGTCCCCAGTGACATCCCTCTGCTCTTGGCTGCACATGGCAGCCTGGAGCAGAGGGATTTTGAATTACCCGGGGCTCGAGCCCCTCTGTGCACGCGCCCGATGTCAATCATCGGGCGCGCATGCGCAGAGGGGGACTTCGGGTCCCGGGACACCGCTGAGGACCGGGGGTGAGTATTTTCACCTCCCCTCATGGATCCGATCCATGAGGGGAGGTGAAACTAGCACTTTTTAAAACTTTTTTATCTTTTTCGCGATCACCGGTAACACCTCCTGGCTCCCAGCTACCTTCAGGAGCCGGGAGCGAGGAGATTTTGAATTTGCCAGGGGCTCCCGGGCTTCTGCGCTTGCGCGTGATGTCATCGTCTGGCGCGCATGCGCAGAAGAGCAGCGGCGGGTCCGGGAGGACCAGATCTCCGGTGGACACCGCCGACAAGCCAGGTAAGAATTTTCAGCTGCCCTGATGGATCCGATCCATCACGGCAGCTGAAACTTTAACTTTTTGGGCACTTTTATTTACTTTTTTGCGATCGGCGCTATCCATTGGATAGCGCCGATCGCAATGCCGGGGGGGGGGGGGGGTCTCCGCAGCCCGGGATGACAGCTCCATGCTGTCGGCTACCTGCGGGCACCGACAGCATGGAGCTGTCACGTCCACAGCCCACGGGGCTTTATTCTCTGCAGGACACATGTTTTTACGTCCTCAGAGAATAAAGCCCACTTTGGGAGGACGTAAAAACACTATGGGCTGGTCGTTAAGTGGTTAATAATATTGTGGTTACAACAATTTAAGCTAAATATCTGGCTCTGTGTATTATTCCACACCTCACCACTCACAACTACAAATTGTGCCCAAGGGCAGTGGCGTCCGAGCAAAACAAATCCCAATTAATTGCCAGCCACAAATAATAATAATAAAATTAGCACTCACTATAGTGCTTTGTCGTATAACAATAGTGCTTTGTGGTGGCACGACAGCCATTAGGAGACGCACCAGGCATGCATGTGCCAGACAATAGAGACAGGATAAGTTTAAGCAATAAGTAAAGAGAGTAAAGAGTAGTGAGAAAAGAGAGATGACAGGCAGGGGAGCACCAAGAAGAAGAGCGCCAAGCAGAGAGAGAGTGCAAAAAAATCCCAAAAAACTAATGGCTACGTTACCTGCCTCCCTTGTGTAAACTGACCCTAGATTAAACCCGTGGGTCAATTATTATATTACTGGTCCCCATAACTAAACAGTGCCATGTAATGCCTATTTCCAGACCACTACATCTAGTTCAGCAAGAAATGGGACTTGTCCTTTTAGATGACCATCTGCTATGTGGCAAGGTCACATCTTTCAAGAGCCCATGTGAGGCATTGTTGGTTATTTCACAGGGTCATCAAGAGCACCCTTGTTAGACGTCAGCTAAATATTGCCTTCTGTAGTGCAGAGGAGAGGTCAGCAGATTGTCTGAGAGCAGATCACGACGCAGCTATCACATGGTACTGTATTATTGATCAAAAGATGGCCAGCCGTTCACTGGCTTTTCACTAAAAGCCACAACAGAAAATCCGGCATTATTAATTAATAGGCAGAAAAGGTGACATTATTACTTATAGCACAGAAAAGGTGAATTATGAAATTGTGTAGAGATGTACAAACTTAAGGAAGATGCTGGAAAAGCGAGGAGTCAAACATGTCTGTGTGCAAGTTCTGCAGAGACAATCTGTAGCTGGTAGAAGTCATCATGGCGGGTTGGGCCCAGATAGAGAAGAAAAGAGAAAAATAATGACCACAATCAAAGAAGACTCTACCTGGAAGTAACTGCACAGTAATTAATATAATTGTGTAGAGGCTAGTATCTGACTACTATGTAAATGGATACTGCTACTGTGAGAGGGTCAATCAGAGGCACTATTACTGTGAGGGGTTCAGTGAAATGAGTTATTACTGTGATGGGATACAAAGGGTGTAACCTAAAAAAAAATTGCTGTGGCACACTACATGCACTACAAGGTTTTAGACTCTTTTATTCAACATTTACATAGTAACAGTATGAAAGACTGAGAAAAGACATGTCCATCTAGTTCAGCCTATTATCCTGCAATGTTTGTATTTCCAGGGTTGTCGCTTAGCGATCACGCAGGTACCCATGGCTCATACGCAATGTTAATTGTGTATGGGCTGCAGGTCAGATGGTCTCCATTGACTTCATTGGAGGCTGTCTGCCAAGAGTCCTAAGCAAAATAGGGCATGCTACGATTGTGATTTCTTCCTCCGCTAGCGGAATATGTAACTTGTATCTGCGTGTGTGAGTGAAAAACTGAAAGTACATGCCTTTCAGTGCATGCAATGTGCTGCGCATGCTCTGTGCAGATGCCGGGCGCAAATTCTGCAATAGGAATCTGGTGGTATGAAGCCGGCCTAGGGCTAATTTCACATGGGCATGTGCGATATCGGGGTGTGAATCATGTGTTTTCACCATGGATGCGAGGCATTTTTATATCAAAAACATCTCGCATCAGTTCGGGGAAGTAACAATCCTTAGCCTTTCAGGATCGTGGAGTTTCTCCCATTGTTTTCAATGGAGAAACATTGTACTGCATGGCATGCACCTAGCATGTGGCGCGATGCTGGTGCTGTCCCCATTGAAAACAAAAGATAGGACGTGCTGCGATGCGATGCGGAAAAAAGTCGATCATGTGTATAACCCTATTCAAAAGAATAGGGTTCATATTTGTGCGACATTTGTGCGTCTCTCAATGCACAAATTTTGCGCAATTTTCTCGGCCATGTGAAAGCGGCCTTAGGGTTTCCTGTACTTTTCTTGACCCCTTGGCCCACGATAAATTGGGATACATGGTTCACTGACTTTACGCACTTTTCGATTATCTAGGCCATCAACTGTGCTAGGTAAAGGTTTAACTAAAATACATCTTATAGAAATGCTTTATGAAAAAATGTGACAACTTACTTGTAATTTTATTATACTCTGCTATAGAAAAAGTGATGTTAAGTATGCTGCTACATGTGCTGAACATGTTTCCCACAGTGGAATTTGCAACCCGCTGACATTATCAAATGGAATGACATTTCAAATATTTGCAGTACTCCACAGGTAATAATTTAGTAAAGGTGAGCCATTGATGTCTCACTTTTTGGAACAGCATGGAATCTATGGCTATAAACTAACAGCTGCTGTAATCAGATCAAAAGGAAGTATCACTGGCAGCTGTGCCAATGTCACATGAAAAACCTAGCAATACCATTTCTAAGACGTGGGTTAAGCTTTCTTCCATTTTGTGGTTTATATAAAGGCAGATGTAACATTTTGCTACATAAACTAGATACATTCAGCAAAGCACTTATAAATATGTCATTAGGGCTCAGTCAGACGAGTATTTTTTTCACGCATGAATAGGTGCGTTTAAAAAACGGCTCAATTAGAACCAATGCTTTCCAATGAAAGCGGTCACATGTCCATTTTTTACAAGCACTAAAAATTCGCACTTGCACAAGATAGGGCAGCGTTTTTCACTTCACATGAAATGGCGAGTCCCCTCATCACTGAACACTTTGACAACACAGTCACAGTGTTTAGTAATGAGGGGACTACCCGCGGGGATGAAGGAACCCCCTGCCACAGCTGTCACAGATCTTCTCCCTATGCTTTTAATGGGGCCCGCTCTGCTGCCATTGAAAGTAGTGGGATGTAGGCAACCCCTTGCAGAGTTCCCTTCATCTCATTGCTCACTATGGGCAACAGCAGCGCTGGCCCCATTGAAAGCAATGGGATAGCATCGCACTCCTCTGCCACTATTGTAACAGCTGTGGCAAGGGATTCCTTCATCCCTGCGGGGAGTCCCCTCATAATTGAAAAATGCATTAAAAATATCCATTTCTTACTGTTACTAGTACATGAAAGACTATCATCCTATCAGTAAGGGCTAAACTTGCAATGCCTACATACAACAGTGCTGAAGAGCAGCTCCTTATCGCCTTAGCAAACATTGATACGCCTTTTGACGGCCTGTATTAGTGGTCTGGTCTGTGTATGAAGAGAGATTACGGGGTGATTTCCCTCCATACAATGCGGACACTGGCTGTTTCTTACTGCTGAACCTGCTGGCAGCAACTCTGATGAGCTGCGCGGCTCATGGGAGCTGTTAACCCTTTAAATGCTGCTGTCAATACTGCCAACAGCATTTCAATGTTTTTAAATGATTATATATAATTAGTAAAACTTTATTATTCTTATTTTTATTTTTTATTTCAGTCTCTAGAGGGGACAACAACTTGCGATGCTTTGATCACTCTTGCAGTATGATGCAATGCCATAGCATTGCATCATACTGCTATTGGGCAGGCAGTCTATCAAGCCACCCCAAGGGCATGGCTTGATAGACATTCTGTCATGACAGCCCTGGGGCTTTTCAGAACACCACCGGCTGCCATGATACCCGCACTATACAAGTTTGGTATTGTATTATTCATACTGGCCCATAGAATAAAGTTATCATTTAATTTTTATTGCAGTTTGTGCCGCGTAGAAACAAGATACGCCAAAAGATTGTGGAATTTAGATTTTTTTTTATTTTACTCTACTTAGAATGTTTTTTAAAGTTTTTCAGTAGATTATATGGTACATTAAATAGTACCATTGAGAAAAACAACTCGTCCCGCAAAAAACAAAACATCTGACAGCTACGTCAATGGATAAATAAAGCAGTTACGATTTTTTAAAAGGGGGGAGGAAAAAATTAAAATGGGGAAAAAAAAAAACGTAGTCACTAAGGGATTAATATTGAAAATACTTTCAGTTTTCCAAAAAGGAATTTAGTTTGGTTCCAAAAACTGTTAATAATTAGGTAATCCCAAATAATGTGTTTCAGAGTTCTTTTGCCACTAGAGTATCTCCAGCATTTATCTGAACTTGTAGAATAAAAAGCAGTGAGGTGTATAGGAGTGAGATACCAATGATAGAGAAGCTTCCTTCTCAACTCTAAATGAGATGTACATTTTGAAAGCAAGCTTGCTAATGTAAACATTTTATTCTAGTCTTCTATGCCTATAGAGATACTTAAGATCTCTTTCCTAATGAAGTAAGCATGGGGACCTCTCCCCCAGAGATCTATCCAAAATAACCGTATAAAGTCTTGAGATGCCTTTGGCAGCTTTATTTACATTAGAGAATGCTAATTTACACTTAGTTTTAGGAAGAGAACCCAAATAAGAAGTCTAAGTAATAAACTGGCGCATTCGCAGAAACTCATAAAAATCTTTGTTAGGAATTTGAAATTTAGCAGAAATGTCATTAAATGATATTACATAATTACCATTTCATACATCTGAGATTAAAATGATCCCTGCAGTTATCCAGCTACTAATTGAGATATCGGGGATAATAAAAGGTATCACCTGTAAAAGGTAATTTAGGCATTCTGAAGGGAATGATAAATTTGAAATTTATTACCCATTGCCAGTTCAGGGTGCAAAAATCAGCCACTAAGGTGATGGCGTCTGTGTTCTGGGATAAGGAGGGCGTGCTGCTAGTGGACTACCTTCAAAATGGTTCCACCATCAATGCAAGGTATTACATTGAACTTTTGGACCAATTGAAGGCAGCTCTGAAGACCAAAAGGTGCGGCAAGCTGTCCAAAGGAATCTTGTTTCTGCAAGACAACGCCTCCGCTCACACTACACAAGCGACCACAGCAAAACTGGTGGAGCTAGACTTCCAGCTGGTTGACCACCCACCTAATTCACCAGATCTAGCTCCCTCCGACTATCATCTGTTTCCAAACCTGAAGAAACACCTCAAGGCTACCAAATTTCACACCATTTCTGATGCCATGGCTGCTACGGATGACAGGTTTGAGGCACAACCAAAATCCTTCTTTTTGCAAGGCTTAAAGAACTTGGAATACCAATGTAAGAAGTGTGTTGACATCAGTGGAGAGTCTGTGGAATAAATGTAGTTTCATCTTCCTATCTCGTTTATCAGCAGACCCTCGTACATGTGTGAAAAACGATCGCTCGTGTGACTGAGCCCTTAGCTTGTAATAAAACATGCCACTAAATTTATTTTGTCCATAAACAAACTAATTTTGTGTACTTTTCACTAGAGATGAGCGAGCACCAAAATGCTCGGGTGCTCGTTACTCGGGACAAAATTATCGCGATGCTCGAGGGTTCGTTTCGAATAACGAACCCCATTGAAGTCAATGGGCGACCCGAGCATTTTTGTATTTCGCCGATGCTCGCTAAGGTTTTCATGTGTGAAAATCTGGGCAATTCAAGAAAGTGATGGGAACGACACAGCAACGGATAGGGCAGGCGAGGGGCTACATGTTGGGCTGCATCTCAAGTTCACAGGTCCCACTATTAAGCCACAATACCGGCAAGAGTGGCCCCCCCCCTCCCAACAACTTTTACTTCTGAAAAGCCCTAATTAGCAATGGATACCTTAGCTAAGCACCACACTACCTCCAACAAAGCACAATCACTGCCTGCATGACACTCCGCTGCCACTTCTCCTGGGTTACATGCTGCCCAACCCCCCCGCACGACCCAGTGTCCACAGCGCACACAAAAGTGTCCCTGCGCAGCCTTCAGCTGCCCTCATGCCACACCACCCTCATGTCTATTTATAAGTGCGTCTGCCATGACGAGGAACCGCAGGCACACACTGCAGAGGGTTGGCACGGCTAGGCAGCGACCCTCTTTAAAAGGGGCGGGGCGATAGCCCACAATGCTGTACAGAAGCAATGAGAAATATAATCCTGTGCCACCGCCATCAGGAGCTGCACACGTGGGCATAGCAATGGGGAACCAATGTGCCACACACTATTCATTCTGTCAAGGTGTCTGCATGCCCCAGTCAGACCGCGGTTTTTAATTCATAGACACAGGCAGGTACAACTCCCTGTTGTGAAGTCCCTGTGGACCGACAGCATGGGTGGCTCCCTGGAACCCACCGGCGGTACATAAAAATATCCCATTGCATTGCCCAACACAGCTGAGGTAGTAATGTCGTGCTTAATGCAGGTGGGCTTCGGCCCACACTGCGTGCCCCAGTCTGACTGGGGTTCTTTAGAAGTGGAAATAGATGCATTTATAATTCTCTGTGGACCCACAGCATGGGTGGGTGCCAGGAAGCCACCGGCGGTACATAAAAATATCCCATTGCATTGCCCAACATAGCTGAGGTAGTAATGTCGTGCTTAATGAAGGTGGGCTTCGGCCCACACTGCATGCCCCAGTCAGACTGGGGTTCTTTAGAAGTGGAAACAGATGCATTTATAATTCCCTGTGGACCCACAGCATGGGTGGCTCCCTGGAACCCACCGGCGGTACATAAAAATATCCCATTGCATTGCCCAACACAGCGGATGTAACGTCAGCTGTAATGCAGGTGGGCTAAAAATTAATTTGATTACACTGTAGGCGAGGGCCCACAAAAATTGCTGTATCAACAGTACTAATGTACAGCAGAAAAATTGGCCCTGGCCAACCAAGAGGGCAGGTGAAACCCATTAATCGCTTTGTTTAATGTGGCTTAAGTGGTAACTAGGCCTGGAGGCAGCCCAGTTTAACGAAAAATTGGTTCAAGTTAAAGTTTCAACGCTTTTAAGAGCATTGAAACGTATAAAAAAATTTAAGAAAAATTATATGAGTGAGCCTTGTGGCTCTAAGAAAAATTGCCCGTTCGGCGTCATTACGTGAGGTTTCAGGAGGAGGAGCAGGAGGAGGAATATTATACACAGATTGATGAAGCAGAAATGTCCCCGTTTTGGATGGTGAGAGAGAACGATGCTTCCATCCGCGGGTGCAGCCTACGTATTGCTTAGGTATCGCTGCTGTCCGCTGGTGGAGAAGAGAAGTCTGGGGAAATCCAGGCTTTGTTCATCTTGATGAGTGTAAGCCTGTCGGCACTGTCGGTTGACAGGCGGGTACGCTTATCTGTGATGATTCCTCCAGCCGCACTAAACACCCTCTCTGACAGGACGCTAGCCGCAGGACTAGCAAGCACCTCCAGGGCATACAGCGCGAGTTCAGGCCACGTGTCCAGCTTCAACACCCAGTAGTTGTAGGTGGCAGAGGCGTCAGGGAGGACGGTCGTGCGATCGGCTACGTACTCCCTCACCATCCTTTTACAGTGCTCCCGCCGACTCAGCCTTGACTGGGGAGCGGTGACACAGTCTTGCTGGGGAGCCATAAAGCTGTCCAGGGCCTTAAAGACTGTTGTATTGCCTGTGCTGTACATGCTGCTCGATCTCCGCACCTCCCCTGCTACCTGGCCCTCGGAAGTGCCCCTTCTGCCACTAGCGCTGTCGGATGGGAATTTTACCATCAGTTTGTCCGCCAGGGTCCTGTGGTATAGCAACACTCTCGACCCCATTTCCTCTTCGGGAATGAGAGTGGAAAGGTTCTCCTTATACCGTGGGTCGAGCAGTGTGTACACCCAGTAATCCGTAGTGGCCAGAATGCGTGCAACGCGAGGGTCACGAGAAAGGCATCCTAACATGAAGTCAGCCATGTGTGCCAGGGTACCTGTACGCAACACATGGCTGTCTTCACTAGGAAGATCACTTTCAGGATCCTCCTCCTCCTCCTCCTCCTACTCCTCCTCAGGCCATACACACTGAAATGATGACAGGCAAGCAGCATGGGTACCGTCAGCAGTGGGCCAAGCTGTCTCTTCCCCCTCCTCCTCATCCTCCTCATGCTCCTCCTCCTCCTCCTGAACGCGCTGAGATATAGACAGGAGGGTGCTCTGACTATCCAGCGACATACTGTCTTCCCCCGGCTCTGTTTCCGAGCGCAAAGCAGCTGCCTTTATGCTTTGCAGGGAACTTCTCAAGATGCATAGCAGAGGAATGGTGACGCTAATGATTGCAGCATCGCCGCTCACCACCTGGGTAGACTGCTCAAAGTTTCGAAGGACCTGGCAGATGTCTGCCAACCAGGCCCACTCTTCTGAAAATAATTGAGGAGGCTGATTCCCACTGCGCCGCCCATGTTGGAGTTGGTATTCCACTATAGCTCTACGCTGCTCATAGAGCCTGGCCAACATGTGGAGCGTAGAGTTCCACCGTGTGGGCACGTCGCACAGCAGTCGGTGCACTGGCAGATTAAACCGATGTTGCAGGGTGCGCAGGGTGTCTGCGTCTGGGTGGGACTTGCGGAAATGTGCGCAGAGCCGGCGCACCTTTCCGAGCAGGTCTGACAAGCGTGGGTAGCTTTTCAGAAAGCGCTGAACCACCAAATTAAAGACGTGGGCCAGGCATGGCACGTGCGTGAGGCTGCCGAGCTGCAGAGCCGCCACCAGGTTACGGCCATTGTCACACACGACCATGCCCGGTTGGAGGCTCAGCGGCGCAAGCCAGCAGTCGGTCTGCTCTGTCAGACCCTGCAGCAGTTCGTGGGCCGTGTGCCTCTTATCTCCTAAGCTGAGTAGTTTCAGCACGGCCTGCTGACGCTTGCCCACCGCTGTGCTGCCACGACGCGCGACACCGACTGCTGGCGACGCGCTGCTGCTGCTGCTGACACATCTTGATTGCGAGACAGAGGTTGCGTTGGAGGAGGAGGAGGAGGAGGGTGGTTTAGTGGAGGAAGCATACACCGCCGCAGATACCACCACCGAGCTGGGGCCCGCAATTCTGGGGGTGGGTAGGACGTGAGCGGTCCCAGGCTCTGACTCTGTCCCAGCCTCCACTAAATTCACCCAATGTGCCGTCAGGGAGATATAGTGGCCCTGCCCGCCTGTGCTTGTCCACGTGTCCGTTGTTAAGTGGACCTTGGCAGTAACCGCGTTGGTGAGGGCGCGTACAATGTTGCGGGAGACGTGGTCGTGCAGGGCTGGGACGGCACATCGGGAAAAGTAGTGGCGACTGGGAACTGAGTAGCGCGGGGCCGCCGCCGCCATCATACTTTTGAAGGACTCTGTTTCCACAACCCTATATGGCAGCCTCTCAAGGCTGATAAATTTGGCTATGTGGACGGTTAACGCTTGAGCGTGCGGGTGCGTGGCGGCGTACTTGCGCTTGCGCTCAAACACTTGCGCTAGCGACGGCTGGACGGTGCGGTGCGAGACATTGGTGGATTGGGCCGAGGACAGCGGAGGTGAGGGTGTGGGTGCAGGCCAGGAGACGGTAGTGCCTGTGTCCTCAAAGCGGGGTTGGATCTCAGTGGCAGGTTGGGGCACAGGGGGAGAGGCAGCGGTGCAAACCGGAGGCGGTGAACGGCCTTCGTCCCACCTTGTGGGGTGCTTGGCCATCATATGTCTGCGCATGCTGGTGGTGGTGAGGCTGTTGGTGGTGGCTCCCCGGCTGATCTTGGCGCGACACAGGTTGCACACCACTGTTCGTCGGTCGTCAGGCGTCTCTGTGAAAAACTGCCAGACCTTAGAGCACCTTGGCCTCTGCAGGGTGGCATGGCACGAGGGTGCGCTTTGGGAAACAGTTGGTGGATTATTCGGTCTGGCCCTGCCTCTACCCCTGGCCACCGCACTGCCTCTTGCAACCTGCCCTGCTGCTGCCCTTGCCTCCCCCTCTGAAGACCTGTCCTGAGTAGGCGTTGCAAACCAGGTGGGGTCAGTCACCTCATCGTCCTGCTGCTCTTCCTCCGAATCCTCTGTGTGCTCCTCCCTCGGACTTACTGCCCTTACTACTACCTCACCGATAGACAACTGTGTCTCATCGTCATCGTCCTCCTCACCCACTGAAAGGTCTTGAGACAGTTGCCGGAAGTCCCCAGCCTCATCCCCCGGACCCTGGGAACTTTCCAATGGTTGGGCATCAGTGACGATAAACTCCTCTGGTGGGAGAGGAACCACTGCTGCCCAATCTGAGCAGGGGCCCGAGAACAGTTCCTGGGAGTGTTCCCGCTCCTGAGCATGTGTCATTGTAGTGGAGTGAGGAGGCTGGGAGGAAGGAGGAGCAGCAGCCAGAGGATTCGGATTTGCAGCACTGGACGGCGCAGAACTGTGGGTGGATGATAGCTTGCTCGAAGCACTTTCTGCCATCCACGACAGGACCTGCTCACACTGCTCATTTTCTAATAAAGGTCTCCCGCGTGGACCCATTAATTGGGCGATGAATGTGGGGACGCCAGAAACGTGCCTCTCTCCTAATCGCGCAGCAGTCGGCTGCGATACACCTGGATCAGGAGCTCGGCCTGTGCCCACACCCTCACTTGGGCCTACGCGTCCTCGGCCACGTCCACGTCCTCTAGGCCTACCCCTACCCCTCAGCATGCTGTATTACCAGTGATTTCCCAGGCAGGAAATAAATTGGCGCAAGCCTGCAGGACAAATAGAATTGTTCCCTTTTTTTTTAAAGGGAAGGCCGGCCCACTGACTATATTCAATCAGATAAGAAATCTGTTCCACAGAAATGCAGTTATATGAAGTGCAGCAGAGCGGTGATTTTTCCCAGGAAGGCAGGAAATAAATTGGCGCAAGCCTGCTGTTAAACGTAGCTGGCTGCGTATGAATTTTTTACTATCTCCACCCACCACACACGTACACAGAACGCTGAGGACTGACAGAGGCAGGGCACATAGAATTTTTCCCTTTTTTTTAAAAGAAAAGGCCCACTGACTATATTCAATCAGATAAGAAATCTGTTCCACAGAAATGCAGTTATATGAAGTGTAGCAGAGCGGTGATTTTTCCCAGGAAGGCAGGAAATAAATTGACGCAAGCCTGCTGTTAAACGTAGCTGGCTGCGTATGATTTTTTTACTATGTCCACCCACCACACACGTACACAGAACGCTGAGGACTGACAGAGGCAGGGCACATAGAATTTTTCCCTTTTTTTTAAAAGAAAAGGCCCACTGACTATATTCAATCAGATAAGAAATCTGTTCCACAGAAATGCAGTTATATGAAGTGTAGCAGAGCGGTGATTTTTCCCAGGAAGGCAGGAAATAAATTGGCGCAAGCCTGCTGTTAAACATAGCTGGCTGCGTATGAATTTTTTACTATCTCCACCCACCACACACGTACACAGAACGCTGAGGACTGACAGAGGCAGGGCACATAGAATTTTTCCCTTTTTTTTAAAAGAAAAGGCCCACTGACTATATTCAATCAATAATATATGTCTTCTGGCCCTGCCTACACAATTCTCTCCCTGTAGTATTACTGCAGGGCGCAATGCTCTGCACAGCCGATTTTGAAAAAAAAAAATATGCAACACTGCTAACAGCAGCCTGCACAGTACTGCACACGGTTAAATGTGGCCCTAAGAAGGACCGTTGGGGTTCTTGAAGCCTACACTCACTCCTAACACTCTCCCTGCCTAACCACCACTTCTGTCCCTGGACTATTACTGCAGGGCGCAATGCTCTGCAGACAGCCGATTTTGAAAAAAAAAAATTGTGCAACACTGCTAACAGCACCCTCCACAGTACTGCACACGGATAGATGTGGCCCTGAGAAGGACCGTTGGGGTTCTTGAAGCCTACACTCACTCCTAACACTCTCCCTACAGCAGCACCAGCAGCAGCACTTTCCCTCAGCTAACTCAGTCACAAGGCATCTGAGGCGAGCCGCGGGAGGGGCCGACTTTTATACTCGGGTGACATCTGATCTCCCCAGCCACTCACTGCAGGGGGGTGGTATAGGGCTTGAACGTCACAGGGGGAAGTTGTAATGCCTTCCCTGTCTTTCAATTGGCCAGAAAAGCGCGCTAACGTCTCAGAGAGGAAACTGAAAGTAACCCGAACATCGCGTGGTACTCGTTAAGAGTACCGAGCATCCCGAACACCCTAATATTCACCCGAGCATCAAGCTCGGACGAGTACGTTCGCTCATCTCTACTTTTCACCTATCGTAATTTCAGATGCAGCTTTTGCATTACTTACCCATTCCATTAAGGGATCCATGACAAGTAAATGTTAAAGGTAACAACAGACATACATGCCAAGTGCCCTTGCAGATAAAAATGTTTTAAAAGGTGCATACTGATGTTAGTACAGCATCAGATGGGAGGGAGTAAAGTGCCATAATTGTGTTATATGCTACTCCAGATAATCCAAATTTGAGCAGTATTTCACTTCGGTGTTCACAAAAGATTCAGTCAAACCCTTTCTCTTGATCTTGGTAAACCAGAGTGGGTAAAATATCTGCCAACCTAGTGACAAAATCTTTGAATATATTTTTAAGCCTTTGCTAAGTAATGATATAGGGCAGAGGTTTCCAGGTCTATCTAGGATTTCCTTCACTTTAGGCCTCATGCCCATGACCCGGTCGGATTCCGGCTGCGAAATCTCGCAGCACTATAATTTAAGGGTTGAAGATTTTTTCATTTTTTTGTGCATTAAAAATATAAACTATTTTAGAGTTGACAGTTCTAGATTTGAGACTAGCTTTATTATTCTGACTATAAAACTTGGCTTTAATTTTCCACAGTGCTTGTTCATATTTATAAAAATCTAGTTGATATAACTATCATGTCTGATCTAGCTGGGCAGTATTTTGCTTTGTTTTATTGACTCATGTGAATCATAATATTTGAGAGATGTAATCTTAACTCGCTCTTCTGTCTCTTATCTGCAGCAGGTAAGCTTATAAATTGTCCCCTAATACAAGCTGATGGCTGAATTTCAGGTATGTAGTTACAAAAAAAAAATCAAGGAGTAATTTGGTCAAGTATTTAGAGGAATGTAAAAAGTAATTTATCAGTTCCCAAGGAATTATAGGGGGGTTATTATGTTTCGGAAATAATTGAAGAGATTGGCATGTGATTTGACCAAGTAATTATACCGCTTTAAGACATACTACACATTGAAAAGGAGACATACCTTATATAAGCGGTTACATTCCCCTATTAAACTTAATACGAAACAAATTGAAATGTCTCAAAAGCTACCTTTTGCAACATTCTAACTATTCTAATACGCCATCTTCAAAACTCTTTCACGATAACTTGTTTATCTCAATCCAAGACCTCCCAGAGACACTAGGTTTATCCCAGCTAAATAAAAGGGAGTATGATGCAATGTTATTATGCTTGATATTTCTTTTCCAAACTGATATTCTTAATACAAACCACGACTCGCTTATCCATAGGATATTTGTGAAAGGCTTCTCCTTTAAGGGAATCGTTTCCAAACTATATCATGCACTGACACATGATAATGAATATTCCTCATATATCACCAGCTGGGAAACAGATCTCGACACTATATTTTCACAAACCGAAATTGAGACCATTTTGAAGAACTCACACTCAAATTCATTATCAATCAGATACCAAGAGCTAAGTTATAAAATTGTCTCCAGATGGTACAAAACCCCAGTGCTCCCTCATAAAATCGATCCAAAATATTTCTCGGCTTGCTGGAGATGTCTTAAAGCAGAAGGTACACTATCACATATCTGGTTCTGTTGCCCGTCTTTAAGCCCCTTTTGGTGTGAAGTACAAAAGATAGTAAAGCATATCTTTAAACATGAAGTAATACTCACACCAAAACTTCTCCTACTCAACATACCCCCCTTGACCGGCATGAGAGAAAAAAACACACTGCTCCCATTCCTTTTAGATGCAGCTAAAATCTTAATTCCTAGACACTGGAAAGACACAAGCCCCCAGGATTCAAGAATGGCTTAACGAGATTTGCACATTAAGTAGTTTTGAAAAAACTAGACTTCTCCAAGATTGAAGGATAGAGCAATAAAACATGGTCTGGTTGGCTCTCCTATTGGAATAAATAGTTTTGATCACATTTTTAAGCTTACCTACCAGTCAGTTTGTCTTTTTAACCCAATGCAATTATTATATAGCATTGAAAACGGATCACTAAGCAGAGCCCCAAACCCCCTGTTGTTTCCTCCCCACTTTTCCCTCATCAAACATCATCTACTATTTGTAATCTGTTTTAATAATATTACAAGAATTACCTATCGCATGGACGAAATGGAAACCCTTTCGTGCTGCTACACTTGTAACCCACCTCCCCTTCATCTTTTCTGTACCCTCACCAAGTTACATAAATAAAGAATTTTAACAAAAAAAATATACTACACATTAAAACAACAGATATGAGTGAAGAACATGTATATGCGAGTGTAGGTTTTCTGCGTGTGTGAAAAAAGGTATAATTTTTTTCAGTAAGGTGTTGCAACCTCCATACATCAAGAACAATTTTTGTGTCAACTGATATAAATTGGGTTTATCTGTCAAACTAGAAGCAGACGAGTCTGGAGATGGCCACATAACTCTGTTAAAATCTCCTGCAATCAAGATAAACCCATTCTTATAATGGCTGATTTTCTTGAAAAAAGCACAATACAATTTAGTTTTTTTCTGTTTGGGACATAAATTACTTCTGTAGTATAATTTATATTATTTATAGTACAAACCAAGATAGTATATCTTACCAATGGGTCAATAAAGCTCTGAATAGGAAAAAACGCTATAGTATTTTTCACCACAATGACCACTTCTTTTTTATTAATTGGAGCAAGAATACATGAGAAATGTTTGTCTTAACTGGAAAATGTTCCCTTGATTATCCCCTTAAGGACACGGCCTATTTTGAGCATAAGGACGCAACAATTTTGGGGGGATTGTCAGCTCCACATTTCAAAAACCATATTTTTTTATTTTTCCACTGACATGGCCATGTGAGAGCTTATATTTTGTGTGACAAACTGTAGTTTTTATTGGTACCATTTGTGGGTACACATACTGTATTGTAAAACTTGTATTCATTTTTTTTAGAAGACGTAGGGATCAATTCTGCCAATTTTTTTATTTTACAGCATTATGGCTTATTAACAGGCTTTGGCTGTGATTGGCCAAATTGCTCAGCCAATCAGAGGCAGCATTTATAGAATCATAGAATTGTAGAGTTAGAAGAGACCTCCAGGGTCATCAGGTCCAACCCTCTGCTCAGTGCAAGATTTACTAAATCATCCCAGATAGATATTTATCCAGCCTTTGTTTGAACGCTTCTAGGAGACGGGGATTTTTCAATCCCCGACCAGAGGAAAATGAAGAAGAACAGTGTCGGGGACCCGGGGGGAGAGGATACAGCGGAGGACTGGACATCACTTCTAGGGCTATATTAACCCCCCACCCTCCCCCAAAAATCCCTGCAGGTGTTCCCTTTAACCCTTTGCTTTCAATGGGGTGGCAGTAGCGCTGGTCCCATTGAAAGCAATGGCATAGCATTGTGCTCCTCTGCCACAGCTGTGACAGCTGTGGCATGGGATTCCTTCTATCCCCAGTGCTGTCACAGTGTTCAGTGATGAGGGGACTCCTGCGTGGATGAAGGAATTCCCTGCCACAACTGTTGTGACAGAGGAGTGCGATCTTCTCCCTATGTTTTGATCAGTAAACATGGAAATGTTATCAAATCTGTCTCAAAGGTTTTGTACATTTCAAGCCGCTAGCATTAGTTTATCTTTAAAATGGTAGAAATGTTAACAAGTGATACTATCTTTTAGAGTTGATGTAGGCAGAGATTTAGGTTTTGGTATTCAGTTCACTCTGTCTATTAACAAATCAATTTGAGGTGTATCTGGAAAGAAATCTGTAAGACATTTTGCAATCTGCTCTGCTTTAGCAGTTTCAGGTATGCCACTGAATTGCACGTTGTTATGAGGAGACCCGTCTTCCAAATCTGCCACTTTCAATTTCAGTGCTCCTACCTCCTCCTCTAGGGTATTTTTTATATCCACTAACTTATTGTGAACTGTTGAGAATTCTGCCATTTTACATTCAATGTGAGAAGTACGGTCTTCAAGCGCTATAACTCTGCTTATATGTTTTTAAAGGCAGCATTAATGTCTTTCTGGAGTGATGTTCTCAGCTCCAGCAATGCAGCTTTAAGAGATTTCTCAGATACTGGTTTGAAGGAGGAGGACAGAGAGTGATCATACTGAAGCAGGTTCTCCAGAATAATGTATTGCTGATCAGATACAACATATGCCATCACTATTTCACAGTTGGCTGCAGCACTAACATGTTTTCAGATTTGGATCCTTCTTTCTGCCCTGTGAGCTCCAACAAAGGTGCAGGATGGTGAGAGGGTGAATTATCAGAGCTTTGTTGAGAAGGATCAGGTATACCAATGAAGCAAATGAGGACACTTGTCAACCTGCTACACTGCTATTCATTAAGCATGTTGCTGACTCTAATTTGTGACCTTTCAGAATGAAAAAACTTCTTGCAGAGTTCAGCTCCTATTTTGATTTTCCAAGATGCAAGATGGTATGTGATCCAATTCTGTCACCATGGACCCACAAAACGATGCTACAGAGCAAAGACGGAACTATAGGGGATGCCGAGGATGCGGTTGCACCCGGGCCCAGGAGCCTTAGGGGGCCCATAAGGCCTCTTTTCTCCATATAGGGAGCCCAGTACTGTGAATAAAGCATCACAGTTGGGGGCCGCATTACAGAGTTTGCATTGGGGCCCAGAAGCTTCAAGCTAAGCCTCTGCTGCAGAGAGCTGATTTTTATCACAGGGCAATGGAGATAGTGAATGTGCAGCTTACTCCATGTACTGCAGGACATGCCCCCGAGATGTTCCTACACTTTTTACCATTTATCTACTGGAGTGAGATTGTGCAAAAATTTTGAGACAATATGTCTCAATTGCTAAATCTCAATTGTGGATTTCTAACATATAGGAGATATAATTCTGCAATTGAAGCCTGCATAGAATAATGCAAGGTATTCCACAAGATGTTCTACAGAAGGCATTCTGAAGTTAAAAAAAATTTAAAAAATCGTCACTAGTTGACAAAATTGTGTGTGAAAGGTCCCTCAAAGTGTGTTTACCGTGTATTTACTCACAATGCACTCTCACATCAAGGATACATTGTATATTTTAGTTTAACTTTGATGATCCTCATTATTGTGCTTATCCTGTCCATCTGGTTACAGAGAAATTCCTATTTAACGTGCAGTGAAGGAAACTGTCAGTTTCAGCAGAGAAGAGTAATGCATAAGAGGTTTGGAAAGAGTGTGCTGTTGGATCTGGAGCTTGGCACTTAAAAAGTCTATCAGCTTGGGCACAGGTGGTGCCATCCTGCTGTTACAATACCACAGGGCATCTCTGTTGTGATGAGAGGCAACAAAAGGCAAATTTAGCAGGAAAAGCAATTAAGAAATTAACCCTAGATGGGAATCATCAGTCTGCTTATTTAATGCTTGAGGAAGGGAACTATGTGACTACAGTCATAGCAAACAAAATACCTTATTTCTACACGAGGTCAACAAGGTGCCAGTTTAATAATTTTTACTAAGGCTTGCATCACACGGACGTATGCGTATTTGCATACGCATGAATGCTGTGTTTTTGTGGAACAAACAATGTTTTTTTGCGCGTATTTTACTGTATTTTTTCCATGTGCAAGGCATGTGCAGTTGCACACAGCAAAAAATATGCACCAATTGAAATGGCTAATTAGTCTGAGTTCCAGATGTGCACAATTACGCAGTGTTTCGCGCATCTCGCAGTGTATTTTGCATGCATTTATGCAACCCCTATTGACTCGAAAATAGAGCATGCTGCATTTTTTTTGCAACCGAAATGTGCAGTAAAATTATGCAAGAGAATGAGCCTATTGAAATCAATGGGCTCTATTCTCTGCTTATTGTACTTATCCTGTCCATCTGGTTTTGTATGCACAAATACACACCCAAAGAGGCCAGTGTGACATCTGCCTAAGGGCTTATTTAGACGACCGTATATCGGCTTGGTTTTCACGTCAAGCCGATATATGGTGTCCTTGTCTGCAAGGGGGGTGGGATGGAAGAGCCAGGATCAGGAACTGAGCTCCCGCCCCCTCTCCGCCCTTTGCCACTATTTGCAATAGGAGGTGGCGAGACGGGGGCGGAGCTAAGTCCCGCCGCTTCACTCCGCCCCTGTCCTGCCCCTCCCATTGCAAATAGTGGCAAGGGGCGGGAGCTCAGTTCCTGCTCCTGGCTCTTCCATCCCCCCCCCTTGCAGACAAGGACACCGTATATCAGCTCATCGTGAAAACCTAGCCGATATATGGTCATTTAAATAAGCCCTAAGGGCTTATTCACATGGGCATATATCGGCTGGGTTTTCACTCCCGGCAGATATACGCTGTCCCTCTGATGCATTGGCCTACAATGCATCAATGCACAGGGGCGCTGCATGGATTCCTATTGGATTCCTATTCCCATGACTGTTAAACTCCCTCCCCCTTTTCTTCTTCTCTCTGCCCATTGCTGTTGTGTGCAATGGGAGGGTGTGGGGTGGAGGCGGGGCTAAGTTAAGCCCCCTCCCATTGCTCCCTGCGGACATGGGGAGGGGGCGAAGCTTAGCTTCACCCCTGCCCCTACCCCTCCCATTGCAATTATCCGGGGGGAAGGAGAGAGGAGGTGATACGGCAAGGGGGAATGTTTCCCCAGGCTCATAGCATTGCAGCCTCAGCGTATATGCGCCAGGCCCTTTGCCGTTCAGGTTTTTTTGACGGCACTGGCAGGTGCATGTCAAACGCCTTTGGCCATGTAAATGGGCCCTTAGGGCAATTACAGAAAGCTGTGTGTGCAACTACGCTCACCACTACAGAGTTTTTTTCCCCCCTCTAGGACTTTTCAAACTCCACATCATAGCGCAGGAGTTTGAAAAAAAAACACAAGGTTCTGCCCTATCTTTTCTCGTCCATACAATTAATGGGTGAGAAACCTGATAGCGAAAACAAACCCATTGAAATTAATGCCACATAATGGGACTAAATCATGCCCATCTGTTTAAGCCCTGAGGGTGCTATTACAAGGCTGCAATGCTTGAAAATTGCTAGGCCACACCTTGTTTTGCACCTTGGAACAACTGAAGTCCAGGTGATACCCAGCAATCAACATACATTGCAAATGTTATTTGCAGCCACTATTGCTCTTGTCGTAGGACGCTAACTCATTAAAGATAGTTAAGTGATTTATACAGGTTGAGGGCTTATTTACAGGAGCATATTTTAGCCTTGGTTTTCACAGCTGGCCGATACATGCTACCATCTGAGCTGTCTTCCCCCTTCCCTCCCCCTCGATGGCTCTCTGCCTCTCTCCTCTCCTCCAGCTGTTTGCAATGGGAGGGGGCAGTGCTAAGCTTACACCCCCTCCCCGCCCCTTGTCCGCAGCCAGCAATGGGAGGGAAGGAGAAAGGCAGAAAGCCAGCGAGGGGGAGGGAAAGGGGAAGACAGCTCAGATGGTAGCGTATATTGGTCGGCTGTGAAAACGGCGGCCCATATATGCTCATGTAAATAAGCCCTAAGGCTGGACTTACATGGGCGTATATCAGCCGGGTTTTCATGCTGATATACGCTGCCCCTCTGATGCATTGGTTTACAATGCGTCAGTGCACATGGGCATATTTCCGTGGCATACAAGGGCCCGGCCGGCCAAGATAGTGCATTTCAGTCAGGCGCTTTTATACTGGTGGCAGCTGCACAAACTCCTATGGGAGCTTATGACAGCTGCCGGAGAAGGGAGGTGGGAGGAAGTTTAGCAGTGTGACTGCTAAACTCCCACCCCTTTCCCTGCTTCTTGCCACCCACATCCCGCTCCCTCCCATTGCTGGCTGCGACAAGGGGCGGACTGGGGGTGGGAACTTAGCACACTAGCTCCAGACCCATCCTACCTCTTCCCCTTGTAGAGAGCCGGCGAGGCGGACAGAAGGGGGAGAACAATTTAGTAGAGCTAAACTGTCTCCCCCGGCTTGGCACATATGTATGCACAAATACACACCTATTGGCATTGCGGGCTTGGCACATATGTGCCGGGCTCGGAATGTCAGAACGGGCGCACAAACGTTAGCTTTGTGTGACTGTTTGAACGTTTTACAGCACCGGCGCATGTAAAAATGCCAATGGCCATATGAATAAGCCCTAAGGCCTCTCTTAAATGACTGTATGCGTTAAAAAGAGACAAAGACACTTTAAAATAAAGGAGTAGGTGGCTGAACTAGATCTTGACTATGTCCATAGAGGAACTAAGTGGGCTTAGCTAGGCAAGTTGAAAGGGTATGATTCAAAAGTGTGAGTTAATGGGGGTACTATGCAAGCCATCTGATTATAAATTTCCTAGGTAAACTGAAAGGGCAGTCATTTGTAGCCACTATCATATTCCCACAGCATGCTGTCCTCAGGAAAACAATGTATCTGCAGGCAGCCAATACTGGGATATATGTTAATAAAGTATACAACTTATTATTTTGTGTTTGGTAATTGTTCATTTAGCCAGGTATACCCTAGGGCTGTCTCCTTTCATTACAATATATAACTCAGGATAATGCCTCCAACACACGTAGATTTCTTTTAGACGAATGTTAGGGTGAGCACCGACTTGCGTTACTTTAACGCTGCGATATCGCTGCATTTTTTTAACGTGATTGTCAATGGTACTTTCTAATGTTAAAAACGCATTGCACAAAAATCGCAAAGCACAAACTTGCAATGCATTGTTAACATGAGAAAGTCCCATTGACAATCGCATGAAAAAACACAGCGATATTGCAGCGTTAAAAAAACGCAAGTGAGTGTGTGCCCTTATTTTGATGCTGAGTAGGTGCGTCAAAAAAGTATACCTAAAAGAACCCAGGGTTTTCTATGGGTTCTTTCAAATAAATGATTTTTTGATGTGCCAAAAAAATTGTGCAACAAAACATGATTTTATCTCTATCAAAAGAAAAAACTTGTCCTAGCTTTTGATGATAAGAATGTCCAACAGCACTCAGCATCAAGGCCATATATGGCCAAGTGGTCTTTTCAGAAATGATGTACCGCCTCCACAAGGATTGGATCGTGGTATCCACAGTTCAGTCCAATAATCAAGCAAGAAAGGCAGCATCCACGGCACTGGTCCACAGCTTTACAACTCTTTATTCCACATGGTCTACATACAGAAAAGACAACGTTGTTTCGATCCCAGCAGGGATCTTTGTGAAGCCTTCACAAAGATCCCTTTCAGGAACGTCACTGTCTTTTCTGTATGTGGACCATGTGGAATAAAGAGTTGTAAAGCTGTGGACCAGTGCCGTGGATGCTGCCTTTCTTGCTTCATTGGACTATCTTTTGATGGCACAGCGCCTGTGGCTCCCATAGACTCCTATGTGAGCTGGCCGGCAAAGGGAGGGGGAGCGTCATACTCACTAATAGCAGCTCGCGGCTGCTATTCATTCACCCAATTTAACTCTCAGATAGCCGCGCGGCTGTAGCATGCTATCTGAGTATTAAAACGACGCTTGTCTGAATAAGCACTTACTGTGTATCCGAGTTGAATCCGAAAGGCTTAAAGGGGTTGTCTCCCGCCGAAACTGGTTTTTTTTTTATTCAATAGGCCCCCCCATTCGGCGCGAGACAAACCCAAGGGATGGGTTAAAAAAAAAAAAGTTTATTGCTTACCCGAATCCCCGCGCTGCGGCGACTTCTTTCTTCCTTTACCAAGATGGCCACCGGGATCTTCACCCACGATGCACCGCGGGTCTTCTCCCATGGTGCACCATGGGCTCTGTGCGGTCCATTGCCGATTCCAGCCTCCTGATTGGCTGGAATCGGCACACGTGACGGGGCGGAGCTACGAGGACCAGCTCTCCGGCACGAGCGGCCCCATTCACCAGGGAGAAGACCGGACTGCGCAAGCGCGTCTAAAAACGCCAGAAGACAGCGAATTTAGACGGATCCATGGCGACGGGGACGCTAGCAACGGAGCAGGTAAGTGAATAACTTCTGTATGGCTCATAATTAATGCACGATGTATATTACAAAGTGCATTAATATAGCCATACAGAAGTGCTGAACCCCACTTGATTTCACGAGACAACCCCTTTAAGTCATATCGGACACCACATGAATACCTTTACCAGTACATTGACATGTATTTTGATGTCCTAATTCTAGTTCATGATATGGACAAGAATGGGACATGCAATAAGCTAGTTTCCCTTGAAAAACGGTAGTGTGCATTGACCCATAGGCAACAATGGGTCCATGTGCTGTCCCTGAATTAACACAAATGGCACACGGACCCAAAGTGTGCTGGAGGCCTTAGTGCTATTCAAGGAGCACAATGTACAGTATTTGAAAAGCTACTCAATTCAATATTATATTGATATAGAAACTGTAAAAAGATGGTCAAAGAACATCCAATACAAAGCTTTTAAAAAGTAAATGATGGTACAATGGTGGTGTCATGTAAATAAAAATTAAGAACGGGGATAAAAAAAATTTTTGTTGCCTATAAATCATGGTGAAAGTATGGTATAATGGTGTCCTGCATGTTTCTATGAATTCTCTGCATGTTTTTTTGTATTTAGTGCATTCTGAGCTTTGCATTGAACCTATGTCACCAGTTGAATAACACCTTGTGCAACTACATAGACCTTTGAGGACATGGTCGGTCAGGTACAGTACCATGGCTTGTTCATAAGAGTGCTGGTGTGCACTCAGTTATGATATGCACCGACATTAGAGGAGAGGATTTTAAGCTCCAAAATGACACCTGATAGAAAAGAACACAATTCAGTAATTACATTTGCAAGAAAAAAGTCAGTGAACCCTTTCAATTTACCGGGATTTCTGCATAATTTATGAATAAAATGTTGTCTGATTGTTACTCACAATTATAGACAAACACAATCTAACTCATCTAATAAAACACTAACAGTTGTATTGTTCATGTCTTTAAGGCCTTATTCACACGACCATATATATGCATTTATTGCAGCCATGTCAAAAAAGCACAACAATCTGAAGCATTGGTTTCCAATTCCAATGTATTCATTCAGATGAGTGATTTTTAGGCGTGTAAAAAAATGCATGCCAGCAAAAATTGCACATCGGCGACCGATTTTGTATGCAGTGTCAAAAGATAGGCCTTATCTTTTGATGAGATACACTGGAAGCTCCCATAAATTCCTTTGGGAGCCATGAAATGAAAAGGAGGCGGAGGGAGTTTAGCTGCGTGCAACGCTAGGAAAAGCAGACAGCTGGCTCAGTTTAACCATTAGCACTCATTCCGAGGATTTCGGACAACTCAGGAATTTCTGTGCTGAAGCCACCAGTGGGAATGGACAAGAAAACACTAATGAAGATCAGGACTCGATTGCGGCTATTCTTCATTCATGCAATTGTTACCTGCGATTTTGCTGAGTGTTAAAACGCATCCAGTCATGTGCAAGAGGCCTTATTGCGCACATTGAGTAAACATCCATAGTGTAGGAAGAAAATTAAGAGCTGAGTTTAATAATCCCTTAAATCTCACTTTAGCAGCAATCACCTCCAAACATTTCCAGTAGCTGGAAATAAAATTTGCATACTAAAAAGGAATTTCCTCCCTGTACATGTGCATCTGCTGGGAGACCAAAATTGATTTGACTTGGAGCTAGATCCAGAGCAGCACCTGAGGTTCCCCAGTATTAACCCTTCAACACCACCAATTGGGATATGTTCTTTGCAACTGGGACACCTAGACCATTACTCTGGAAGTAGTCTCAGTTAAGAAGCAGCTGATGCACTTGGTCAAGTTTTACCATAATGCAGTACTGGAGGGTCTAGATAAAGGCATAGTTGAGGAACACAGCAAAGTCAGGACAGGTCTTACCTAGATGAGGAACATACTAAGAGTCATGGCAGGCAGCAGGAAAAAAAACGTATAATCAGATAACAAGCTGAAGTCAGGAATGAAGAGAATAGGAAAGCTGAGTGGGTAGTTCAGATGTGGAACAAATACCAGAATATCAGCAAGGAACACACTTGAATTTTCACTTACAAAGTGTGAAAATTAATTGCTCAAGCACCCGCTAGTGGACATAGTAGCCCTAAATAGCCCAGGATCTGCTAGAATTGGTTTGGGACTGGAAAGCTGGGTGTGCTCATTGGCTCTTTGAGAGACAGGCCTGGCATGCATGGACCCAAAGTGGTCCAGGAAACTGACAGAAGATACAACGTCTGCCACAGACAACTCATGGGACACAGCCCTGGCCACCCCCTATGGCAAGAGAAGGTAAGGGATGCTGATGGCCATGACTAGTGGCCATAACGGATGCCTTCCATGCACAACCCGCTTCAGGTCATGGCACACCATCTTGATAGGATTACGTTGAAGACTCTGACTTGGCCATTCCAAGACACAAATGTTTGTCTATTTCAACCATTCTTTAGTTGATTTTATAGCATGCTTTGGGTCCTTGTCTTGTATCATCCAATGTCACTTCAGCTTGAGGTCATGGACTGCTGCCCTATAAGTCTCCTGTAAAATGTTAATACGCCTTTGAATTAATTTTTCCCTAATTTTCACTCATTGTTCCCAGCATTGTAGAGATAATGTGAATCATAAATAAATCCAACAGAGGGAAAAATCTTCTTAGGAAAACAGACATACAGAGTTCTAGCATTGTTTTGTTAAAGAAGTTGTACAGGATTAGAAAAGCATGGCTGATTTCTTCCAGAATCAATGCTACATCTGTTCGTAGACAGTATATGGTGTTTCAGCTAAGCCCCTTTCACTTCAATGGAACGGAGCTGTAATACCAGAAACAGCCCATGGACTGGGTGGTGCTGTTTCTGGAAGAAATCAGGCACAGTTTTTCTAATTTTGTATAACCTCTTTTATAGACCTAAATTGATGTATTTTTAATAGTCTTCAAATGAAGAGTGTCACGTGCAGAATATAAAGTACACCTTTCACACCTGTCTAGGAGTTTGTCTTTTCATCAGCCAGTGACAATTATTTCTGTATCTTTTCTAGAGACCTTGGCAATGCTGACAACTCTGTGTATCGCTGTGCTGAACATATACGATTCATTAAAGCTAAGTGTAAAAACAACACATTAAATGTACCTTCCATTGTTTTCAGCAAGGGAGCACTTTTGCTCTTTTTCTTTTAGCATGATTATCATTAACAGTTTAACGGTGGTTGTCACTTCATTAGTCTTGAATGAACAGTCCAATTTGAGCTGTGTGAAGAGACTGCTGTGCAACTTTCTTCTCCAGTTATCATAAGCAGCACATCAATCTTTTCTGATCTAATTAGCAAATTGATGTGGTTCTGTAAACTGAGATGTTAAAGAAATTAGACTTGATTACTTAAAATCCTGATTAAATATAAAAGGAACAGCTATTTTGTCATGGATTAAATATTTATTACTGCATATCTTCTTGATGTTTGCTTGTTATTGAGTAAGGTCAACAGTCCATTAAATGTACTTGGCGAACATTTTGTTCATTTACCAGTCTCAAAACTGAGCCCTTGTCGGCAAATCTTTTCAATTGCTCTTTTTTTTAATAGATCCTGATGTCGACTGAATGAATATAGCTTTAATACAGCTTTAAAACATAAAAGTAAAGAAATGATATGTTTAGACCTAGGTTAAATTTTTAGGCATGTTATTACTCTACAACTGATCTAAGCTAATATGATGACAGATGCATACAATTTTACTTTGGGTTTTTCAATATGTTACCCTTTTACCTCATTGATAAAAAATAGATCATATAAAGCTAGGATTGGCTTACAGAGGAGTAGGTGAATCCCCCAATAGGACCTTGGACCATAAATGGGTTTTCAGCCTCCCACTGCCACCCACAAGTAGAACTTACCATACTGCATGGTAAACTCGCAGCACTACCGTGCATATAGATAGGAAGTTTACACCATCTCAGCCTGCCTTGCATTTATATAATAAGGTGGATAATCTCTTTAACCAACTACTTAGTTAATTATTATATAGGCGCAAACTGAATAAGATGATTTGCAAGGGCAGTGGCAAGTCAGCCAGTATTCTTCCTTCCTAGGCTAAGCCCTGACTCATCAATATTGTCATGGGGCCTTCTCCGCCAATCATCTTGTAGCATCTTGGTGTTGCTTAAGGCCTCCCTCACATGGGTGTTATGAAAAGCATTCTACTTCAGCGCAGTGCTAAACGCTGTAAAAAGCTATGCGTGTGAGAGACGCCTGAGAAATATGGGCGCATGTATCCCAGGCTACCAAAGTTAAAGCCTCTAGTCAAAGACAAGAGCGAGGCAGCAGACTATTGAAAGGAACCCCCAGGAGAATAACAGTTCAATTGGTTGGTGTGAAAGAACCCTTAGAAAAATGGCAGATCAATTATTGGAATGCTTGCAGTGTTATAGTTGTATTCCAAAACTATCTGGAAAATAATCTGCCGTATGGAGCTGTTCAGCACTATGAACTATTCAAAAATTTGCGTGACCAAAGCGGGCATCAAGGCAGAAAAAACGCTGCTAGCAGCGTTTATCCACTCAGAAAGAGCGCTGCCCACTATCCCCTGCTGCAGCTGTGACTGCTGCAGCAGGGGATTGCTTGGATGTGAAACCCCTGGATGCTCTCAGATCCAGGGGCTTCACCTGTGGTCAATGAGGCCGGTGGCAGCTGCGGCGGCCCCATTGACATACAGAGAACATCATGATCCTCTGCTACAGCTGTGACAGCTGTGGCAGAGGATTTCTTCATCTTCGCGGGGAGTCCAATTCTCACTGGACACTGTGATAGCAATGTTCTCCCATTGAATGAATTCATGAATAGGTGAGTGCTGCCTCTGATTGGCTGAGCGTAGGGACCAATCAGAGGCAGCTCTCAGCTGTCATTCAATAGCTGAGAGCTGCCTTTGATTGGTCAAAGTGCTCAGCCAATCAGAGGCAGCCCTTTCAGCAGGTGGGGATATTAAATCTCCGCCTGCTGAAAAATCCTCAAAGCAGTGCAGGAGAAGAGCCGGCTGGATGCAGCTGAGCCCTGGCAGCTGCACATAGGTGAATATACATTTTTTTTTTACACATTTTTGGATTGAAGCCCTTCCCCGAAAATCACTGCAGCGCTTGCCGGCAGCCCATTGCTTTCAATGGAGCTGGCTGTATTGCCAGCTTTATTGAATTCAATGGGAGAACATCGCTCTCCTCTGCCACAGCTGTGACAGCTGTAGCAGATGATCGCGATCTTCACTATATGTTCTCAATGGGGTCGGCGCTGCTGCTGCCGACCATATTGGGCGCAAGGTGAAACCCCTGAATGCGACAGCATCCAGTGGTTTCACATACACAGAACACCGGATTGCCGCAGAATGCAGTTACATGCGTTCTGCGAACCGGCGTCCTATAATTTTCGCTGCAGGCATTTTTCTGCATGTAAAATTCACACGTGACCGCTGCTATTGAAAAGCATGGTTCTATCTAGTGCAAATTTTTTGATGTGCGGAAAAATGCCCGTTACAAATGCCCGTGTGACTGAGCCCTCAAATGATAAAAAAATCTGTTGTCCATCATTTGATTAATGCAGTCCATGTATGCATCCCTGTTCTATGCGTTGGGCAAAAGTGGATGGAGGAACTCATGACGACAATACGTAATACGTTTCATAGAACTTATCATTACTGGATTATCTTTCAGGGCTCTGTAGAATATAAGAAGACTATGAAAAAAAAGCACATAATTTGTGTAACGCCCTTTGCTCACCCAGATCTCCCTTCGCCTTTCAACACAATGATTTGACTCCATCTTCTGTCAGTACTCTGATCAAAATCTTCTACCTCATTGGTTTTTTGTTTTACTTCCTCTGTATTAACATGGTGGGGAAATAAGCTGAAGGGGATGGACATGTGTCTTTTTTCTCTTAGTACCTTATAGTGGGATACAATCTTTAAAAAATCTATCCAAATCAGTTAGAATAATAAAACCAGCAGTCCTTACTGATCTCTCACCTGACAATCCAAAGTCTTACCAGTCCTTGTTTTGGAATGGCTACCACTTGATCCCTACCGCCAATCACAGGTGGCAGTGGTAACATGCCATTCTCCTGGCAACACCGCCTGGATGCTGGGAACCATGATGTCAGAATAGCAGCATCTAATCACTGTGGTCTATGATTGGATGCAGCAGTAAAGTCCTAACTGATCCAAAACCAAGACTTGGAGAACCGCAGGGCTCTAACGCTGGATCGCCTGGAATGAGGATGGGTAAGTACCACTGCTTTTATTTTAACATATTTAGATGCAGTTGTATGAGACCTGCACAACCCCTTTAAGTTTTTATATGCTACTAAATAATTAGTCTGTGGGCTAACGTGATATAAAGCATTGATATTTTGTCCTAGTAGCTGAAAATGCTAATAAATAAAGAATTTTCTTTTTAGTTAACAAATCAATGTGCTAGCAAGTATGCCAAGGGTGAATACACAATTCATTCACAGTAACCTGTCTGAACAAACTGCATTATAACATAAGAACTGGAATCTATTGTTGCATCTAACAATGCTGTACATTATGATTTAAACTCATTTTATAAAAGAGGGGCATATATACACAATTTCTTCTATATACACTCAAACAGAAAACTCTCAACCATGAAAAGAAAGTGAAAATTGATGACCAGATGCAATATAAATAAATACACTATTTTCTACTCCTCATCAACACCAAAATAATGTGTGCACCGAATTTTATAAACATTCCAGAGTATATGGATCAGTAAAAGAAGGACAGACATAGGAGATTTCACATCTGCATTGGAACCTCCAATCAGAGACTCCATCACAGATTCGGCTCAAAATACCGGAATAGTACAATGCTTTTTCTTCCATCTAAAAGCCGGGCAACTGAGTGGAGACCAAACAGACTCGATTGTAGTCATTGGGGTCCATTGGGTGCTGTTCGGTTCTGTCCTAACGGAACCGTTCACTACAGGGATTCCCCTTTCCTGCTCCCTGAACCCTGGGCGCCAATGTGAAACCGCCCAAAAATCATATAAGCAACCCGGTGTGAAGTGCTGCCTCTGGCATAAATTATAGTAAATGTGACAAACTGTGAGAAGCCACGTTCCCTATTGCTAAAACCCATCCATTATTTAAAAAGTGGAGGGTTTGGAGTAAAACACCACAAAATCACACATTTTGGTGTCCAAACGGCTATGCCCAAAAATGTGCGACATTTAAGGCTTTGATAGAGGAATGTGTGCACAAAGAGGCTGGCTGCAATTGAGTGTATTTGCGCATGAACGAGGTTTGGAGATGGCAATACTCAGCGTGTGTCAGCGCATAGTACTGTAAATTTTGCCAATTCACATGCACACGTGATACTCACTTTCCATGGAGTAAAATGGCTATTTAAAGCCTAATAAGGGCCAGCTGTCGTGTTTTTTCTGTGTTGTACGCAGGGTCACACTCTTCCCCTTAATTTTTCTAACATGCCATAGACTTCTACGGCAGCTTGCTGCATAAACCCAAGAAAGATAGGGCAGGTTCTAAACATGCTCATGAGAATAAATCCACTGAAATCAATGGGTTCACTTTGCCACATTTTGTGGGTGTGAGTTTCACGCATGGAAAAGCGTGCACTAACATGTTCTCCTGTTTAAGCCCTTATACCACTAAAGAGTTCAGTAAATCTGCTCCACAGTCTTTTTCCCTAAAACACCATGTTTTGGGCGTTTTTGATTCTAGGGGTTTTTTGCAAAAAAAAAAAAAGATCCTAGCTGTAGGTCAGTAGTAAAATCTGAAAAGTCCTATAAACATTTTTTAGTGGTGGTGTTTTCTCGTTCTTTGTGTGATTTTTTTTTTTTTGGGGGGGGGGGGGTCAAAATGCAGAAAGCTCTGGATCTGTTAAAGGAAAAAAGCATGTGTGACCAAAACAAGCCTGCCAAAATAACAAAATGCCAATATCATTAATAAGACACATGATTTTCTGTGTCCTTTTAGATCATTTCAATCCACACTAGCTCTTCTCGCGGTGCTTGTTGAAGGGCAACTTCCAATATCCTGGCATCTTTTCTACTTTAAATAGTTTTATCGCATTAAAGCAACATACATGAACGTGCTCGGGCCTGTAAAGCCTTCTCTAACTTTTTTTTAAACAGACACTGTGTAAAACTACCCTAAACGCCGGTTCTTTGGCCAGCTGCTCACGACCGGGTCAGATTCCGCATATGGGATCCCGAAGTGGAATCCGACACTGTACCCGTCATTGTACCCCATTTACCTGTCCGGATTCTTCTTTATTCTGTACTGCAGATATGCCAGCCGTTGCGACGGAACACTTGTGCAATACAGATTATGCGGCGCCATCGCTTGGTGATGATACAGATCCCACGGCCTTTCCACAATGATTGTGGAAGGGCTGCGGGTCGGACAGCTTCCACTGACTTCAATGGAAACCGTCCGCACGGAATCTGCCTGAAAATAGAGCATGCTGCAATTTATTTTTTTCCCGGCGAGCAGAAAGTTGTAATTGATTTCCATTCGTGTGCAGGAAAAACACTCTTCCATAGCATGCAGTGGAAGGCATTTGCTGCAGAATCCGGAGGTGAACACCCGCTCAGGATTCCGCAATAGAAATCTGTCCGTGTGCCTTATAGATTAACTATAAAGAATCGAAGTAGTAAATTTCATAGCTCACAATTGCTAGTGGATTATTAGAGACATATAGGTGTGGTGCTCTATGTTAATCTATTTGAGAACAAGGTGCCCATAAACTGTTCTTGTATTGGGGCAGAGGTGTAACTTGAAGCTGCTGAACCCCAGTGCAAAATCTGGAACTGTGCCCCCAACTATAAAGCTTTAGTGATAGTATTAGTTTGCAATATAGGGAAGAAAGACTTTATGAGCCCCCTAGGGCTCCTGGGTGCAGGTGTGATGGCAACCTCTGTACCGCCTATACATACACCCATGTACTGGGGCCCTTTGTTGTCTACCGCCATCTCTGCAGTAAATACATGCCATAGATCAATACAGTTTATATGTTTGTTGTATTCAGAGTTAATGCAGTCATATAAATAGAAGTGCTGGAGGCTTTGGAACCGGCAGCAGCTTGCCTCAGGCAGTCACACTTTAGGGACTGATTTCATAGAAAGTTAATTAACCTAACTGTATCTTTATAGATTGTGAGAAGAATACTAGAAGAATTAGTGGAATAATCCAAACTCTACTTAGATGCTGTCCTGGTCAGATTAAAATTTATGACCCCAGTAAGGGAAGGCTTCAGTGCCAACCATTGACCAACCATGCAACAGTTTGTTGTATCTTCTTTTGCAGTGCAATTCCAAGTCTGTTCAGTGCCACGTCTATAGGTCAGTGTAGATAACCAAAGAGGTGCACTAAATTGATCTTTTATGTGTCTGCCCTATGCCCTCTTTACTTGCTTTGTGTTTTGTAAGTACTTTTTGCTGCCTGTTCTTGTTTCACCTTTTTCTTATTGTCTAGGAGATAACTGCATGCATGAATTTGTGAAATTACTAACTATAATTATGCTGATTTATGTGCATAATATAAACAGATTGAAATGTTCTTTTTGTTACTGTAACTATTAAAATATACTGTATGAAAATAATGAGCAGAGTTTATTAAGACTGGCATGTACACTAGGTGCAAATTTGTCCAAGGACATCACCTTTGGAGTTTTTCTGTTCTCTTTTTGTTTTGTTTTTCTTCTCCTCCCATGGAGAAGCCTGAATAAGTGTGGTGGCTCAACTGTCAGCACTGCTGACTTGCAGTGCTGGAGTTCAAGGTTCTAGGACTGACCAAGGGCAACAGCTCTAGGGAGTTTTTCAAATTCCATGCAGATGTGTTCTTTGCTAAGATTTGAACCTGGGACACCAGCACTGCAAGGCAGCAGTGCTAACACCCGAGACTAGAGATGAGCGAGCACGCTCAGATGAGGCAGTTACTCGAGTGAGCATCGCTCTTTTCAAGTAACTGCATTCTCGTCTGAGCAGGCTCGGGGGGGAAGCTGGGGGGAGAGTGAGAGAGATCTCTCTCTCCCCCCGGCTACCCCACGCGGCCCCCCACTCACCCCCGCTACACCCCGAGCCTGCTTGGAGAAGAATGCAGTTACTCGAGAAGAGCGATGCTCGCTCAAGTATCTGCCTTATCTGAGCATGCTCGCTCATCTCTAACTGAGACACATTCACTGAAAAGGCACCTCCATTCAGTATGCCTTGTTTACTGATAATTTTATGCGTATTTACACATGTAAAAAAACTGTCAATAAGCAGAAACATGCAGGAAATCAGCGTGTTCCCGGACAGAAATACATAATACAGCCATGTGCATTAGCCATAACTCCTTCGTGTTTTCTGTGAAATAGCGCAGGGTAGGTAAAGATAAAGTCCCCTGGTGCAAGCACCGAGTCATAATTGACTCTTAGGGTAATGTCACATTGTGACATTTTCTTGGCAGACTGTTTTTGCGAGGTGGTTTCCCATAGCTTTTCCCAGTCATCTTGTACCTGGTGTGAGGGATTAGCGTTTAAGGGCAGTAGCAGCGTGGGCATCCGCGGCCAGGGACAGTGACACCAGGCAACAACATTCTTTAGTCCAGGCTTTGCCTGGGTTTATTGCAGCAGAAAAAAAAACAAAACTTAAATAAACACCTGCTCGTCTGAGCTTTTACTATACATCTGCTTGTTCCTGACTACTCACTGTCAGAATACTTCTTGCTTGCTGCACACAGCCAGTCCGGTCCTCAGACCTGTGGAGGTCTCACCACACCCTCTTGGGTGTTGAGGTTAGGGGCGTCACCCTGTCAACCTCACCTTTTGGCTCTCTCAGCCCACACGCTGGGCTAGCCGGGTTCCCTGCTCCACAGAGCCCTCTCTCTGGCTCTCAGCCAGACGCTTTCTCCCTGGCTCTGCCAGACACACTCTCTGGCTCTCAGCCAGATGCTCCGCTCCCTCCAACCTGCAGGCCCAGGCTTTATAAGGCCTGGTACCAGCCCCACCTGGTACGTGGGAGTGGCCATCCCACCCTTCACTTTGACCACTCCCGGAAATCCGGCCCGGACTATGCGGCTTGGAGCCACTTACCAAACTACAACGTGTCAGTAACATAGCATTACTGACACAGAAATGCTGGCTTCCTCCACCGAGCCCAGGCCGCTCGGGGGCACGTATCCACCCCCCAGCATTTTATCAGTCACTGTCTCACACTGGGTGCTCATTTTATCGACCTTGGAAGGATGAAAGTGCAGCGTCCCAGAAGCGGGCCCACAGCTGAGGACATAGCTGGGTAGATTGAGGCCTTACGGGGCTCTACCATCTTCTCCCCTGGGGATAGCATGGGACCCTGGGACCAAGTTACTGCTGGGGGAGTTTCACTGGGTAACTCAGTATGCGATTTACCTTAAGCCTTTTGTCACTTGTGATGCCACTGTTCTATCCTCTGCGATGAATCCTGAAATTGGGAAAAAATAGTCCACACTCAGGAATAATGTTTCAGAGCAAAACCAGAAATGGTCGATTGAGCTTGTTTTCTTGTAGAAAACAATTACAGTTCAACACTTTACGTACGCCAGCAGGGTACACAATATTGATGGAACAGGAAGGATTTACATAATGTCAGACGTGCCCACAGTCCCAGTTATCTGTGGAGTTCTGCTCCCGGCCACTCTCTCTCTAGCTCTTTACTTGTCAACACTCACATTTGGGAATGAACACTCAGCGCTGCATGGCAATTTCTCACACTCTCTCAGTCCACCATCTTAGTAATGAGAAAGCCTGCATGATTTGCTCCCAGGGCCGACATTAGGCCATCACTCAGCCTCTTCCATCTTGTGGGACACTCTTAGGACCAGGCACACTTTCTCCTACTCAGTAAAAGTTCTCTTCACCACAAGACAGGTTCAACTTCTTGCCAGACTGTCCCACACTATGACTCCAACTAACTTGCTCCAACTCCCTCCAACTCGCATAGTATCCTTGCAAACACATATATCGAACATAGTCACATGACACACAAGATACATTTTCCAGACATTGACCCATTCAGTGCAGAAATGCAATACATATCAGATTCACTCACATATAAGACATGAACATTAAAAATGCACAAGACAAACACATTCATACTTATGGAGGGCCCCATTAACTCTGGGGCACTACAGAAGGCTGAGTCAAACTTGAGCCAGCTAGATAGAACCCACCACCTTTAGGTTGTGAGCGAGAGCTTAGGACTGCATTTCTGATTCCTTAACACTCTGCGCCACATGGCCCTTTGATCTGGCTTCTTGATTTTCTTATTTGAATGCAACTTGTAACTTTATATCTGAATAGAAGGTTTTAAATAGTACCATAAGACCCTGCCTTAATTTCTGCTGATGGTCAAAAGAAGAAACGCAAGTAAAAGCAGTAAAACAACTGACACCAGAGTGTACAGTGCTAGTTATGAAAAAGTAGTTATCTCATGTCATAATAGTCAAGACTCTGAATGACACTAAAATAGCAACTTTGGGGAGGCTAAAGCTAAAACCAAAAAGAAGGCGGAAGAAGAGCTGGGAAAGGGAGAAAGTGAAAAAGGTAGGTTCGGAGAGGAAATATACAGTTGAATGTTGCCTTTATAGAGGCGAGGAAGAGACTTATTATGACATATACTTAGCATGAAGAATACAGAATCAAGTCCAGTAACTTGACAAGGTGGTTTCTATTAAAGCTATCATGTGCAATAGCAACAGAGGTCTATGAGTAGCCTTACTTAAAGGTAATGTATTTATAAATACATAGACAAATGGTAACTCTCCAGAGAATTGATTAGAATTCTACTCATATGCGTCAATAGCAAAGGTGTACAATTAAAGTGATTTTCAGGATTAAAAAAAAAATCTGTATAAAATAAAAAATCTTCACTGCAAACAAAGTATGGTAAGGATTACTGAATCAGTGGCAAGGACAAAGGATTTAACTGGTGAGTAATGGTAACTTTTTTTATTTGATCATATTCCCTGCAGTTAAAGAATTTATTAAAATAAGCTATCTAGAATACTGTGGCAGTTATACTAATGTCTTTGAGCACACCTAAAAGAGACTTTAAACTATATGCTGTTTGTCTTTTTGTGCAAAGAAACTGGGCAAATTATTTCATTCATCTTTAGTTTGCAGTTCATTTCCTGTCACTATGACCAACCCGAAGCGTCTTCTAGTTCTGAATATGCACGTTTAGTTTTAATGGGTACTAAGTAGCTTTATATCATTTTATTTCTTTTCCAATGTGTCACAGTTACAGATGGGTGAAATTATCAAATTTTGCTTTGCTGACATCTTACTGTCAAATGAATTTCCTATTACAAAGCTGCATATGCTTTTTAGGAGACAATAGAGACTGAAATATGGGTTTATATTTCAGCATTTCAGCCTTCATTGTACTATAGAAAGCAAATATGGTTTTTTAATAGAAAATTCATCTGACAATGAAACACAGATGCATGAATTCTTGTTGATAACATTATCTCTAGTGATAAAAGGAACTGCACCACTATACTAGGAATTCTGCAAGAGTACTAAAACTAATATGTCAAGCTGATTACTTTAGGAAATTTAGAAAGCTGTTTAGTTAAAGGCATTTTTAGATTTAGGCAAGAAAAGCTAATTGATTGCATAATTTAAAGTTACAGAGATTTTGTAATATAGTGGACACTAAACAAATTTGCATAACATGAGGACAGGTCCAGTGTACTATTAGCCAAAACGACACAAAACATATTGTGCCATCTGGCAAATAGCAACTAAGGGTAATGTTACATCTGTGTTTGACTTTTTGGCTAATTTTCACTTTTCTGTTCCATTTTTCTAACAGAAAAACTGAAATAAATAGATCCCTTTTTTCCATTGATTTCATTGGGTTTTTGATCTTTCAACATTCACTTCTGTTTTCTTCCATTCTGTTAGGTGTCTGTTATTTTACCAGAAAAAATAGTCCAGACTGCTGTGCCATTTTTGGCAAAAATAACAGAAACTCAACAGATGCATTTTTTTTTGCTTTGAAATCAATGAGTAATAGGAGCAAATGGAATCTCTTCTGTTTGCAGCCATATTTGTTTTCATTAAATAGATCTATTAAATTGAACTGAACATGCTCAGAAGGGGAAGCCATGTGACATGTTGTGGCTAATGATGAGCAATTGGAATAATCGGTTTATGTTGATATTGGGATGGCCGATTCTGACTCCCATTAAAGTCAATGGGAGCAATATTGGGTTAATTAATTTGCCCCCAAGAAGGTCCCTGATGCAGCCAAAATTTCCTAAGTTGCATGGGAATACAGCCACACAATCTAGGGAACACTGTGCTCCTCTCAATAATCGGTTGAAATATTGTACAGTAGTGTAGAGATCAATTGTAGCACACAGTTGTCACTGAAAACAAAAGCAAGCTCACATAAGGTCTCCTAGATCAAAAAATTGCACCAAGGAAGACAGCAGGTATGGGGCTTGTTTTAAAAGTAATGTCATAAATTGTACAAGGACAAATTCTGCCAGGTAAACACAATTGTCAAGCATGGGCCTATTCCAAAGAACAGTTGTAGAGCTACCAAAAATTTCACTAAATAAAAAGGAAAGGAGTGCGCTTTGGTCAAAGTGTAAACACAAAAATTACAATATGCACATATAAAGAAGAATCCCCAAAACCTAGATAAGTCTGGATGGTCATCGCAGATGAGACAGGTCTGAAACAATTGCTTTTATGTATCCACTGAATGATGGAGAACAGCAGATCCGATGAGAACACCAGAAAACACAAAAGTGATCCGGGAAAGAATAATGTTTGTGAGTAGAAAAAACACTTCAGGATCAGCGCTAGTTGAATTGATAAATATATAGCAACAGAACTTACTTGGAAAGGGGAGTTCTCATATTTGAGAAACTCCCCTTGATGGACCACCAATAATATAGCATTCAATCTTTGGAAAATGTGGCATCAAAAATAGTCATTCCACAGCAAATTTGAAAGAATCTTTTGTTGAATTTAAAAAACATAACATTGATGAAATGACAAACAATAAAGAAATAAAAGAAAGTTGCAATGAAAATTTCACTAAGCAAGACAGAAAGTATGTTGCTTGTTTTAAAATCAATGTCGTAAATTTTACAAAGACTAAAAACCCTGGTTCACAGTGAAACCATCCAAAATACAGGAGATTGTGAAATATAACTTTCTCTTTTTTATTGAAAAATAAACAACGAGCAATAAAAATGCACTTCTGGATAAAGAATCCCTTTATCAGTTTAGCTGGAAAAATTACTACAACACATACAAAAAATATATAGAACAGGAATAGGTGGGGATAAGAAAAGATGAGCAAATGTAAGGCACAAATACAACGAAGAGACTTAAAAAATAATAAAAAAAACAATTGTCACATTTATACATGAGAGTAGGTACCGAAAAATTTTAGAAAAACAGTCAAATATTCAAAATAATAATGAACAAAAGATAATTAAAAAATATGACCATAACAGCTATACTCATAACCATCAAAACAATCAAAAATCCTAATATGATAATCCTGATAAACTAATCATAAGTTTAAGAATCAAAGTTAAGATAATAAAATATAATGAATAGTTTAACTTGACTGCCTGTCCCTATATCATCTCATCCTTACTCCAACTTTTTCCACTCCATGTCTCCACCTCATCCACAGTCATTCCAAAGTGGCAAGTCTAAGCCTTGGAGCCCAACCTGCATCCACCTCTCCCACTGCCTCCTCCACCTCCACTTTTCCTACACCTTCACCGTTGCTGGTTCTGTGAGTACATAACTGTACCAAAAAATTGAAAATTATAGTCAATGTCTATCCACCCTCTTCCCCATCAATCTATGCTCTACTGAGTGAACATGGATTTATGCTTCCTCTCGACTGAAGATTGTCAGATGCTGGGCACAGTTATCCATTCTTTTTCCTCGCTTATCTCTTTACCAATGTTGCGCTATGTTCAAATTATGTCTTGCAGAGCAGAGTACTGTGATGCAGTGGTGGTTAATCAGCGACTTTAATGAGGATAGATGAGCCCCTAATGATTCAGCACTAGCAAAGAGGCAGACATGTAGATACCTGTAATGAAAACAAAGATCTGGTACCGTGTTAGCCAGTAGAGCAAAATGTGATTGTTCTCAGCAAGAGAAACGACGTAATCTTGTAGATATGATACCTTTTAATGGCTAACACAAATACATGATGTAATAATAGCGAGCTTCCGAACCAACGCAGGGTTCTTGAAGCCTGAAGAAGAACCCTGCGTTGGTTCGGAAGCTCGCTATTATTACATCATGTATTTTTGTTAGCCATTAAAAGGTATCATATCTACAAGATTACGTCGTTTCTCTTGCTGAGAACAATCACATTTTGTAGACACCTGGGCATGCTGCAAGTCTTAAGAAGGTCCTTGAAACTGTGTAGGGTAGTATCTTTTGATTCTCCATAACTATTGCCCTTACAGTTGGTACTTGATAAAGGAAGCACGCATGTTTTAAAGACCTCTGAAATGAGTTATACTTTCTATACTTTACTTTACTGTCCTAAGGTATTTGGAATAAAGAAGGTAAGAACTTACACTCTCCTAAAAGAATTCTGGATGGTACTTCAATTTATTGCAAAGGCTAATCTGGATTTTTTAGGAGGTTCATTGGTCATCACGAATGCCTCAACTAAGTAAGTTTAAACTTTATATTTTTTACTTTGCATGTAACCACAGAGTTTGAAGTGGATGTTTTTGTAACTTGTTTCCTCAATTCTGCAAATGAGGCACAGACGTGCCTTTGTCATTCCCTGGATACTCTCCTAGTCACTTTGGACATCGATAGGGATTCACTGGGGGATGATGATAATTGTATCTATAGGCGATCAAGGATCAGTGGTTTGGCAGCCTATCTATTAATGGGTTGCTCATACCAGGTAAGTTGATTCATTTTAGACGTATCCTATGATCACCATCTGTGGCACTGTCCTCAAATTCATTGTGCATCTAGTGAAAATTGTAAATTCAACTGATGCTTTCCCATAATTACCAACAGAGCTATTTCTGATATCACATAAAGTTGGTATAGAAAGATGGGATGTCAAATCCAAGAATTTAAATACTCATGGATTGCTGGATAAGTACAGGAATGAGGACCTTGAGGTTTAATAACATAATACTCTACTGTGCTGTATTTAAATACCAGAAGCTGCAAAAAAGGGAAAAGTAATCTTTAATAGTTGGAAAAAAATGTTTATTGAACTAAAAGTTTATATTCTTGGTTACAATTCAATAGATAATGTAGAGACATGTCAAAACTATTGATCTGTTGGGTTCTCACTGCTGTAACTTCCGCTCATTGCTAGAATGAGGGGGCTGCATCGCTTACCTGACCTAAAGCAGCCAAAAATGATGGAAAGTAGCTGATGGGGCACAGAGCTGCACACCTTTATTTTAGAGCATTTTGGGGGTCTCAGCAGCAGGACCTCCACTGATTAATACTTTTAACATGTCTTTATGACATGTCAAAGGTTTTCCGAAAGTGCATTTACTCTTTTTTTTAAACAATTTCTTTTTATTATAAAGTTGGAAAAACAGAGCCAATTCCTTACAAGTACAGTCAGGTCTCGCAGGACCTATCAATAGAGCATATATTAATAATGTCAGGTTGTAACAGATGTTGTAAAGATGTAGGAAGACGGCCCTTAATCGGCTCGTACTTGGGAAAAACAAGGGTTAGGTATACAGGGATTTGGGGGGGAGGGGAGGGGAAAGGGAAGTAAACATTCGGCAAGATACGTTCTTTTAAGTAAGTAGGCAGGGCATGGCAGATCTCTGTGTATATCTGACGTAGTTGTATTTAAGTATCGGGATTATTTCTAATTCCCTGGAACTGGATCCACGGTGTCCAGAGTGTTGTGAATGTGTCTCTTGAGCTGTTTTCCCAGGCCAGCATCTCCTCGAATCGAAAGATTTGTGAGACTCTCTCTACCCACTGAGAGATTTGTGGGGTATCTTTTTTCCGCCAGAAAAGAGGGATCAAGAGCTTGGCCGCCGTCAGCAGGGTTGTTGGTAGACTAGGGGATGGCTTAAATTGCTTTGTAGGCAGCCAAATTAGGATCTCCTCAGGTTTAAATGAGTATGCTGTGTGGCAAATTTTATTGATAAGGTCAGTGATTGATTGCCAAAAGGGTTTGATTTTAGCGCAGTGCCACCAGATATGCAGGGCAGTTCCTCTCTCTTTCTCACACCTCCAGCAAATGTCTGATGATGTGGGGACGATTTAGAGGTTGTCTTCTGTGAAAGGGCTTATTATTTTTCTAGACGTTTTCACCCTACTCTGTGAATTCCCTACACCTTAACCTGACCAATCAAGTAACTAGAGATGAGTGAACGTACTCGTCCGAGCTTGATACTCGTTCGAGTATTAGCGTGTTCGAGATGCTCGTTATTCGAAACGAGCACCACGCGATGTTCGAGTTACTTTCACTTTCATCTCTGAGACGTTAGCGCGCTTTTCTGGCCAATAGAAAGACAGGGAAGGCATTACAACTTCCCCCTGCGACGTTCAAGCCCTATACCACCCCCCTGCAGTGAGTGGCTGGCGAGATCAGGTGTCACCCGAGTATATAAATCGGCCCCTCCCGCGGCTCGCCACAGATGCATTCTGACATAGTTCAGGGAAACTGCTGCTGGTGCCGGAGCTGCTATAGGGAGAGCGTTAGGAGTTATTTTAGGCTTCAAGAACCCCAACGGTCCTTCTTAGGGCCACATCTAACTGTGTGCAGTAGTGTGGAGGCTGCTTTTTGCAGTGTTGCACTTTTTTTTTTTTTTTGTATATCGGCCGTGCAGAGCATTGCGTCCTGCAGTAATTTTACATTGTCCAGGGCCAGTAGTGGTGAGGCAGAAGAGAAGACGTATTTAGTGTATAAAGGCAGTGGGCCTTTCCAAAAACATTTGGGAAAAAAAATCTATTTGGGCTGCCTGTGACCGTCCTCAGTGTACTGGGTCTCTGCTGGGGGTAGTTGTCCTAATTCATACGCAGCCAGCTAAGTGTTACAGCAGGCTTGCGCAAAATTCTTTCCTGCCTATGTGTCGCCTGTTACATCACCCCTGTATTCCTGTCCACAGTGAAACAGTCTGCAGTAATTTTACATTGTCCAGGGCCAGTAGTGGTGAGGCAGGGAAAGAAGACATATTTAGTGTATATAGGCAGTGGGCCTTTCCAAAAACATTTGGGAAAAAAAATCTATTTGGGCTGCCTGTGACCGTCCTCAGTGTACTGGGTCTCTGCTGGGGGTAGTTGTCCTAATTCATACGCAGCCAGCTAAGTGTTACAGCAGGCTTGCGCAAAATTCTTTCCTGCCTCTGCTGTGCGTTCCGTAAGCGAAGTCAGCCTCCAACCACAGGCCAATAAGCGGCACATTTAATTACAGCGTTCTGTTTCTGCACTACTGGTAATACACCATGCTGAGGGGTAGGGGTAGGCCTAGAGGACGTGGACGTGGGCAAGGACCAGGGGCGTACCTAAAGGCTCAGGGGCCCGGGTGCAAAAGTTCAGCTCGGGGCCCCCCCCACCCCGGGCCTCCACCCCACACGCCCCCGTACCCATACCTAGATCGTGCTGCATACATGATCTGTCCCTGGCGTAATCTTTCCTAACATGATGCATTTCCTGCACTACATGAAGATTTGTTTGTAGCCCCGCAGGCCACTCTCACACACACCTCTTTTTACCGCTATTAGCACAGCGCCCCGAGCGCCGTACTAACCGCGGTACAACACTCCAATAGATTTTAATGAGGTTACTCAAATTTGTGCTCGAACACGGTGTTTCTAACACTGTGACTTTCGAAAGCTGTCTGTTCTGTTCCTGCATTTTTGTGGTCTTTAACACACCTCATCACCCATCACAATGATGGGGTGCATTGAAGAGTGCTGTCAAACGCTGTAACCTGTGTTCAAAAACGCTGCTCGAAATTACGGTAAAAATGCCACGATTTTGAGCTGCGTTTTCTGAACACGTGTGAGAGCGGCCTCAGGGGGGTCGTGTTTATGTTGTACTTTAGAACCACAATTAAGACACATAAAAACCTGCATGCAGTATTTAAAGACCGCGTACGGTATTAGGGTGACTGCCCACTACAGGTTTTTTTCACGACGAAATTTGCAGCGTTTTTTTTTTTTGCAGGGGTCTATGGGACTTGTAATGTTAAAATCACGATCGCGCAAAACCGCAGAAAAAAAAACGCTGCAAATTTTGCCGTGAAAAAAAAATGTAGTGGGCAGTCACCGTAAAGGAGCAGCAGACACTATTAATAACCGCATGTGGTTTTGATGCGGTTTTTAATTGCGTGTAAAGGGTGCAAATAAATACAGTAAATCCAGGGAGAAGGAGAGGGAGAGAGAGAGAGATACACACACACACACACAGATATACACACACACACACACACAGATATACACACACACACACACAGATATACACAGACACACACACACACACAGATATACACACACACACACATATACACACACAGATGTACACACATACACACAGATATACACACACATATACACACACAGATATACACACATACACACACATACACACACAGATATACACACACACACACACACACACAGATATACACACACACACACACACAGATATACACACACACACAGATATACACACACACACACAGATATACACACACACACAGATATACACACACACACACACAGAGATATACACACACACACACAGAGAGATATACACACACACACACACAGAGATATACACACACACACACACAGATATATACACACACACACACACAGATATATACACACACACACACAGATATATACACACACACACAGATATATACACACACACACACAGATATATACACACACACACACAGATATACACACACACACACAGAGATATACACACACACACAGATATATACACACACACAGATATACACACACACACACACACACACACACAGATACACACTTACCCCAGGGCTCGGTCCACTTCTCCTCCATGTGACAGCAGCAGCAGGAGAGGTAAACTCAGAAGCTTCCCCGTTCAGCAGGAAGCAGGTGGGGCAGCACATGATCCCTGTGCCCTGCCGTCTCATGTGACCTCCTCCCTCCTCCCCTGCCGGCCCATGTAAGTACCTCCCTGCTTTTCCTCTCAGGCTGGCTGTTCTGACTGCCGCATCATGCGGTGGAAAGAACGGTCAGCCATTAATGCACTGAATGTGCATGGGGGTATGTCGGAGGGCGGCTCCGGGGCCCCCTGAGCTCATGGGCCGGGTCGCCATGGCGACCCCAGCACCCCCTGACGCTACGCCTATGGCAAGGACGCGGAGGCCCAAGTCATGGTGTGGGCACAGGCCGAGCCAGTGCGGTGGCCAGGGGTAGAGGCAGGGCCAGACCGAATAATCCACCAACTGTTTCCCAAAGCGCCCCCTCGCGCCATGCCACCCTGCAGAGGCCAAGGTGCTCTAAGGTGTGGCAGTTTTTCACAGAGATGCTTGACGACCGACGAACAGTGGTGTGCAACCCTTTTCGCGCCAAGATCAGCTGGGGAGCCACCACCACCACCATGCGCAGGTATATGATGGCCAAGCACCCCACAAGGTGGGACGAAGGCCGTTCACCGCCTCCAGTTTGCACCACTGCCTCTCCCCCTGTGCCCCAACCTGCCACTGAGATCCAACCCCTCTCTAAGGACACAGGCACGAGTGCCTACCGGCCTGCACCCACATCCTCACCTCCGCTGTCCTCGGCCCCATCCAGCAATGTCTCTCAGCGCAGCGTCCAGACGTCGCTAGCGCTTGAGCGCAAGTACGCCGCCACGCACCCGCACGTTCAAGCGTTAAACGTGCACATAGCCAAATTGATCAGCCTGGAGATGCTGCCGTATAGGCTTGTGGAAACGGAGGCTTTCAAAAGCATGATGGCAGCAGCGGCCCCGTGCTACTCGGTTCCCAGTCGCCACTACTTTTCCCGATGTGCCGTCCCAGTCCTGCACGACCACGTCTCCCGCAACATTGTACGCGCCCTCACCAACGCGGTTACTGCCAAGGTCCACTTAACAACGGACACGTGGACAAGCACAGGCGGGCAGGGCCACTATATCTCCCTGACGGCACATTGGGTGAATTTAGTGGAGGCTGGGACAGAGTCAGAGCCTGGGACCGCTCACGTCCTACCCACCCCCAGAATTGCGGGCCCCAGCTCGGTGGTGGTATCTGCGGCGGTGTATGCTTCCTCCACTAAACCACCCTCCTCCTCCTCCTCCAACGCAACCTCTGTCTCACAATCAAGATGTGTCAGCAGCAGCACGTCGCCAGCAGTCGGTGTCGCGCGGCGTGGCAGCACAGCGGTGGGCAAGCGTCAGCAGGCCGTGCTGAAACTACTCAGCTTAGGAGAGAAGAGGCACACGGCCCACGAACTGCTGCAGGATCTGACAGAGCAGATCGACCGCTGGCTTGCGCCGCTGAGCCTCCAACCGGGCATGGTCGTGTGTGACAACAGCCGTAACCTGGTGGCGGCTCTGCAGCTCGGCAGCCTCACGCACGTGCCATGCCTGGCCCATGTCTTTAATTTGGTGGTTCAGCGCTTTCTGAAAAGCTACCCACACTTGTCATACCTGCTCGGAAAGGTGCGCTGGGTCAGCGCACATTTCCGCAAGTCCAAGACGGACGCTGCCACCCTGCGGACCCTGCAACATCGGTTTAATCTGACAGTGCACCAACTGCTGTGCGACGTGCCCACACGGTGGAACTCTACGCTCCACATGTTGGCCAGAGTCTATGAGCAGCGTAGAGTTTTAGTGGAATACCAACTCCAACATGGGCGGCGTAGTGGGAGTCAGCCTCCTCAATTCTTTACAGAAGAGTGGGCCTGGTTGGCAGCCATCTGCCAGGTCCTTGGAAACTTTGAGGAGTCTACCCAGGTGGTGAGCGGGGATGCTGCAATCATTAGCGTCACCATTCCTCTGCTATGCCTCTTGAGAAGTTCCCTGCAAAGCATAAAGGCAGACGCTTTGCACTTGGAAACGGAGGCGGGGGAAGACAGTATGTCGCTGGATAGTCAGAGCACCCTCATGTCTATATCCCAGCACGTTGAGGAGGAGGGGGAGGAGGAGCATGAGGAGGAGGGGGGAAGAGACAGCTTGGCCCACTGCTGAGGGTACCCATGCTGCTTGCCTGTCATCCTTTCAGCGTGTATGGCCGGAGGAGGAGGAGGAGGATCCTGAAAGTGATCTTCCTAGTGAGGACAGCCATGTGTTGCGTACAGGTACCATGGCACACATGGCTGACTTCATGTTAGGATGCCTTTCTCGAGACCCTCGCGTTACACGCATTCTGGCCACTACGGATTACTGGGTGTACACACTGCTCGACCCACGGTATAAGGAGAACCTTTCCACTCTCATACCCGAAGAGGAAAGGGGTTCGAAAGTGATGCTATACCACAGGACCCTGGCGGACAAACTGATGGCAACATTCCCATCCGACAGCGCTAGTGGCAGAAGGTGCAGTTCCGAGGGCCAGGTAGCAGGGGAGGCGCAGAGATTAGGCAGCATGTACAGTGAAGCCAGGGGAACATTCTCCAAGGCCTTTGCCAGCTTTATGGCTCCCCAGCAAGACTGTGTCACCGCTCCCCAGTCAAGGCTGAGTTGGCAGGAGCACTGTAAAAGGATGGTGAGGGAGTACGTAGCCGATCGCACGACCGTCCTCGGTGACGCCTCTGCCCCCTACAACTACTGGGTGTCGAAGCTGGACACGTGGCCTGAACTCGCGCTGTATGCCCTGGAGGTGCTTGCTTGTCCTGCGGCTAGCGTCTTGTCAGAGAGGGTGTTTAGTGCGGCTGGGGGAATCATCACGGATAAGCGTACCCGCCTGTCAACCGACAGTGCCGACAGGCTTACACTCATCAAGATGAACAAAGCCTGGATTTCCCCAGACTTCTCTTCTCCACCAGCGGACAGCAGCGATACCTAAGCAATACGTAGGCTGCACCCGCGGATGGAAGCATCGTTCTCTATCACCATCAAAAACGGGGACCTTTTTGCTTCATCAATCTGTGTATTCTATTCATCCTCCTCCTCATGCTGCTCCTCCTGAAACCTCACGTAATCACGCCGAACGGGCAATTTTTCTTAGGCCCACAAGGCTCAGTCATATAATTTTTGTAAACAATTTTTATATGTTTCAATGCTCATTAAAGCATTGAAACTTTCACCTGAACCAATTTTTATTTTAACTGGGCTGCCTCCAGGCCTAGTTACCAATTAAGCCACATTAACCAAAGCGATTAATGGGTTTCACCTGCCCTCTTGGTTGGGCATGGGCAATTTTTCTGATGTACATTAGTACTGTTGGTACACCAATTTTTGGGGGCGCTCGCCTACAGTGTAATCCAATTAATTTTTTGCCCACCTGCATTAAAGCTGACGTTACATCAGCTGTGATGGGCAATGTAATGGGATATATTTATGTACCGCCGGTGGCTTTCTGGCACCCACCCATGCTGTGGGTCCACAGGGAGTTGTAACTGCATGTGTCCACTTCTAAAGAACCCCAGTCTGACTGGGGCATGCAGTGTGGGCCGAAGCCCACCTGCATTTAATCGGACGTTACCTCAGCTGTGATGGGCACTGCAATGGGATACATTTATGTACAGCCGGTGGGTTCCAGGGAGCCACCCATGCTGTGGGTGCACACAGAATTCCCATTGCGGAGTTGTACCTGCCTGTGACTATTTATAAAAAACCGCGGTCTGACTGGGGCATGCAGACACCTTGACAGAATGAATAGTGTGTGGCACATAGGTTCCCCATTGCTATGCCTACGTGTGCAGCTCTTGATGGCGGTGGCACAGTATTATATTTCTCATTGCTTCTGTACAGCATTGTGGGCTATCGCCCCGCCCCTTTTAACCCCTTCCCGCTGCAGGGCGTAAGTTTACGTCCTGGCAGCCTGGTACTTCCCGCAACCGGGCGTAAACTTACGTCCTGGAGATAGCGCGGGATCACATATGATCGCGCGCTATCCCGCAGCGGGAGCCGGCTGTCAGTCACAGCCGGCGTCCCGCTGCAACAGCGGGGGGACATCGGAGATGCGCCCCCCGCTGTTAACCCCTTCCCTGCCGCGATCTAAGTAGATCGCGGCAGGGAAAGAGTTCACAGAGGGAGCGGACTCCCTCTGTGTCTCCGGCCGGAACTCGCGATGTCATCGCGAGAGCCCGGCCTGTCACCATGGCAACAGGACGCCAGACACCGGCGTCCTGTATTGACTATGCCTATGATCGCTGTATAAGCGATAAGGCATGGCAGAGCAGTAGCTCTGCCATGCCTTATGACAGCGATCATAGGCACAGTGCTGCAAGTCCCTCAGAGGGACACAAATTATGTAAAAAAAAGAAAAGAAAAATGTAAAAAAAAAGAAAAATGAAAAAAAAAATGTAAAAAAACCCCTTTTTTATGCTTTTTTTCAGATTAGCATAAAAAAAGGTACAAAAAAAATTAAACCCCACATATTTGGTATTGTCGCGTCTGTAACGACGCGTACAATAAGTTGCACATGCTTTTGACTGTGCACGCAAAAAAACGCTAAAAAAAACGCTAAAAAACTGAGGCAAAATGCTAATTTTTAGCATTTTGCCTCACTAAAAACGCAATAAAAGTGATCAAAAAAGCCGTATGTACCCCAAAATGGTATCAGTAAAAACTATAGCTCGTCTCGCAAAAAATAAGCCCTCATAGAGCTCCATGCATCGAAAAATAAAAAAGTTATAGGACTTTGAATGCAGCAATTTAGAATAGAAAAAAGATTTCCAAAAAAAGGGTTTTTATTGCAGAAAAGTGGGAAAACCTAAAAGAAATGTAAGAATTTTGGTATCGTTGTAACCGTACCGACCCGCAGAAAAAATGGAATGTCTCATTTATGCTGCATGATTAACGCTGTAAAAAAAAAAAAAAAAAAATCTATGGCAGAATTGATGCGTTTTCTCTCCCTGCTATCATAAAAAAAAAATAAAAGTTTTACAATATAGTCTATGTACCCAAAAGTGGCACCAATAAAAACTACAGTTCGCCACACAAAAAACAAGCCCTCACACGGCCGCATCGACGGAAAAATAAAAAAGTTATGACTTTTGATAAATGGAGAAGAAAATCCGCCAAAAATTGTTGCGTCCTTAAGCCCAAAATAGGCCATGTCATGAAGGGGTTAAAGAGGGTCGCTGCCTAGCCGTGCCAACCCTCTGCAGTGTGTGCCTGCGGTTCCTCCTCATGGCAGACGCACTTATAAATAGACATGAGGGTGGTGTGGCATGAGTGCAGCTGAAGGCTGCGCAGGGACACTTTGGTATGCGCTGTGGACACTGGGTCGTGCGGGGGGGTTGGGCAGCATGTAACCCAGGAGAAGTGGCAGCGGAGTGTCATGCAGGCAGTGATTGTGCTTTGTTGGAGGTAGTGTGGTGCTTAGCTAAGGTATGCATTGCTAATGAGGGCTTTTCAGAAGTAAAAGTTGTTGGGGAGGGGCCCACTCTTGCCGCTATTGTGGCTTAATAGTGGGACCTGGGAACTTGAGATGCAGCCCAACATGTAGCCCCTCGCCTGCCCTATCCGTTGCTGTGTCGTTCCCATCACTTTCTTGAATTGCCCAGATTTTCACAAATGAAAACCTTAGCGAGCATCGGCGATATACAAAAATGCTCGGGTCGCCCATTGACTTCAATGGGGTTCGTTACTCGAAACGAACCCTCGAGCATCGCGATAATTTCGTCCCGAGTAACGAGCACCCGAGCATTTCGGTGCTCGCTCATCTCTACAAGTAACATATCCTTTTTAAACAAGATAAAACTATTCACAATATCCTTTTCCCAACTCCAAAATATTTCCAAACCATTTAATATAGTTGAGATATAACATGCCATTCACGCTCTCAAAACTAATGAGTCACGAAGTCCCAAAGTACTCACTCATATATATTATAACTATATTAAGTAGCAGCTACAGGCACCTTGCCTTCAGAACTGGTAAAAGCCCTGCTAACTACTCTAACCAAACCGGGCAAAATCTCTATCCCTGATATTCTTCCCTGTCGGATCATAAATTATTCCCTAGAGGTTATACAATATTGTATTGCCGATTTAGACCTTAAGGGGGTATTCCAGTTCCAACAAATTATGCCCTATCCACAGGATAGGGGATAACTAGCTGATCAATGGGTTTGTCAGTCGTCAAGTGAACGGAGTGCAGGTCAGGCAGTGCAGAAAACAAAGGTCGAGCAGCTGCACTGTGCTCCATTCATTTCAAAGACAGCAACAAAGATTTAGTTCTCTTGATCGATGGGGTTCCCAGAGGTCAGACCCCCACTGATCATTTAGCTATTCCCTATCCATGGATAGGAGATAACTTGTCGGAACTGTGATATCCTTTAAAAAATGTAGAGTATATGTGAGCAGCACCACTATATAAACCTAATCAAGGGTGGGCTATCCAATTCAGCAGCTGGAACATGCAGCAGACTGGATCCGTACTCCCAGAATATATCCAACGGTCAGAAAATAAAGGTTTCAGCAGCATCAATGGTGCAAATCCAATCACAATTTTATTATCCCATCACATCAGCAAGCGACGTTTCGGCATGTAGCCTTTTTCTAGCTTGAAAAAGGCTATATGCCGAAACGTTTATTGCTCATGTGATGGGATAATAAAATCGTGATTGGATTTGCACCATTGATGCTGCTGAAACCTTTATTTTTTGACCCTTTAAAAAATGGTCATTATCAGGCATTGCCAACCTGAGTGATGCAATTTCTGGTTCTTTCTTACAGCAGATGGCTTAGTGAAGGCAATTTTACTTTGAGAGGAGGCTCAGAGGGTTCAGTTTTACTGGGGGAGAACAGAGGGGCTCAGAGAAAGGGCTTAGAGAGGGCAATTTTACTTGAGGGTAGACTCAGTAAGGGCACAGAGGGGCTCTATTACCTTGAGGAGGCTTACAGAAGGCACTTTTACTTGAAGGGACTTAGACGATGGTCTTTTACTTGAAGGGGCACAGAGGGGGCACTATTACTTTGAGAGGCACAAATGGGGTATGAGTGCTTTTCAAGGCCATGAAGTGGATATTATTACCCTGTGGGGGCCCACAAAGGGCAATTGTAACCATTGGGAAATAAAGGGATATTATTACATGGACACAAAGGACGGCACTATTATTGTGGGGCACAAAGAAGGCATTATTTTTGTAGTGAGCACTGTGGGGAAACTATTACTGTTTAGAAGCACTATTACTTTGTGAGGCACAAAAGCGAGCATTGATAGATTCAGTGGAAGTAACAGATGGTGAGAGTGTGCAGAGATACGTCGCAGATAAATCAATTAATTATGGTGGTCCAGGTCCAAAGAGAGAAGAAAAGAGAAAGTGGACATCCCCAATCAGGGGAGACTCAACTTATCACTCGTGGTACTTGCTTCATAATCATTATCATTGTGTTGAACTGGTATTTGACTTTTATGTGGTGACTATTATTTAGAGGTATCCTAGAGCTGAGTCACTGTAGCTAAACCCGATGTTATAAAAGTTGTCATAAATAAGCTTTTATGTATAATTTGTGGGAGGGGAGCAGGGGGGATATTTCTGAAATTACATCACCAAGAAGGCATAGTAATGGAATTATGGAAATCACAGAAGTGATGGCCATGTTAGTGATATGCAAAAGATAAAAAAGGAAGCAAATATTCAAAACATCTTGATTTATTCAGTATTGAGTATGGGCACCACATGCAAAAATACACACAATGATACACCTTGGCATGCTATCATTAACATTATTAAGGGTTATCTGAGGAATGTTCTGCTACACTGCATGAATTTGGGGACTCAAATCATCAAGATGCACTGCTGGCAGGTCCCTTTGCAATTGCCGACCAGATGGGCTCTATGGGAGACAGGTTCGAAGATGCTGCAGGCCATGGTAGCATATTTCAGCCATGCAGGCTGTTAACAGTTGCATGAGCAACATACAGCCTAGCGTTATCATGTTAAGAAAAGGCTCCTTCATAAGAAATGCCCGTACTACTGGTTCCATGACCAAATTCATATAACGCTGTCACTGGACGTCTGGCCCGTAGTACAATGTTGTGGAAGTGCCTTCTGATGGCTTTTGTAGACACTATTCGATTTCCTAGGCTTGGGATGTGATGTCCAATTGCACTCACAGCACAGAATGGATCACTACACGCCATTCTTCTAACCTGACGATCTATTCGTGCAGAGGTTTGCCTATGTGAACCTCTTGCTATCATTCTTGTTTGTCATTGTTCTCCCAACTATAACATGCAATATTAAACAGTTCTAACGTCTGCATATGCTGGAGTGAAAAACCAAGGTCTCTAAGTTCAAGGATTCTGTCCCTCACAGTTTGCAACAAGTGAGGATAACTGGCACACCAACAAATAGGAGGCATCACACAATTTCGACATAAGACTTTATCTGATTTTCGAGGTTTTGTGTAGCTAAAAAATGTTACTTTTGCTCTGGCTTTTATATCATTGAAACCCCTCCCACATGCCACAGATTCCAGTTAGGTGCTTAAAAACTTGAACATTTGCATATTATAGCGACATCTTCTACTTTCTCTATTTGAATACCATTACAGCTTGTGCTTCTTTGTATTGCAATTTTAGTTTTGAAGAGTGTAAAAAAACGAATAGGAGTACAGCTACTGATAAAGTGCAATTTTCATATGTATAACCCAGCTTGCAAATAGCAGAAGTTTGAAACCTGAAAAAAAATATAATTTCTACAAGGCAGTGTAATTGACTAGGGGGTATTAATAAATCACGCTAATGACTATAGCTATAAATGGGGACTTCTGGTGTAAAAGTTTAAGATTTTGCAATCATAATTGAAAAATCGATTTCTCCCAGCTAACTCTTAAGTGTTCATGTCATGTTACTTGATTAACACAAACCTTTCAGGCATTCATACAATATAGCTCCCACAATAAAACCTTATTGCTTTCTGTATCTGATGGAGAACATTTGACCGTGCATTCCATTACTGCTATGAAATACACAGCATTCAAGACCTTGCAGCCCAATCCAATCCTGCCAAACTCACAATTTTTCCCTTGCTGTAATCTGCTGCTGTTGTTTTATAACTCTGGTGCTCCTCTGAGCATTAGTAACGATGTGATGTATTTTCTACTAACCCTATTTTCACCAAATATCAATTTTAAAAAATGTATGTATCCTGGTATTCCTATACCGCCTCAGGCGCAAATTCTGCTCTGCCGTAAAAGTAAGTTGTAACTACCTAATAGTAGGTGACATCTATGATATAGTAATATATCCCACTAAAGAAATATGTGGTTTGCTTTGAAAAAAAAACTTAAAAAACTACACTTTAAGTGGCATCTTACTAGATAATTTAGAGCAAATCATGTCATTCCTTTTTCGTTATATGTACTTTGTAAGATCTTCTGCAGCAGTATACATAAAATTTACGCATAAAATATTTGTTACCATATCTCCTACATTAGAAGCATCTCTGTACCAATAACCAGTGCATAGATGTTTTTATGGAAAGTGAGGTCTAAGCCAATTACTGTTGAAGCAAAGTTAGTTTGACTTTTTCAATGGCTTTTATTATGCAGTGTCAATTTAAGGTTTGATACATGTATGCCCCCACCTTGTTTGCCATCTTTATACAATTTCTATTACAATTTCAGCCTATATTACACAATTGGACTACCAAATAGTATCAAGATATTAATATAATGTACATCCCACATAGTACTATATAGCACACGACTGATATGCAGTATCCCAATATTGTACTTCCTTAACCCCTTTGTAACACACATACGACTACATATACCCTAACTGCACATACACTGTGCAGTTAGCACTTACTGTATATAGCCATCCACTGCATATGCTGTGTATGGATGGGCTCAGGAGCTGAACCCCCTCCATGCATAGCGGGTATCAATTGTCTATGACAGTCGACACTCACCGGAAATAGTCACGATCATAGAGAACTCAAATCGTGGTTGTTAACCTTTTAAATGCCGCTATTTACATGTCTTTACTAGGAAGTCTGTTAAAATATAGTATAATACAATATCATAGTATTGCATATATACTGCATAAGCGATCATATGATCACAGGTTCAATTCCCCTATGAGGACTAATAAAAATAATCAAAATAGACATTTTTTTTATTATTATAAAAATATATATATTAAAAGTAAAAAGGAACTTTTCAGTCATCGCATCTAAAAAATAATAAATCTAAAAGTTTATATTGCTGCATCTGTAAAGGTCCATTTAAAAAAAAAAAATCTCATTATTAATCCCAAAAGATTATCTGCGCCAGAAAAAACACAACCATGACAGTAAAACTGCAAGTTACTATATTGACATTATCTTGGGTGGGGATTTCAGAATTCTTGCTATTGTGCCATGATTTTTGTACTCATAAGGAAACAATTAGGTAATGCAACAGCTGTAGCAACCATACATTTTGCCATGATCCTGGCATTCTTCAGCCTTTGTCTAATATCAGTCATCCTAGCCTTTCTCACCACCCATGACCATACTTCAATGTGTAATGTTATAAAACCTGTTCAATTCTGCAGATATTTCACAGTCTCCTCACAGTAGGGTCAAATATGGCTCAAATAATGCCACCATACATAGCCCAAATAATACTTGCATACAATATCCTGATTCAATGTAGTGCCCAAATAGCAGTGACCATCTGTACTTACCTGCAATACTGCTGTACTATGCTGAAATAAGTCACACACATAGTGTCTACATACAGTAATGACGCATTATAGACCTTTATTACAAGGTCGTATAGTGTCCATATTACTGTACAACATGAATTCCTCAATTAAAAATATGGCCCTGTAGTCATTGCTGTCCCATAGGTGGCTATAATACTGCTGAATATTTGGTAAATAAATGAGTCTGTGGTAAAATATTTAGATTATGGTAATTTCAAATCACATAGCTCTTAGAAGGCCAAGATCAAAATTTATGCTATACTGCAAGATTTCAAAATATTTACAGTACATGACAAAAATATATAGAGCTAGTTGTCAATACTAAAAATATAATTTGCGTTAAATAAAATGCCCATTTTATCTCCTACGTCAGAACAATGACTGAGCCATAGAATGAGAGCGTGAAAACTGTAGCATATTGCTTCAACTTGACAGCTCGTAACACTAATGCAAGATAAATATTGGGGAAGTCTGGTGTTGACAATGCAATCTTAACTCAAATGTGACTATTTCAGGAAGCAATGGTTCATGACACATATCTGCAATAAGAAAATAAACACATTTCCAAGCGAGCAGTAATATATGTATATATATATATGAACTTATTGCGATCCTCTGTCTTTCATATGTTGACCTGTCAATAGCCTCAAGCTGATGGGCCGCCTATTGTACATATTCCCTATAGTTTAATGAACACTTTAAAACCTGGATTCATTTTGTAGAAAGTAGATTTTGTTACTGTATCTCAATATGGTTTTGATAATTCTATTGTTGTGCCTTCTGGCTTGCTAGTACATTACGCCGGTTGGATGCTTTCTGCAGCTAGGCATGTTGATTATGGTCATACATCACCTTGCTGCTGAAAGATGTCAACCAAATTTTATTTTTAATGTATATCTGCCATCTTAGCAATTCTCCTTTTGCAGTGTATTTTGTAGAAAATCAAGCATTTTAGATCAAAATTCCTCATGATTATAAAGTGTATTTTAAAATATTCTACTACTTGCAGAAACGACACTTTTGTGCTTCATACCCTCCTATTATTAGACTCCATTCTTTTACTATTAATACTGTACATTTAAATTAATACAAGAAAATAAAACATCAAACGTTTTATTCTACCTGTAATATTTATACCTATGCTAATGACTTCCACCAAGTTTCTATAATGGCAGACATGGAGGATAATCAGAAGGCACCTTTACACATTTCAGTGTGAACACTAACATTTATCTAATATGTATCGCTTGCTGCAACAATGGAACAGTTTTATATTAGATATGCAAGGAGTAGACTGTTCCAAGGTGTGCAGTTTAGGGGGATCCTTGTGACTTTGGAACACTGGAGAATTGCCTATGTTGCTCTTTATCTAACATGTGCCCAATGAAACTATTGACTGGCTTAGATTTTCACCCTGCCAAGTGTGTTCTATCACAAGAAGATCTAGGCAAGAAAATAAACACTGGCAATCATCCCCACTTAATAAGAGAACAGCACCATAAACCAACTATAAGCATGTAAGTCATATTATCCCTTATCAAACGTGCAACTTGCAGTAAATAAAGAAGCGCTATATGTGCACCAACTATATCATTAAAGCTACTTGCGTAATATTGTGTCGATCCCCCTCGTGCCGCAATATGACCTGTCAAGAAATGGACTCCATTAGACCTCTGAAGGTATTCTGTCATATCTGGCACCAAGATAGTACTAAGAAATCCTTGCATTTCAGTAAGTTGGAAAGTTGGGCCTCTCTAGATCAGACTTGTGTTTCCAGCATATCCCATAAATTCTTGATTGTATTTAAATCTGGGAAAGCTGGAGGCCTTGAAATCTTTCTCATATTACTGAAATAATTTCTGAACAGTGCAGTGTGGCAGGGTGCACAATGCTGATGAAAGAGACCACAACTATTAGGGAATAGTGTTACTATGAAAGGTTGTATATGGTCTGCTAGACGTTTTAGGTAGGTGGTGCATGTGAAAGAAGAAAAATTTGCCTTCCCTGCTACCCTGCGTTGCAGTTCCACTGACGCCTGATTCCTGCTGGTGTTCACTTCCAGGTACAGACTGATGATGTCCCAACACAAGGTCATGTGATCTCTGCAGTTAATCATTGACCGAATTGAGCCCATGATCAGCTGCAGTAGTTACATGGCTCTAGTCTTGTTGATGTCATCTCTAGCTGCCTCCACCCGAAAATGCCACTGGTGGAACAAGAGCGTCGCAGAGCAGTAGGTGATTATATCTTCTTTTATGTTACTACTGCAGGCTGACAAAATGGGGAACAATAGAAGGGAATACACTTTTGGTTCCTTCAGAGAGCAATGTATGCCTCAATAGCAAGTTTCCAGAGGCTCCATCTTAATATATTACAACATGCCAAAATGTGCAGCAGGAAAAAATACCCTACTTTACTGCATGTGTCCATCCTTTTGGAAGAAGGTATGGTGCCCCACTTGCCCACAAAAAAAACAATTATTCAGCAATTTCCCATAGAAGAACAAATACACTTGGGGGAGACCCAACAGTTCGTATTTGTTTATCTTCTGTCATTTTCAAAATAGCAAAAAAATGTATTTCAGCAAACTTTAGGAGTTGTGACAACCAAGATAACAAAATTGCTTTATACAGATAAACTCAAGAAATGGAGGAGCATAAAGAAAAAGAAACCAGAAGCTGAATAAAATATGACCCAATTTATTCTACAGTAGATAGACTGGTAAGGAATGATTTACTCTGATGGAGTTGGGTTATATCCTTTGTTTTGAACTGTATTTTACATTGGTTAACGTGGCTTAGTGAAAAATGTTTTGTATGTCCGATGAAATCTATCTGAATACTTTTCACTCTTTGCATGGTCTATAAAACTTTCTACTCCAACTTGGCATTCTCCACAAGGTGGAACAATACCCTTTCCCCGAGACCCATATCAAAGGCCTCTTACCCAGCCAAGCAGTACCTGCTCTGCACTGATGAGAAGCAAGAATCCTGAAATATCTGTCTGTGGATGGGTGGCTTTTCATACTGGAGAAGATTCTGGTTTAGATTCTATTCTTAGTCATGTTTTCAAGGACTATTAAAAGACCAGACATTATACATTGACTTGTATAATAGCTACCTACTAATATGTAGCACTCAAGACAATTGGACGGAGAGCTTATTTGCACACAATTAAGTCTAGGCATTATGGAGGAAATTTTTGAATGGCCATTTTGCACTTAATGATTAGTGCTCAAAATTCGTTCAAGCTAACAAATTTGAGCAATCATTTCAGTCAGCTTAACCCCTTAGTTACGGCCCAATAGTTTCTTTTACGTACTGCAGCTTCAGGACATGTATGGAGACAGATCGCGCTGCTATCTATTATTAGTATTATCACGCTGCTGTTTATTACAGCTGACACCCGCAGGCAACAGCCCCGACAAGCCACTGTTAACCCAATTCTGACAGCAGCATTTAAATCCCCCGAACGATGTTCAGGGGTCCCGTACATCCCCCCCACGATGAGATTGCAGGGAGCCGTGCGGGTGTCATGGCAGCAGAGGGCAGGCTTGGCAGTATGCCTATCAAGCTATCCCGGTGGGGTGGCTTGATAGACTACCTGTCAGATCGCAGTATGATGTAATGCTATGGCATTACATCATACTGCAGGAGAGATCAAAGTATCGCATGTTGTGGTCTCCTAGGTGGGCTAAAAGAAAATGTAAAAATAAGAACAATAAAGATTTACTAATTATTAAGAAAAAAAGTAATAAAAGTTCGAAAAAAAACTTCTTTTGCCATGTTTACAATAAGAGATTCTAAATCATAAAACAAAACACATATTTGGTATTGCTGCGTCTGTAAAAGTACGACCTATCAAAGTAATGCATTATTTACACCACATGGTGAACCTTGGCCAAAAAAAAAAAAATAAACAACACCAGAAATGCGCTTTTTTGGTCACCCTCTCTCCAAGAAAAATGTAATAAAAAGTCGTATATATTAAAAAATTGTACCAATGGAAACTACCGAACATACCACACAAAATGACTCCTCATACAGCTATTTTGACAGAAAAAATAAAAAGTTATTCTGCGCAGAAGATGGAGACAGAAAATATTTTTTTTAAATTAAGTATCTTAAAAAAAATACAAGTAGTACTGCAAAAGCAAAACTATATAAGTTTGGTATTGTAGTAATTGTACTAATCCATAAAATAAAGTTATCATGTCATTTTTGTTGCAGTTTGTGCGCCGTAGAAACAAGACGCACCCAAAGATGGAGGAATATCGTTTTTTTTAACGTTTTTCAGTACATTATATGGTACATTAAATAATAACATTGAAAAATACAACTCGTCCTGCAAAAAACAAGCCCTCATACAGCGACGTCGATAGATAAATAAAGGTGTTATGATTTTTTTAAAAGGGGGGAGGAAAAAACGAAAATAGGAAAAAAAACAAAAAAGCTCAATCACTAAGCGGTTAAAAAACCCTGTTGGCTCGCTGGCTTCTCATCCTTTGTAAATTCTTTCCATTCAGCGCTTCCTATAGGAGTTGACACGCTGAGCGAGAAGCCCGCCGCAAGTCAGTTTAAATGCTTTTAGTTTAAATGCTCTGCCCAAGCGCTGATGACCTTAGTGATGATGTCAGTGTTCGTGTAGTCAAAGTTTAAAAGACTGTTGGCTCGTGTAAAAGAGCCTTAAGCCTGGCATATGCAATACTAGACTTAATATGATTTCCCCTGGTGCTCGTTCCACTTACTACATGTAGAGGCACAGACTTCCTCATGCATTCAGCGCTTCCTATCAGTTTTGTGTGCCTTTTTAGAAATGTATGCCAGCTCCAATTTGGCATACATTTTTGGTCTAATTTACACCAGTTTCTGGCATAAATTATTTCTAAGGGCTCAATCAGATGAGTGTTGGCTGCTATGGAAGCGCTCACATGGATGCTTTGTAGAAGTGCAAGATCTGCGCTTCTAACCAAGTTAAGACAGCGAGTGCCGACCTGCATCTCGACCCCATGTTGCGCGCTGTACAGTGCGCTTTCCATAGGCTCCTATGGGAGCCATGAAATCATGCTGCCTGCACCTTCAAAGTGTGAATGGGCTGCTCCATGCAGCTAGAGAAAGCCCACTCACACGCAGATTTCCTGCATGTCAGCAGCGTTCTTTACATGTCGCTTAGCAGCGTGTAAACCAGGCTCATTTCAAAAAGTTGGCGGGGCCAGCACAAAAAGCTAGAGTCACACATTTTTGTCAAATTACCATGTGCACAAAAATGTTTAACTTCATCAGACAGTTCATGGCAAAAACTTCCACTACCAAAACTCCATCCAAAAACATTCAGACCTACATTTCCAGAAAATGTGGAAAATACCATTTTTTTTTACAATTTCTGTTTAGTGTTGTCATTGATTGCAAGCTATCACTCTAACATGCCAATGTTTGACAAGTTGTACATATAGAATTTAGATCACATGACTCAAAATCTAAATCATAATGTTTGTTATTTGAAAGAGACTTTGTTTGCCCTCATGTTAACTGCTCTGCCTCTGAACATCACTCAGGTGTAATAAAATTGATGAAACCATATAACAGAATTTATGGAACCTCGATGAATACATTTTATTTGAATATATTTGGTTATGTTTTTGTTTATTCCCACAGCAGATGTTTAATTTACAAACCAGGCAATTACTGCAGCTCTTCCAAACAAATAAGAGCAGATTAGTCAAACGTTCACATCAGCTTTTATGTTTATCATTAGTTTTATGATGTGTCATGAATATTCAGTGTTTTGGGAAACTACACTTTTGCTACCTGAAAACCTCAAATTGATACTTTGCTGTCCTGACCTCTTTGGAGGAGCCTAATGTGATTTTTTTCCCCTTCCGTTAGTTAAGGATTTGAAGTAGCTAATATAATTGATATTTTCCCATTTACATGGGTTTGCATGGAGCTGCAAGACATGTTTAGCTGTTTCAGTGAATTCTATAAAAGTTACAAAGCTTTTAGTCAATATATTTTATTAATTGACTTATCAGTTTATTTATTTACAAATTCATTCAATCTGTTTCAAAAACCAGTGCTCTTTTTTTCTGAAATCACTCTGTACCACAGCCTTCATAGAGAACAATTTTTGGGCCCTAAAGTCTTCTGAATCTTGGTAGCAAGTGTGTGAGCATATATTTTAATTTTTATGCTTTTTTTTGTCATACCACCCACCTTAGCCAAAGTTTTGGAAAATAATAAAAATCTATGCCTACATTATGAGATTGATGAGTTTGCAGCAAATTTCCAGTTGAACAACAATGTTCTTTGTGTAAACACTTATTTGCATATTACCCAGAGGAGCATGAATGGCCTTTTGAGTCTCCTCACTCACTGTCTAGGTGCTCGCCCTAAGGAGAAAAGATAGTGTTTCTGACAATAATTACAGCAACTTCTTTATTACCATAAATTATTTGTGTTCAGTGATAAAGGAACTTTAGCATTGTAATTGAGCAAGAAGCATCAGACAGGCCCTTTTAGGGGACTTGGGAATCCTCCAGTGAACCTCCTACCTTCTAGTGTAGTTACAGTAGAAGAAGATAAGAGTTTGCCTTTGGAGCCGGCTGATTGCTTTTTGATACAGCCACAGCTCCTTCTGCTTTTCTTGTGTGCAGCTCACACCCTGATTGCAACTAATTTCCCCTTTCTTTGACCTTGATTTCCTGCATCCTCCTCCATTCCCTGCCTTGCTGACCAAAACCTGACCCCTCCATGCATCTCTGGCCAAATCTCCCAATACTTCCCCGCACAATCTTTGGTCCTCACAAGACCTACTTCTCTGCTCTCTTGTCTGCTCCTCACACAATCATCACCCATACAACTCAGTACTCCAAACAATCAGACTGTTCATTACCTTCAAAACCTTCAAACGTAACCTGGAAATCCACCTTTTCAGAAAATCCTAAACCTGTAATAAGCCGGACAGCCACCACAGTACCATATGAACAGTTTCTACCCTCACCTATAATTCCTCTGTAGATTAAAAGCCCATGTGGGCAGGGACAACTCTTTCTCTGTATCAGTTTTTCACTTTTTAGCTTACGTATATTGTGCATGTTCTTATTTTATGTAACATACTTAAACCCCCATTTTCATATGTACAGCTCCCTGGAATTAATAAAATAATAAGAATTTATAACCGCACATGATGCAAGAAGCGTAGTTGTTGGACCAGACAGAAGAGAGGAGAGAAGAGGCAGACAGTGCAGATTGCAGGACAGGAAAATACAGGCGTCTCAGTCTTGACTTGGACTTAACCTCATTAGCTGGTCTTTAAGTAAAAGTTAAGCCTTCTCTATTGTCTTCCTAGGTTCCCTACTTAATATCCAGAAAGAAACTGTATGTATAATGTTTGTGCAAATACCTGTGTAATGTTTACGTAATGTGTGTTTATATATATATATATACACACATACACACACACACACACACACACACTGAATGGCCACTTTATTAAAGAAACCTGCCCTTTCACCATTTAAGTTTCTCATTATGGAAATTAGACACATGATCCTGACTTCAGGATAAAAGCAAGTGAACAGGTTTTCTGTGGATCATTTTCAGTGTGAATCTACCTTAGAATGTGAAAATTGAGCAATCTCAGCCACTTTAAATAAAACCGCTATTGGTGCATGTTATGTAGGACACAAGTATGTTGCACTTTAAATACATCACCAACATGTCAGACCTAGATATAAAAATGTCCTAACCAGACCTAACTGGACATAAATTACCACCAAAGTACAGGGAACACAAAATAGAGCAAATACAGGGATAAGAACACAATCCCTAACTCATTGAGATATTGCAGACCTTGCCCTAAAGGAAGGCAATCATCCCGATAAGGATGGCCTCACATCATGAACCTAGGGGATCTAGTCTGCAATGACAGAAAGCAGGTGCAGGAAATAGAATTACATGGATTGGGACTAGCACGGTGACATCACCCTGAACCTGTTGCTTTGCCAGAGCACCGTGACAGTACGCTTCACCATTACTTCTGGGATACTAGTTGACCGTAGACTTAACTGTAGCAAACAATGCCAGTCAGTAGCTGCAAAAATGAATACAATATTGGGGTACATTAAAAGAGGTATAGGGGCGAGGGATGAGAACATTATTCTTCCACTATATAAGGCGCTAGTCAGGCCTCACATGGAATACTGTGTACAGTTCTGGACACCAGTACTCAAGAAAGACATTGCAGGGCTTGAGGGGGTACAAAGCCGAGCAACTGAATTAATAAATAGAATGGGAGGATTGGAATACTCAGAGAGGCTATCAAAATTGGGATTATTCACCCTGGAAAAAATATGCTTAAGGGCGACCAAATTAGTATGTATATATACATTTTGGGACAATAGAAGGATCTCTTCCATGATCTGTTTATACCCAGGACTGCAATGGTAATAAGAGGGCATCCTCTATGTCTAGGGGAAAGAAGGTTTCATCACCAATATAGGTGTGGGTTCTTTACTGTAAGAGCAGTGAGACTGTGGAACTCTCTGCCTGAGGATGTGGTGATGGCAAAATCGATAGAGGAATTTAAGATGGGCCTAGATTCCTTTCTAGAGCACCATGATATTATAGGATATAGACCAACGGGGTTGTTAATCCCGGTTTTGAAATCAGGTAGGAACTTTCAAAACATTGATCCAGGGATTATTCTGACTGCCATTATGGAGTCGGGAAGGAATTTTTTTTCCCCAATAAGATGGATTGGCTTCTGCCACATAGTTTTTTTTTTGCCTTCCTCTGGATCAGAAGGGGGGGGGACAGGCTGAACTAGATAGACATTGTATCCCTTCAACCTAACATACAATGTACTATGTAGTATCCCCCCTCTGGGGAAAGGCCTGTGAACCCTCAGGAGTAGCCAACAAATAATTCTCAGCATTGAATCCTTTCATAAAACCAATCTTACAAATATCAGAACATGGGATGATCTGAGAAGATATTGAGTGAGCAAAGATGTCACTAATGCATCCAATGCATCTCCCCTTCTTGCGCCTAACAGTACGGTCCCACAAGGTTCTGGAAGTGGGTTTTTGTGACTTGCTTTTACCAGTACAACCACAGGAAGCTCATATAAAAACATAGTCATCAAGAATGCAGACAAGGGGGGCTCTATTGTCATTTTGGCTAGAGAATACTATGCTCAAGAGGCCTCCACAATTCTCAACAATACACAATATTACAAAAAATTTGAAATCAATTCCACTAGAAAAATGACCCTTGTACTGAACTAACAGGAGAAGCCTTACGATGCAACTGTTTGTCAAAAAATGAAATTTTTTTAAATCTGTATCCAAAATCCAGAAGTAACTTATTTTCTTCCTAAAGTATACAAAAGTATCACTCACCCTCCAGGTCGACCCATAATTTCAGGCATTGGCTCAGCTGCAAGTGGACTTTTGGTATATGTACTACACCTATAGAGGCATGTGTTACATTTACCCACTTATCTAAAAGATACAGGTCACCTCTTAGAACTTCTGGAAACAATCATGTGGAAGGATACATATATCTGAGCCAAAATTTATGTAAAATCCCTTTATTCCAATATAGCACACATGAAGGGGATAGAGGCCATTCATTTATTTTTACAGACATTTATGATAAACAATGTTACCTACAGATAAAAAGACAATTATGGGGACAAAATTTTCCCCAAGCTGTGCCATTTTATTCATGGGGCTTTTGAGTCAGAGATACATAACCCGCACATAATAATTTATAGAAGGTTTATAGATGATATATTCATCATTTGGGATAGGAATGAGAAAGAATTTCTATCCTTTGCCCAATCTCTGAACCAGAATTCACCAGGACGTTTAATAGGAACAGTATCCTCTTTTTAGACTTGGAAATTTTTATTAAAAATGGCTCCATCCTCACAAGGACTTTTTTCAAACTGGTGGATTCAAAAAGCTATTTGAATTTCAACAGTTGCCATGCCAAAGAATGTAAATTGAATATATCCTATGGGCAGTTTAGAAGTATCCGTAGAAACTGCACTACTGAAGAAGACTACAAGAATCAATCTAAAATTCAAGTGCTTCAGTGAAAAAGGATACCCAAACACCTTGGTTCAGCTTACAATAAAAGTTTTAAGCTAACCTGGGAAAACTGCCTCTCAGGAGCACCAAAGGAAAATTAATTTTACTCCAAATCCCTTTTTGTAACCCAGTATAGTTCTCAACATGGTCTTTAAAAAAAATCTTAAATAAACAGTAGGGTATTCTGCAGAAGACCCTTTTTAATGGAAGAGATCCCTATAAACCTAAAATAATTTTCTGGAAAAAAAAACATAGCCTTTAAAATATTCTAGCCCCCTCCTATTCCACTATACAAAATAAACCCCCAAAAAATATTTTTAGGTGTACCTATGGGGGTTTATAAATGTGGAATCTGTAACTATAAATGTTGTGGGAACATTCAGTATGCGAGAAAAAAAATTGTCTGGATGGAGGGAAAATATTTCCCATCAAACAACTCCTAAACTGTGGATCATCTTATTTATTTAATTGAGCGCCATTGTGGTTTGAAGTATATAGGGCAAACTACTAATGCGCTAAGAATCAGATCCAACATCACAAAGGGCTCCATAGCATATCCAAACACTTTTTTCATCACCGCAATAAGGATGCTGCCCTAATGCTTATCACACTGGGAGAGAAAAACACTCAGCGTCACTTCCCACACCTGAAAACCAAGGAAATATATTGGATATTCCTTTTTAAATACTCTTAAACTGGGGGTTTAAACAAAGTCCTAGCAAAACGTTTGAAATGTTTTTATTAGAGATGAGTGAGCACCAAAATGCTCGGGTGCTCGTTACTCGGGACGAAATTATCGTGATGCTCGAGGGTTCGTTTCGAGTAACGAACCCCATTGAAGTCAATGGGCGACTCGAGCATTTTTGTATATCGCCGATGCTCGCTAAGGTTTCCATTTGTGAAAATCGGGGCAATTCAAGAAAGTGATGGGAACGACACAGCAACGGATAGGGCAGGCGAGGGGCTACATGTTGGGCTGCATCTCAAGTTCCCAGGTCCCACTATTAAGCCACAATAGCGGCAAGAGTGGACCCCCCAAACAACTTTTACTTCTGAAAAGCCCTCATTAGCAATGCATACCTTAGCTAAGCACCACAGTACCTCCAACAAAGCACAATCACTGCCTGCATGACACTCCGCTGCCACTTCTCCTGGGTTACATGCTGCCCAACCCCCGCCCCCCCCCCGCACGACGCAGTGTCCACAGCGCACACAAAAGTGTCCCTGCGCAGCCTTCAGCTGCACTCATGCCACACCACCCTCATGTCTATTTATAAGTGCATCTGCCATGAGGAGGAACCGCAGGCACACACTGCAGAGGGTTGGCACGGCTAAGCAGCGACCCTCTTTAAAAGGGGCGGGGCGATAGCCCACAATGCTGTACAGAAGCAATGAAAAATATAATCCTGTGCCACCACCATCAGGAGCTGCACACGTGGGCATAGCAATGGAGAACCTATGTGCCACACACTATTCATTCTGTCAAGGTGTCTGCATGCCCCAGTCAGACCGCGGTTTTTTATAAATAGTCACAGGCAGGTACAACTCTGCAATGGGAATTCCGTGTGCACCCACAGCATGGGTGGCTCCCTGGAACCCACCGGCTGTACATTAATGTATCCAATTGCAGTGCCCATCACAGCTGAGGTAACGTCCGATTAAATGCAGGTGGGCTTCGGCCCACACTGCATGCCCCAGTCAGACTGGGGCTCTTTAGAAGTGAACACATGTAGTTACAACTCCGTGTGGACCGACAGCATGGGTGGGTGCCAGGAAGCCACCGGTGGTACATAAATATATCCCATTGCATTGCCCATCTCAGCTGAGGTAATGTTATGTTTAATGCAGGTGGGCTTTGGCCCACACTGCATGCCCCAGTCAGACTGGGGTTCTTTAGAAGTGGACACATGCAGTTACAACTCCGTGTGGACCGACAGCATGGGTGCGTGCCAGGAAGCCACCGGAAGGTACATAAATATATCCCATTGCATTGCCCATCACAGCTGAGGTAATGTCATGTTTAATGCAAGTGGGCTTCGGCCCACACTGCATGCCCCAGTCAGACTGGGGTTCTTTAGAAGTGGACACATGCAGTTACAACTCCGTGTGGACCCACAGCATGGGTGGGTGCCAGGAAGCCACCGGCGGTACATAAATATATCCCATTGCATTGCCCATCACAGCTGAGGTAATGTCATGTTTAATGCAAGTGGGCTTCGGCCCACACTGCATGCCCCAGTCAGACTGGGGCTCTTTAGAAGTGGACACATGTAGTTACAACTCCGTGTGGACCCACGGCATGGGTGGCTCCCTGGAACCCACCGGCGGTACATAAATATATCCCATTGCAGTGCCCAACACAGCTGATGTAACGTCAGCTGTAATGCAGGTGGGCAAAAAATTAATTGGATTACACTGTAGGCGAGGGCCCCAAAAAATTGGTGTACCAACAGTACTAATGTACCTCAGAAAAATTGCCCATGCCCAACCAAGAGGGCAGGTGAAACCCATTAATCGTTTTGGTTAATGTGGCTTAATTGGTAACTAGGCCTGGAGGCAGCCCAGTTAAAATAAAAATTGGTTCAGGTGCAAGTTTCAACGCTTTAATGAGCATTGAAACGTATAAAAATTGTTTAGAAAAATTAAATGACTGAGCCTTGTGGGCCTAAGAAAAATTACCCGTTCGGCGTGATTATGTGAGGTTTCAGGAGGAGGAGCAGGAGGAGGAGGAGGAATATTATACACAGATTGATGAAGCAAAAATGTCCCCGTTTTTGATGGTGATAGAGAATGATGCTTCCATCCGCGGGTGCAGGCACTGCTTAGGTATCGCTGCTGTCCGCTGGTGAAGAAGAGAATTCTGGGGAAATCCAGGCTTTGTTCATCTTGATGAGTGTAAGCCTGTCGGCACTGTCGGTTGACAGGCGGGTACGCTTATCCGTGATGATTCCCCCAGCCGCACTAAACACCCTCTCCGACAAGACGCTAGCCGCAGGACAAGCAAGCACCTCCAGGGCATACAGCACGAGTTCAGGCCACGTGTCCAGCTTCGACACCCAGTAGTTGTAGGGGGCAGAGGCGTCACCGAGGACGGTCGTGCGATCGGCTACGTACTCCCTCACCATCCTTTTACAGTGCTCCCGCCGACTCAGCCTTGACTGGGGAGCGGTGACACAGTCTTGCTGGGGAGCCATAAAGCTGGCCAAGGCCTTGGAGAATGTTCCCCTGCCTGCGCTGTACATGCTGCCTGATCTCTGCGCCTCCCCTGCTACCTGGCCCTCGGAACTGCGCCTTCTGCCACTAGCGCTGTCGGATGGGAAGTTTACCATCAGTTTGGCCACCAGCGCTCTGTGGTATAGCATCATTCTCGAACCCCTTTCCTCTTCGGGAATGAGAGTGGAAAGGTTCTCCTTATAGCGTGGGTCGAGCAGTGTGTACACCCAGTAATCCGTAGTGGCCAGAATGCGTGTAACGCGAGGGTCACGAGAAAGGCATCCTAACATGAAGTCAGCCATGTGTGCTGGGGTACCTGTACGCAACACATGGCTGTCCTCACTAGGAAGATCACTTTCAGGATCCTCATCCTCCTCCTCCTGAGGCCATACACGCTGAAAGGATGACAGGCAAGCAGCATGTGTACCCTCAGCAGTGGGCCAAGCTGTCTCTTCCCCCTCCTCCTCATGCTCCTCCCCCTCCTCCTCAACGCGCTGAGATATAGACATGAGGGTGCTCTGACTATCCAGCGACATACTGTCTTCCCACGCCTCCGTTTCCGAGTGCAAAGCATCAGCAGAGGAATGGTGACGCTAATGATTGCAGCATCCCCGCTCACCATCTGGGTAGACTCCTCAAAGTTTCCAAGGACCTGGCAGATGTCTGCCAACCAGGCCCACTCTTCTGTAAAGAATTGAGGAGGCTGACCCCCACTACGCCGCCCATGTTGGAGTTGGTATTCCACTATAGCTCTACGCTGCTCATAGAGCCTGGCCAACATGTGGAGCGTAGAGTTCCACCGTGTGGGCACGTCGCACAGCAGTCGGTGCACTGGCAGATTAAACGATGTTGCAGGGTCCGCAGGGTGGCAGCGTCCGTCTTGGAGTTGCGGAAATGTGCGCTGACCCGGCGCACCTTTCCGAGCAGGTATGACAAGTGTGGGTAGCTTTTCAGAAAGCGCTGAACCACCAAATTAAAGGCATGGGCAAGGCATGGCACGTGCGTGAGGCTGCCGAGCTGCAGAGCCGCCACCAGGTTACGGCCGTTGTCACACACGACCATGCCCGGTTGGAGGCTCAGCGGCGCAAGCCAGCGGTCGGTCTGCTCTGTCAGAGCCTGCAGCAGTTCGTGGGCCGTGTGCCTCTTCTCTCCTAAGCTGAGTAGTTTCAGCACTGCCTGCTGACGCTTGCCCACCGCTGTGCTGCCACGCCGCGCGACACCGACTGCTGGCGACGTGCTGCTGCTGCTGACACATCTTGATTGCGAGACAGAGGTTGCGTTGGAGGAGGAGGAGGAGGAGGAGGGTGGTTTAGTGGAGGAAGCATACACCGCCGCAGATACCAGCACCGAACTGGGGCCCGCAATTCTGGGGGTGGGTAGGACGTGAGCGGTCCCAGGCTCTGACTCGGTCCCAGCCTCCACTAAATTCACGCACTGTGCCGTCAGGGAGATATAGTGGCCCTGCCCGCCTGTGCTTGTCCACGTGTCCGTTGTTAAGTGGGCCTTGGCAGTAACAGCGTTGGTGAGGGCGCGTACAATGTTGCGGAAGACGTGGTCGTGCAGGGCTGGGACGGCACATCGGGAAAAGTAGTGGCAACTGGGAACCGAGTAGTGCGGGGCCGCCGCCGCCATCATGCTTTTGAAAGCCTCCGTTTCCACAAGCCTATACGGCAGCATCTCCAGGCTGATCAATTTCGCAATGTGCACGTTTAACGCTTGAGCGTGCGGGTGCGTGGCGGCGTACTTGCGCTTGCGCTCAAACAGTGGCGCTAGCGACGTCTGGACGCTGCGCTGAGAGACATTGCTGGATGGGGCCGAGGACAGTGGAGGTGAGGGTGTGGGTGCAGGCCCGGAGACGGTAGTGCCTGTGTCCTCAGAGGGGGGTTGGATCTCAGTGGCAGGTTGGGGCACAGGGGGAGAGGCAGTGGTGCAAACCGGAGGTGGTGAACGGCCTTCGTCCCACCTTGTGGGGTGCTTGGCCATCATATGCCTGCGCATGCTGGTGGTGGTGGCTCCCCAGCTGATCTTGGCGCGACAAAGGTTGCACACCACTGTTCGTCGGTCGTCAGGCGTCTCTGTGAAAAACTGCCACTGCGTAGAGCACCTTGACCTGTGCAGGGTGGCATGGCGCGAGGGGGCGCTTTGGGAAACAGTTGGTGGATTATTCGGTCTGGCCCTGCCTCTACCCCTGGCCACCGCACTAGCTCGGCCTGTGCCCACACCCTGACTTGGGCCTCCGCGTCCTTGCCCGCGTCCACGTCCTCTAGGTCTACCCCTACCCCTCAGCATGGTGTATTACCAGTAGTGCAGAAACAGAACGCTGTAATTAAATGTGCCGCTTATTGGCCTGTGGTTGGAGGCTGACTTCGCTTACCGATTGCACAGCAGAGCCAGGAAATAATTTTGCGCAAGCCTGCTGTAACACTTAGCTGGCTGCGTATGAATTAGGAGGACAACTACACCCAGCACAGACCCAGTACACTGAGGACAGTCACAGGCAGCCCAAATAGATTTTTTTTCCCAAATGTTTTTGGAAAGGCCCACTGCCTATATTCAAAAATATATGTCTTCTGTCCCTGCCTCACCACTACTGGCCCTGGAGTATGTAAAATAACTGCAGACTGTTGCACTGTGGACTGGAATACAGCGGTGATGTAACAGCCAACACAGAGCCAGGAAATAATTTTGCGCAAGCCTGCTGTAACACTTAGCTGGCTGCGTATGAATTAGGAGGACAACTACACCCAGCACAGACCCAGTACACTGAGGACAGTCACAGGCAGCCCAAATAGATTTTTTTTCCCAAATGTTTTTGGAAAGGCCCACTGCCTATATTCAATAAATATATGTCTTCTGTCCCTGCCTCACCACCACTACTGGCCCTGGAGTATGTATAATTACTGCAGGGCGCAATGCTCTGCACGGCCGATATACAAAAAAAAAAAATGTGCAACACTGCAAAAAGCAGCCTCCACACTACTGCACACGGTTAGATGTGGCCCTAAGAAGGACCGTTGGGGTTCTTGAAGCCTAAAATACTCCTAACACTCTCCCTATAGCAGCTCCGGCACCAACAGCACTTTCCCTCCTCTATGTCAGAATAAATCTGTGGTGAGCCGCGGGAGGGGCCGATTTTTATACTCGGGTGACACCTGATCTCGCCAGCCACTCACTGCAGGGGGGTGGTATAGGGCTTGAACGTCGCAGGGGGAAGTTGTAATGCCTTCCCTGTCTTTCTATTGGCCAGAAAAGCGCGCTTACGTCTCAGAGATGAAAGTGAAAGTAACTCGAACATCGCGTGGTACTCGTCACGAGTAACGAGCATCTCGAACACGCTAATACTCGAACGAGTATCAAGCTCGGACGAGTACGTTCGCTCATCTCTAGTTTTTATCAATTATTGATTGTTTGTATGACATAACAACATGGCATCCAAAATGTTTTAAATTACTTAGGATAACAATACTCTATGTTCCATTATATATTATTTTTTTTACATCTACAATTTTTATATAACTTCTGCATTAACATGTTTAATTTTATTCAATTCTTTATAGTTTTTTTTTATGTATTGTATACCAGTAGCAATTTTATGGCGTGCATATTTACTACCCTCTAAGCATTATTAATATTTACAGTTCATTATTTAATATGTAATGTAGTTATATTTTATCCATATGGCAATACCTTTCCACAAAATCTTCACCCACTTAGCATATCACTATAATAATTTTAGCACCCAAGTATTTTATTTCACCTTGTAACAGTATTGAGTATTTGTTTTTTATAGGAACATTACACAGGTCTGCAAAAAAAAAAATTTTAAGAGCTGTTTTGGTTATTCCACACAATTAGAGATAAGCGAACATGCTCGTTTAGGACAATTACTCGATCGAACATTGCTTTTTTCAAGTAACTGCCTACTCAGATAAAAAGAGTCGGGGGGCGGTGGGGTGGAGCGGGGGTTAGCAGGGGGTTAGCAGGGGGGAGCTCTCTCTCCCCCCCCCACTCCACCCTGAAACCCCCCACTCACCCCTGGCGCCCCCCAAATCTTTTCGCCCGATTAGGCAGTTACTCAAAAAAAGCGATGCTCGATCAAGTAATTACTCTAAACAAGCATGTTCACTCATCTCTACACACAATCTTTATATTTTTCAGTACGCTGAATCCGAAAAGGACCTCCGTTTTGTCATAGGACATCACGTTTCCTGACAATTCAGTTATCTATGCTAAATAAGGCAATACCTCAAAATAAATGAAAATAGACTTATAAAATTAATTTTTAATTTTAAATTTTTCATGAAAATCATTTTTGCACTGAAATGAGCTCACTAAAACACACTAAAATCGTTTCTTCTTCCCTGTGAGGCTCCTCTTGGTACATTTATGCTTGTGAGTAGCATCTGGAATGTCTCCCTGAAGCATCCAACAGTAGTCTGCCATCATTGAAATGCCCCATTTTCCCTGGTATCTTCTTTCCACCTCTTTAATGTCATGGTGGAATTGTTCACCTTGTTCTTCACTCACAGCTCTCAAATTTACAGGAAAGTAGTCAAGGTGGAATTGGAGGAAATGCACTTTTAAACTCATCAGGCAACCTAAAGCTTGAAATGTTTTCAGCATTCGTCCGACGGGCTTTTTGTAGTCAGGATTAGAGATGAGCGAGCATACTCGTCCGAGCTTGATGCTCGTTCGAGTATTAGGGTGCTCGAGATGCTCGTTACTCGAGATGAGCACCACGCGGTACTCGTCTCAATTAAACGAGCACTGACCATTGAATTCAATGGAGCCGGCAATACAGCCGGCTCCATTGAAAGCAATGGGCTGCCGGCGATCGCGGGATGAATTGTCGGGAAGGGCTTAAATATATAAGCCCTTCCCTGCAATTCATCCAGAAATGTGTAAAAATAAAAAAAATATATACTCACCTTGTCCCGGCAGAACGATGTTAGCCCATTGAATTCAATGGAGCCGGCAATACAGCCGGCTCCATTAAAAGCAATGGGCTGCCGGCGATCGCGGGATGAATTGTCGGGAAGGGCTTAAATATATAAGCCCTTCCCTGCAATTCATTCAGAAATGTGTAAAAATAAAAAATATATATATACTCACCTTGTCCCGGCAGACGGAGTTCAGCGCGGCTGGCCTGCAGTGGGTGTGAAGGGGGTGTGAATTCATGAATGGGTGAGTGAGTGTTGCCTCTGATTGGCTCAGCGCAGCTCTCAGCTGAATGACAGCAGTTCAGCACCACAGTGCAGGGGACAGCAGGAGAACACGCGGCTGTGCCCCGGCAGCTGAAGGGAGGCGAGTATCTATTTTTTTTTGTTTTTTAAATCACTTTTAATTCATTTCCCGGGAATGGCTTATATGTAAAGTCCTTCCCTGGAAAAGAATTCAGGTGTGCAGCGGACCATTGTCTTCAATGGAGTCGCCGGCAGCAGCAGCGGCTCCATTGAAGATAATGCCTGCATTTTTATTCTTTTTTACACTAAAATCTTTCTTTTTCAGGTAAAGGCTTATATTTTTAAGCTCTTCCCGAAAATTCATCCCGCACTGTATTGCCGGCTCCATTGAATTCAATGGGCTAACATCGTTCTTCTCTGCCACAGCTGTTACAGCTGTGGCAGAGGAGAACGATCGTTATGCTGACAGTGCGGGGGGGGGGGTCTCACTCTTGCCACTATTGTGGCTTAATAGTGAGACCTCGGAGCCCAAAATGCAGCCCTGCATATTGCTCCTTGCCTGCCCTATCCATTTCTGTGTTTTTTACATGACTTTGGTGATTTGCTAAGATTTTCACAAATGAAAACCTTAGCGGAGCACCAGTCATATACAAAAATGCTCGAGTCGCCCATTGACTTCAATGGGGTTCGTTACTCGAAACGAACTCTCGAGCATCACTGAAAGTTCGACTCGAGTAACGAGTACCCGAGCATTTTGGTGCTTGCTCATCTCTAGTCAGGATCTTTCTTATTGCACAAAAAATTCTCTACGACCTCTGTAAATATAATCCAAACTCTTGATCAGCTATAAGCCTTCTAATGTCTAGTCCGACGAACACACCTTTCTTCAATTTTGCCTCCGAGACGCCTAGAAACTTGGTGACCAAATATTTGAAGTATTCTCCCTCTTTTGGAAGTGATTTCACGAATTGCTTCATTAATCCCAATTTTATATGGAGAGTTGGTAGAAGAACTTTATGTGGATGTACCAAAATTTCTTGGAAGACATTTTTTTGACCGACTGTGAGCACCCTCGGCTGCCAACTCTTCTTGGTCCAGTGATTTTGTCGGTCTCGACTGTCCCATAGACACAGAAAACAAGGGTATTTGGTATACCTTTAAATTCCCACATGCTTGCCAACCATGGTCTTCATATTTAAATTTACCAAGAACCAATTCCAAGTTCTTTCTTCTTTTTGAAGAATCTATGAAAAGACGCCATTGCATTGAATCATATTGGATTTTGAATTGACCCATCAAACCTTTGACATTGATGCAATAAACCAACTTGTCTTGCTGGGCAAAGTAAGGAACAAACTTCCTTTCACGATGTTCGAACCATTAAAAAGACACTCCTGACAATAATAAATTCCTGCTTTTGAACCTTGAACCAAGTAACTCAGTGGCATCTTTGGGAAGATTCAAGTCTCTTACCAAATCATTCACCTCCTCCTGAGAAAAAAATGTTGGTCTTGTATCATCTTCAAAGTCAGAATTTGATTTGTCATCAAGTTCAGATATAACTCCACCTTCATCAGAGCTAGGTACTGTATCTCTTCCAAGGTAGCTGGGGGCTTTGGTACTGGTATATCTGTGCCATGGGGGATGGGACAAATTGCTGAGTGAAGATTGGGGTATGAAATAGAATGCTTCCATTTGGAATTATATCGTTTCACATCGCATGAACAAAAGTAACAGTCGTCACTATGGTTCTTTTGCTCTCGCCATACCATGGGAATGCCAGAACAGAAAGCTTTTTTCTTTCCCTTGAACCAATTTCGAAGGTCCTCAACACCCTATTTGCACACTTTATGAGGCGCACAAACTTTATCTTGATCTTTAAGTTTTAGTCCGAAATATGCAAAGTATACTTTTTTCACAAAGACTGTGATATTGAGCTGTTGCTTCAACACTGTATATTCACCACAAATGAAACAGAAACTGTCAGGTGAATTAGTACACTTCCGCAGAGCCATAATGCTAACTTGGGGAAACCCGATTTAGGAATGACAAGCTAACACGAAGGAATTGTGGGAGTTACTCCCTCTCTTTCCGTTTGTCAGTGGCCACACCAGCAGGGAGCCAGTGTCACTGGCAGCGGGGGCAGACACTGAGTGGGGGAGCGAGCTGTCAGTGGCCACAGCAGCAGAGAGCAGGCGTCTGGGAAAGAGCTGAGAGGCGACACAGACATGTCTGCGGAGGGAGCTGTGAGGGAGCAGATGGCCAAGGGAGATGCTCTGCGGCTTCATGAGTCACAGCGCAAGGGCTTCGCCAGTGGAGATGGGAGGGCACAGCCCTCTGTCAAGAACCCTGTATCTTGTCTCCACCCGTACTTCCAGTGATGTCAAGATCCAATAGAATCACAGGCGAGAACCAAGAAAAAAATTTGAATCAAGCCCATGCAAGTCAGAGAATGCTCGGTCAGCTTGCAACATGTTGATGCTGGTTTCCATTGGCTCACTCTATAAGTTCTTTTCTTTGAAAGTTATGCTTTTTGGCATTGTATATCTTAAATTCACTAATGTGAATTAATTACTAGTAATTTTAACTTTAAATTCAGTTAAAAACCCTAGGGAAAAAAAATATCCAAAACTGAGAAAAATTTGCTAAATTTGAAGAGAATTTTGCATCCTGATGTCTAGGATTTTTTCAATTCTTTTTGTTTTCAGCACACCAAAATACATGGAAATTAGTTGAAAATAATCATACAGCTTTTTAGTCGCAGATCTGTATTATTATATCTGTTTATTTATTAATTATTAGAGATGAGCGAGCGTACTCGTCCGAGCTTGATGCTCCTTCGAGTATTAGGGTGTTCGAGATGCTCATTACTCGAGACAAGCACCAAGCGATGTTCAAGTTACTTTCACTTTCATCTCTGAGACATTTGCGCACTTTTCAGGCCAATAGAAAGACATGGAAGGCATTACAACTTCCTCCTGTGACGTTCCAGCCCTATACCACCCCTCTGCAGTGAGTGGCTGGGGAGATCAGGTGACACCCGAGTATTAAAATCTGCCCCACCCGCGGCTCGCCACAGATGCATGGTGACAGAGATCAGGGAAAGTGCTGTCTTGCTGTACCTGCTATAGGGAGAGTGTTAGGTGTTATTTTAGTCTTCAAGTACACCAACGGTCCTTCTTAGGGCCACATCTGACCGTGTGCAGTACTGTTGAGGCTGCTTTTAGCAGTGTTGCACAATTTTATTTTTTTTTTGTATATCGGGCGTGCAGACCATAGCGTCCTCAGTCTGCAGTCATTTTACTCAGCATAGGGGCAGTACTGGTGAGGCAGTGGGCTTTTTCAAAAAAATTGGGGAAAAATACTATCTTTGGGCTGCCTATGACCGTCTTCAGTTTACTACGTGTCTGCTGGGGGTAGTAGTCCTAATTAATACGCAGCTAAGCGTTACAGCAGGCTTGCGCAAAATTTTTCCTGGCTCTGCTGTGCCCGTTACATCACCGCCGTCATAGCGCCAAAGGGAAAGAGTATACATAATATACGCTGCATGCAGTATCTGTCTGGTGTTTCAGCTCACCATTTAAACAAATTGAAGCAAAATACTTAAGGCCTACCACTGCCCTTTGGCCACTTCACTGCTTCTGCGCTGTGAATTCCACTAGCTCAGTCATACGCACCTACGTCTCACTACAGGCGTGCGCAAAATTGTTTCCTGTCTCTGCTGTGCCCGTTACATCACCACCATCATAGCGCCAGAGGGAAACAGTACACATAATATACGCTGCATACAGTATCTGTCTGGTGTTTCAGCTCACCATTTAAACAAATTGAAGCAAAATACTTAAGGCCTACCACTGCCCTTTGGCCACTTGACTGCTTCTGCGCTGTGAATTCCACTAGCTCAGTCATACGCACCTACGTCTCACTACAGGCGTGCGCAAAATTGTTTCTTGGCTCTACTGTGCAATCCGTAAGCAAAGTCAGCCTCCAACCACAGGCCAATAAGCGGCACATTTGATTACAGCGTTCTGTTTCGGCTCTACTCGTAATACACCATGCTGAGGGGTAGGGGTAGGCCTAGAGGATGTGGACGCAGGAGAGGATGCGGAGGCCCAAGTCAGGGTGTGGGCACAGGCCGAGCTCCTGGTCCAGGTGTATCACAGCCGACTGCTGCGGGATTAGGAGAGAGGCAAGTTTCAGGGGTCCCCAGATTCATCTCACAATTAATAGGTCCACGCGGTAGACCTTTATTAGAAACTGAGCAGTGTGAGCAGGTCCTGTTGTGGATGGCAGAAAGTGCATCCAGCAATCTATCGACCAGCCAGACTTCTACGCCGTCCACAGCTGCAACTCTGAATCCTCTGGCTGCTGCTCCTCCTTCCTCCCAGCCTCCTCACTCCATGAAAATGACACATTCTGAGGAGCAGGCAGACTCCCAGGAACTGTTCTCTGGCCCCTGCCCAGATTGGGCAGCAATGGTTCCTCTCCCACCAGAGGAGTTTATTGTGACCGATGCCCAACCTTTGGAAAGTTCCCGGGGTCCGGGGGATGAGGCTGGGGACTTCCGGCAACTGTCTCAAGAGCTTTCAGTGGGTGAGGAGGATGATGACAATGAGACACAGTTGTCTATCAGTGAGGTAGTACTAAGGGCAGTAAGTCCGAGTGAGGAGTGCACAGAGGATTCAGAGGAAGAGCAGCTGGACGATGAGGTGACTGACCCCACCTGGTTTGCTAAGCCTACTGAGGACAGGTCTTCAGAGGGGGAGGCAAGTTCAGCAGCAGGGCAGGTTGGAAGAGGCAGTGCGGTGGCCAGGGGTAGAGGTAGGGCCAAACCGAATAATCCACCAACTGTTTCCCAAAGCGCCCCCTCACGCCATGCCACCCTGCAGAGGCCGAGGTGCTCAAAGGTGTGGAAGTTTTTCACTGAGAGTGCAGACGACCAACGAACTGTGGTGTGCAAGGTTTGTCACGCCAAGATCAGCTGGGGAGCCACCACCACCAGCCTCACCACCACCAGCATGCACAGGCATATGATGGCCAAGCACCCCACAAGGTGGGACAAAGGCCGTTCACCGCCTCCGGTTTGCACCACTGCCTCTCCCCCTGTGCCCCAACCTGCCACTGAGATCCAACCCCCCTCTCAGGACACAGGCACTACCGTCTCCTGGCCTGCACCCACACCCTCACCTCCGCTGTCCTCGGCCCCATCCAGCAATGTCTCTCAGCGCAGCATCCAGCCGTCGCTAGCGCAACTGTTTGAGCGCAAGCGCAAGTACGGCGCCACGCACCCGCACGCTCAAGCGTTAAACGTGCACATAGCCAAATTGATCAGCCTGCAGATGCTGCCGTATAGGCTTGTGGAAACGGAGGCTTTCAAAAGCATGATGGCGGCAGCGGCCCCGCGCTACTCGGTTCCCAGTCGCCACTACTTTTCCCGATCTGCCGTCCCAGCCCTGCACGACCACGTCTCCCGCAACACTGTACGCGCCCTCACCAACGCGGTTACTGCCAAGGCCCACTTAACAACGGACACGTGGACAAGCACAGGCGGGCAGGGCCACTATATCTCCCTGACGGCACATTGCGTGAATTTAGTGGAGGCTGGGACCGAGTCAGAGCCTGGGACCGCTCATGTCCTACCCACCCCCAGAATTGCGGGCCCCAGCTCGGTGGTGGTATCTGCGGCGGTGTATGCTTCCTCCACTAAACCACCCTCCTCCTCCTCCTCCTCCTACGCAACCTCTGTCTCGCAATCAAGATGTGTCAGCAGCAGCACGTCGCCAGCAGTCGGTGTCGCGCGGGGTGGCAGCACAGCGGTGGGCAAGCGCTCAGCTTAGGAGAGAAGAGGCACACGGCCCACGAACTGCTGCAGGGTCTGACAGAGCAGACCGACCGCTGGCTTTCGCCGCTGAGCCTCCAACCGGGCATGGTCGTGTGTGACAACGGCCGTAACCTGGTGGCGGCTCTGCAGCTCGGCAGCCTCACGCACGTGCCATGCCTGGCCCACGTCTTTAATTTGGTGGTTCAGCGCTTTCTGAAAAGCTACCCACGCTTGTCAGACCTGCTCGGAAAGGTGCGCCAGCTCAGCGCACATTTCCGCAAGTCCAACACGGACGCTGCCACCCTGCGGACCCTGCAACATCGTTTAATCTGCCAGTGCACCGACTGCTGTGCGACGTGCCCACACGGTGGAACTCTACGCTCCACATGTTGGCCAGGCTCTATGAGCAGCGTAGAGCTATAGTGGAATACCAACTCCAACATGGGCGGCGTAGTGGGGGTCAGCCTCCTCAATTCTTTACAGAAGAGTGGGCCTGGTTGGCAGACATCTGCCAGGTCCTTGGAAACTTTGAGGAGTCTACCCAGATGGTGAGCGGCGATGCTGCAATCATTAGCGTCTCCATTCCTCTGCTATGCCTCTTGAGAAGTTCCCTGCAAAGCATAAAGGCAGACGCTTTGTGCTCGGAAACGGAGGCGGGGGAAGACAGTATGTCGCTGGATAGTCAGGGGAGGCGCGGAGATCAGGCAGCATGTACAGCACAGGCAGGGGAACACTCTCCAAGGCCTTTGCCAGCTTTATGGCTCCCCAGCAAGACTGTGTGACCGCTCCCCAGTCAAGGCTGAGTCGGCGGGAGCACTGTAAAAGGATGGTGAGGGAGTACGTAGCCGATCGCACGACCGTCCTCGGTGACGCCTCTGCTCCCTACAACTACTGGGTGTCGAAGCTGGACACGTGGCCTGAACTCACGCTGTATGCCCTGGAGGTGCTTGCTTGTCCTGCGGCTAGAGTCTTGTCAGAGAGGGTGTTTAGTGCGGCTGGGGGAATCATCACGGATAAGCGTACCCGCCTGTCAACTGACAGTGCCGACAGGCTTACACTCATCAAGATGAACAAAGCCTGGATTTCCCCAGACTTCTCTTCTTCACCAGCGGACAGCAGCGATACCTAAGCAATACGTAGGCTGCACCCACGGATGGAAGCATCGCTGTCTATCACCATAAAAAACGGGGACCTTTTAGCTTCATCAAACTGTGTATTATATTCATCCTCCTCCTCCTGCTCCTCCTCCTGAAACCTCACGTAATCACGCCGAACGGCCAATTTTTCTTAGGTCCACAAGGCTCAGTCATATTACTTTTGTAAACAATGTTTATATGTTTCAATTCTCATTAAAGCGTTGAAACTTGCACCTGAACCAATTTTTATTTTAACTGGGCTGCCTCCAGGCCTAGTTACAAATTAAGCCACATTAACCAAAGCGATTAATGGGTTTCACCTGCCCTCTTGGTTGGGCATGGGCAATTTTTCTGAGGTACATTAGTACTGTTGGTACACCAATTTTTTTGGGCCCTCACCTACAGTGTAATCCTAGTAATTTTTATGGGCTTCGCCTCCACTCATGCTACAGCAAGGTGTGTGGGGTTGGCCCACACTTTTGCTACATAAATGTAACTGGGGCCTTGTCTATACTGCAACTACTGAAATGTGAAAGAGACTGTTATCTCCCTAAACTGCTGCAACGGGAATGTTACTGTGGCCTGTCTTGACTGCTACTACTACTGAAATGGAACTAATACTGTGCTCCCCCTATACTGCTGCTTCGGAATTGTTACTGGGGCCTGTCTTGACTGCTACTATTACTAAAATGGAACTAAGACTGTGCTCCCCCTATACTGCTGCTTCGGAATTGTTACTGGGGCCTGTCTGGACTGCTACTACTACTGAAATGGAACTAATACTGTGCTCCCCCTTTAATGCTGCTAGTGATATGTTACTGGGGCCTGTCCCTAATGCTACCGCTGAAATGTTACTAATTCTGGGCTCTGCCTATACCGCTGCTAATGCTATGTCACTGGGGTGTGGAAACGGAGGCTTCCCAAAGACATGATGGTGGCGAGGCCATTTCCCACCAACGCAGTTACTGTTAAGGTGTATATAACCACGGACACGTGGAGAGGACACGTAGTGCCTCAAAAACATCCCCCTCCTCCTCCAACAATGAAAACATTCTTGGCAAATACCTTTGCATTGGTCCATCTGGTGGCAGTCCAAGAATTTCACCTTTACCGACACAACAAGAGAGCCCCCCCCCATCCCCCCGCCACGGCCCACTTAATCCTGGCCACATTCCCACCAACGCGGTTACTGTTAAGGTACATATTACCAGTCTGACTGGGGCATGCACAGTGGGCCGAAGCCCACCTGTATTGTATCTGACGTTAGCTCTGCTGAGCAGGGCACTGCAATGGGATATATTTATGTACCGCCGGTGGGTTCCAAGGAGCCACCCATGCTGTGGGTCCACAGGGACTTCACATTAGGGATTTGTACCTGCCAGTGTCTATGTGTTAAAAATCCCGGTCAGACTGGGGCATGCAGTGTGGGCCGAAGACCACCTGCATTTAATCGGACGTTACCTCAGCTGTGCTGGGCAATGCAATGGGATATATTTATGTACCGCCGGTGGCTTCCTGGGACCCACCCATGCTGTAGGTCCACACGGACTTCACAATAGGGAGTTGTACCTGCCTGTGTCTACTTATAACAAACACCAGTCTGACTGGGGCATGCAGTGTGGGCCGAAGCCCACCTGCATTTAATCTGATGTTAGCTTTGCTGTCCAGGGCACTGCAATGGGATATATTTACAGTTAGGGCCAGAAATATTTGGACAGTAACACAATTTTCGCGAGTTGGGCTCTGCATGCCACCGCATTGGATTTGAAATGAAGCCTCTACAACAGAATTCAAGTGCAGATTGTAACGTTTAATTTAAAGGGTTGAACAAAAATATCTGATAGAAAATGTAGGAATTGTACACATTTCTTTACAAACACTCCACATTTTAGGAGCTCAAAAGTAATTGGACAAATAAACATAACCCAAACAAAATATTTTTTTTTCAATATTTTGTTGCGAATCCTTTGGAGGCAATCACTGCCTTAAGTCTGGAACCCATGGACATCACCAAACGCTGGGTTTCCTCCTTCTTAATGCTTTGCCAGGCCTTTACAGCCGCAGCCTTCAGGTCTTGCTTGTTTGTGGGTCTTTCCGTCTGAAGTCTGGATTTGAGCAAGTGAAATGCATGCTCAATTGGGTTCAGATCCGGTGATTGACTTGGCCATTGCAGAATGTTCCACTTTTTTGCACTCATGAACTCCTGGGTAGCTTTGGCTGTATGCTTGGGGTCATTGTCCATCTGTACTGTAAAGCGCCGTCTGATCAACTTTGCAGCATTTGGCTGAATCTGGGCTGAAAGTATATCCCGGTACACTTCAGAATTCATCCGGCTACTCTTGTCTGCTGTTATGTCATCAATAAACACAAGTGACCCAGTGCCATTGAAAGCCATGCATGCCCATGCCATCACGTTGCCTCCACCATGTTTTACAGAGGATGTGGTGTGCCTTGGATCATGTGCCGTTCCCTTTCTTCTCCAAACTTTTTTCTTCCCATCATTCTGGTACAGGTTGATCTTTGTCTCATCTGTCCATAGAATACTTTTCCAGAACTGGGCTGGCTTCTTGAGGTGTTTTTCGGCAAATTTAACTCTGGCCTGTCTATTTTTGGAATTGATGAATGGTTTGCATCTAGATGTGAACCCTTTGTATTTACTTTCATGGAGTCTTCTCTTTACTGTTGACTTAGAGACAGATACACCTACTTCCCTGAGAGTGTTCTGGACTTCAGTTGATGTTGTGAACGGGTTCTTCTTCACCAAAGAAAGTATGCGGCGATCATCCACCACCGTTGTCTTCCGTGGACGCCCAGGCCTTTTTGAGTTCCCAAGCTCACCAGTGAATTCCTTTTTTCTCAGAATGTACCCGACTGTTGATTTTGCTACTCCAAGCATGTCTGCTATCTCTCTGATGGATTTTTTCTTTTTTTTCAGCCTCAGGATGTTCTGCTTCACCTCAATTGAGCGTTCCTTTGACCGCATGTTGTCTGGTCACAGCAACAGCTTCCAAATCCAAAACCACACACCTGGAATCAACCCCAGACCTTTTAACTACTTAATTGATTACAGGTTAACGAGGGAGACGCCTTCTGAGTTAATTGCAGGCCTTAGAGTCCATTGTCCAATTACTTTTGGTCCCTTGAAAAAGAGGAGGCTATGCATTACAGAGCTATGATTCCTAAACCCTTTCTCTGATTTGGATGTGGAAACTCTCATATTGCAGCTGGGAGTGTGCACTTTCAGCCCATATTATATATATAATTGTATTTCTGAACATGTTTTTGTAAACAGCTAAAATAACAAAACTTGTGTCACTGTCCAAATATTTCTGGCCCTAACTGTATGTACCGCCGGTGGCTTCCTGGGACCCACCTATGCTGTCGGTCCACACGGAGTTGTAACTGCATGTGTCTACTTATAAAGAACCCCAGTCTGACTGGGGCATGCAGTGTGGGCCGAAGCCCACCTGCATTAAACCTGACGTCACCTCAGCTGTGCTGGGCACTGCTATGGGATTTATTTATGTACCACCGGTGGGTTACAGGGAGCCACCCATGCTGTGGGACCACAGGGACTTCACATTAGGGATTTGTACCTTGTGCCAGTGTCTATGTATTAAAAACCCAGGTCAGACTGGGGCATGCAGTGTGGGCCGAAGACCACCTGCATTTAATCGGACGTTAGCTCTGCTGTCCAGGGCACTGCAATGGGATACATTTATGTACAGCCGGTGGGTTCCAGGGAGCCACCCATGCTGTGGGTGCACACGGAATTCCCATTGCGGAGTTGTACCTGCCTGTGACTATTTATAAAAAACCCCGCTCTGACTGGGGCATGCAGACCCCTTGACAGAATGAATTTTGTGTGGCACATGGGTTCCCCATTGCTATGCCCACGTGTGCAGCTCCTGATGGAGGTGGCACAGGATTGGATTTCTCATTGCTTCTGTACAGCATTGTGGGCTATCGCCCCGCCCCTTTTAAAGAGGGTCGCTGCCTGGCCCTGCCAACCCTCTGCAGTGTGTGCCTCTGGTTCCTCCTCATGGCAGACGCACTTATAAATAGACATGAGGGTGGTGTGGCTATGAGGCCAGCGTGTGGCATGAGGGCAGCTGAAGGCTGCGCAGGGACACTTTGGTGTGCGCTGTGGACACTGGGTCGTGCGGGGGGGGGGTGTTGGGCAGCATGTAACCCAGGAGAAGTGGCAGCGGAGTGTCATGCAGGCAGTGATTGTGCTTTGTTGGAGGTAGTGTGGTGCTTAGCTAAGGTATGCCTTTCTAATGAGGGTTTTTCAGAAGTAAAAATTGTTGGGAGGGGGGGGGGCACTCTTGCCGCTATTGTGGCTTAATAGTGGGACCTGGGAACCTGAAATGCAGTCCAACATGTAGCCCCTCGCCTGCCCTATCCGTTTCTGTGTCGTTTCCAGCACTTTCTTGGGTTTTGCAGATTTTCACAAATGAAAACCTTAGCGAGCATCGGCGATATACAAAAATGCTCGGGTCGCCCATTGACTTCAATGGGGTTTGTTACTCGAAACGAACCCTCGAGCATCGCGAAAAGTTCGTCTTGAGTAACGAGCACCCGAGCATTATGGTGCTCGCTCATCTCTATTAACTAGCTTTTTGCATTATTGCACTATCCCCCAAATTTTTTTTCTCATGTCTGTAAATCATTTTGTGCATTTCTTCATGTGCCTTTTATACTTTATTTTCTTATGAACCTAATTTTCTCTCCATTAATATCTCCTCTCCACAACATTGAGTCTACGACAATTACCATATTTACCTTCTTTCTAACCTCTAATACCTATTTGCATTGAATTAATGCCATTTCCGGCATTTGAAATGCATCACTATTACAAATGGATTGTAAAACGTCATCCCCACCCCTCAGGTGGCGTCATCTCCCCAAAACAACACGGGGCTCCCGGTGTCAGCACGCTGCAATCTCTTTAATTCCCCCCTTCATCTTTTTTCCTGGCACTCAAAAGCAGAGATGAGAAGGGTAACATCCCCACTGTGTGGGATAGGATATATTGTGTCTTTACTCTCATTCTTTAAGTAATATCCCCACTCTGTGGGATAAGATTTGTAGCGTTTTTGCTTCCACTTTCATCTAACACATTATACTGTATTACTACTACCATCTTATTTGGTGCACCCTCTAACCAGTATAATCTGTATACCATACTCATATGCATCACTTCATTCTTATGTTCTTTACTTTTTATATTTTCTCTACAAGACTTTTTAGATCTGTTTGAGAAAGGAGCCACTGTAGGCTCCAAAACGCGTTGCATCTCATGTCTTTATGTGTTTGTAATCATGTAACTTATTTTATAAATAAATTGAGCTCTACCTAAAAAATCCTTTTTGGACTGAATTCCTCTGCTATCATTTCACACCATTCTGTCACCATGAACTTTGAGCCTGGTCTGAACTATGACCTATTTGATTATGCCTCAATCTCCTCCGTCCTTAGATGTGAGGATGCCTGAATTTCCCTTCTTAACCAAGTTCTGCTTAGTTCATGCCTGAATTACCTCTGTCTATAGATCTGAGGATGCTTGAATCCCCCTCCATCCGTAGGTGTCTGAATTATGTCTTGTATGATCTGTTCCCTGATCTTGGGGGTTTGCCTGTTGTACTATTTGCTGGAGTGTATATTATGTGTCATCTGTGTCACTGCTCCCTACTACCTTTTAGGGTGAGTCAGTTCGGCCCTATGTTCCTGATGTGAGGCTGTCCTTGTCAGGACAATGTTGGTATGACAATGTATTTGTGTGTTGTATACTTGTTCTGTCTAATAAAACTATTCTGTGTGTTGTATATCCGAGTGGTGTCTATTTATGTCCCGATATTTACCTTTCAGTTAGGGGTTATGTGCTTTCATTCAGTAAGGTGAATAAGCCCTGCACCCAAACGTAACAGTAAGGTTATCTGCCTAGCTAGCTAAGGAAAAACTTATGGACATTGAGCTCCAAGAGAATTATACTAAAGTCATCCTCCTGTAGAGAACATCATAGTGAATGGGTTGGTGAGGTACAGGATAACTGTCTAAAACTTTCCTCCTCCTAAGAGTTTTGAATAAAATTTTGTGCAGATTATTGTTTGTAACCCAGCAAGTCTTCTACATCTACAAATATTGTTATGATATTTATGTTATATTGCAACTTTAGTGAATGCCTATTTGGTCATAAAAGAGACAGTGCCATCAATTATGTGGACTTGGACTAGGTCTGAACCATTGGGTTTGGAACCATTCACTTGGCCACAGCATAGAGATTATATGATGAACACATTAGATATTCATAGCCATGGGAGGTTTGATCTATTAAAGGTAGCAAGGTAATGGCCATGAAGATACATTGAGGCACAACATGGTTGCCTATGAAGTAATGTGCAACCCCACAAGTAAGCCAGGTAGGCTTTAGCAGAGAGTTACCCCTCAGATACCAGCAACGAGCCGTGTAATTTACAGTCACTTTGGCTCAACCCAACCTTTTGAGAACTCCAGTGGAGGCTGAGGTCCCCAATCCCAGATAAGGACTGCACTGTAAGGTCATGAAACCTCAATTAATGAAATCTGTTGGACAGCATCATATGTATCTTACGTTGAGCCCCTCTTACATATATAGCAATTCTAGACATGTATAATATGGCACAAATTGGGTCAGATTTCTCAAAATGGCTTGCGTGGTTGATTTGGAGACGCTTACTAGGCATGTTAAACACTTTACACTACCTAGTTGTTTTTAACATATGCACCAGGGCTTTTTCGTAAGAAATTTGGTGAATGTTGCAGCCGTTCTGAGGTTCCCACCTTGCTTTCAGGCCTGACCAGGGTTTAGCAGCATTCCTACCTCTCCTGGAGCTGAGAGGTGTGGAGGTTGCAAGATTAATGTCAGTCAGCACCTGGTGCTAAGTAGCTCTGCTCCTATTTAAGCAGTGCTAACTGTTACTCCTGTGCTGGTCAATTCACTTCAGTCCTATGTTGGACAGCGACGGAGCAACACAGAGTGGTGGAAGCTCTTCAGTATAAGCTAAGTTCTTTACTGTTTGGTTTGGTTTTGTTTCTCCTTTTGTTTTGTGCTAGGGCCCCCAGTGAGGGACTGGTCAGTGGCCCAGGTTCGAGTGCAGGCTCGCACTTATCAGCGCGGTCGTTCTGCCGAGTAGGCAGGGCCCCCTCCCGGGTTAGGGGACGATAGGGAGAGTATTCCCCTTTAGTTTTTGTTTCCTTTTGCACAGTTGGGCCTTTGATTTTTGTGATTGAGGTTGCACGTTCTTAGGACGCAACAGTGAATTTCACAATTCATCTTAGCCACATCCTTTTCTCTAGACACTTTCAAAAAATTTGTAAAATATATTACATATTTTGAGCATGTCATGTATTTTATTTTACAATTTCTGACAGAATTCTGACAAATCTGGCAGAATAAACCTATTTCAATGTGTGAATGTAATTTTATTATTTCCCATTTAATCTAAAGTTTGCAGTAAAAAAAGAAAATGTGTTGCAGGAGGCGAGGAATAATTAGCTGGTGGATAGCCCCTACAAAAAGAAAACACCCAGACACCAACTCACGCTAAGCCTACCCTGGTATTTCTGTATTCATGTGTTACATAAACTAAATACTATAAGTCTTCAGAAAATGTCAATCCGTGCAGTGGGATGGTGGAGTGAAGGTGATTAAAAAGGGAAACACAACTAGGTATAGCATTTTTGGCCACAGTTTTCTGTCTCTTCTAAATGGTTGTCCCATGAGGAGGTGCTAAAGGTGCACTCTTATCACATTTTCTGACAAAGCTCAATGAAGTTCTTGAAGCTCAGAAGGAACCATTAATCTTCTACAGCTTTTTCTTCTAACAATTTATCTTCAAAGGCTTCAAGCAGAGTTAAGTTTGCAGAAAGATTAACAAGCTCTAAGTATTAAATTAACAAACAGACCAGAAAATTCCATTTACATAAATATTAATCTGTATTTATCCTTACAAACACAAGAGAATTGCAGGGATGCAAAAACTGCTTTTCATATTCCAACAGTTGATGTTAGTATCTGTACAAACCGTATGTTAGTTCAAGGACAAGTATTACAAACACAGTTCAAGTCTGGAATCATATTAATGCAAGAAATTCATCTATGAGAAAGCATCATGTCAGTGCAAGACCCCTTTAATATAGGAAAGTGAGTTCATACTGTTTTTTTCAGTTTAATTTCCTTATGCTTGAGAGCAGTATGGACCTTCTGAAATACTGTCTCAACATCAATCAATTCTTAAAGGGGAAAAGTTATTACTGCTAATAATACACTCATTGTAAAAAAAAAAAACAAGCACCTAGACAGAGTTGTCGGAATGGAATGAAACGTTCTATGTGTGCTTGTAACGTTGATATAAGTGATTACAATATCACTTTGCTGTAAGTGAACCTCTAGATCGTGCAAACTCGTGGACTGTCAGACATGGCTTTCCAGATGGTCTCATACATGTTCTATTGGCATAAATTTGGCAACCGGGCAGGTTATAGAAGTCTGGCAGTGTTGTAGAGACATTCCTGTGACATCCTTGCTGTGTTCGGCCGAGCTTTATCCTGCTGGAAAATGCTTCTTGGAAGCCACCATGAGAGGAACACATGTGGCTGCAGGATGTCCTGAACATATCGCTGAGCTGTCACTGTCCGTCGTACCACTACTAGGGGTGACAGACTGTCGTATGCTATGGCCCCCAGACCATCACAGCAGCAGTGACTCGGTTGCACTCTGCATCAATCCAGTTTTGTCATTCGCTACACCATTGAAAACGTAGGAGAGGGTGGATAGGTATCAAAGGCAGTACATATAATGGGCTTCGTAAGACCAAATGTCCGTCAGCCAAGCACCTAGAATTGGTTCCAACAGACACAGGAGCCTGTAACGATGGTGCAGCCTGTCTCTGGATAATGAAAAATGAAACAGTTGGAGCTGCTTGTAATTGTTGATCAGATAATCCTCTCTACTGGTGATCTGTTGAGGGTGTCCTGAACCTGGTCGCCTAGTGTGTGTGCCTTCATGCATCCACTTGTCCCAACACCTCAGAATGGCTCATATGGCAGGCAATTCATCAATACAACCCTCCAGCTTCTCTCATTCCAATAATGCGCCCCCTTTCAAACCCAGTTAACTAGGTGAAATCTCTTCAGTTGCGTTGTAGAGGCGTCTAGTGGTCAACAAGCTCTACAAAGGTAACTACACACGCGGAAAAAGAGGTCACTACACACAAATAGCTTCTGAAAACCTTTTTTTAGATCAAGGGTGGAATCACTTTTAGGGCCTCATCTGGCAGGACCATTCATCTAATTACACCACAACTCTAATCAATTGCATATCTGTCTGGGATATATCTGCATGCCAAGTTTTGGAACAAAACCCCTTCTAGGTGCTTGATTTTTTTGACGAAGAGTATACAACACTAAATGAATCACATTTGCAAAGATCATTTCCATGCATAGTACAAATCATTTTACTTATGCATATTATGTGGGTAATATGAACAGACTGGTACATAATATGGTTAGAACAGAATTTTTTTATTTTGGATATGTTTCATAGTATGCATTTAGAAAATATCCTAAAGACATGACTGCTTCTTCTGATCTAGCTATTAGTGAAATATTTCTCTTTTATTAACCAGTGGGAGTCTTAAACAATTAAATTATATCAGTACTATGCAGGATTGGAATGTAATAGCATTTGCTTTCAGGCTAGAGAGTCTATATTAAACAACAGACAGTAAGGAAAATTGAAAATGGCCAATAATGGATAGCAATAAAAAGGATCTTCATAGATACTTAAAGTTTAAGAATCTTGCAGTGAGATAAAGCACTGCAACCCAATTTATTAATATACTTTAGCTATTTCTGAATCTAACTTAATTGTGTAACTTTATAAAGGATTAGTAAATTAGGGAAGGAAAAACAGAAGGAGAAAGAAAGAGGAAGCTTGCTGGCTAGCACTGTTGCCTTGTAACATTGAGGTTGTGGGTTCATGTCTGACTATGCAGAACATTTGCATGGAGTTTTTAGTTTCTCTTCGTGATTCTTCTTCTCCTCCTCTGGAGATAAGAGAGCAAGTGTGGTGGCTCATTTTTTTTAGCATTGTTACCTTACAGAGCTGGAGTTCTAGGTTCAAAGCTCATCAAAGATAATATCTGCATAGACTTTCAAAAACTCCCTAAAGATATTGCTGACCTTGTCTATTTTTGAATAATAAAGCATATACATTTTAGGGGATATTACCTCTGGGTATTTTTGCCTTTGGCAATTAGAATTATGTTAGACTTACCAATTAGCAGTTGATCTGTACTTTGATTTAGGAAGGACTGAACTGGAGCAGATCAATGTGAAAGCAAAGGGTGAGTATAGTGCTTATCTATTGATTTATTTATTCTTGTTCTGGCACGGAACCCAATGTGGGTTTCACCATCTCCCTGATGGGCCATCCCAAGTCTGCTCACCTCTCCAAATGGCATCAATCTCTGTGAGGCTGTGGCAGCTTAATGACAGAGCCGCTCAATGCATTTTACTTCTTGTCCCTGTTTCGTCCAATCTGGTACATCAGAACATCAGAGAGAAGGAGTCTCTTTCTCTTATTTTCTGAAGCACCCGATTGGAGGAGACAGGGCCAGAGAGGAGAATGTGATGAGAATCTCTATCATTAAGCTACTTTAGCCATACTGGGCGTATTACAGATTGCAGGGATGATATGTTAAAAATTAAAGCACTAAGTCACAACTGCACACCGTGTGACCCCTATAGATAAGCCCCTATAGCTGAACAATGTAATCTGCTTTTATCCACTATGTCTTTGATATGGTTGCATTTCATTTATACAAGCATTTTTCTTTTATATATGCGACTTTAGGTGCAAATGCAATGCTTATGTCCATTCAACATTTTATTCTATTTAGACCATAGAGGAAATTTACATAACATGTTACGCCAGATCCTGGAGCAAAAAATGTCACAATATTTTGCACAAGCACCACTTGCGCATTAACCCCTTTATGACGCGGCCCTTTTTTTTCCATTTTTGTTTTTTCCTCCCCCCCTTAAAAAAATCATAACTCCTTTATTTATCCATCGACGTTGCTGTATGAGGCTTGTTTTTTGCGGGACGAGTTATATTTTTTAATGGTGCTATTTAATGTACCAGATAATGTACTGAAAAACTTTAAAAAATTCAAAGTGGAATAAAAAAACGACATTCCGCCATCTTTCAGTGCGTCTTGTTTCTACAGCGCACAAACTGCAACAAAAACGACATGATAACTTTATTCTATGGGTCAGTACGATTGCTACGATACCAAACTTGTATAACTTTTTTTTTTACTATAAGACTCTTTTTTTTTCAAAGACATTTAATTTTTTTTTTTCAATTTGTTCTTTTCCATTATTCTCTTGTGCGCGCAATACTTTTTTTTATTTTTCCGTCGACGTAGTTCAGCAATGGCTCATTTTTTGCGGAATGTCCTGTAGTTTCCGTTAGTACTAATTCGGAATACATACGACTTTTGGTTCGCTTTTCATTGCGTTTTTTCTGGGATACAGGGTGACTGAAAAAGTGCACCGTGTGGGGCAAATAATTTGCTACTTTGATAGATCGGACTTTTACGGATGCGGCGATACCAAATATGTATTTTTATTTTATTATTTAGACTTTTTTAATTATAGATATAGCAAAAGGGGGGTGATTTAAACTTTTATTACTTTTTTTTATAATTAAAAAAACTTTATAGATTTTTTTTTACTTAACTTTTAAATCCCCCTGGGGGACCAAAATATGCGACACTTTGATCGCTCCTGCAGTATGACGTAATGCTATAGCATTACGTCAAACTACATTCTGACAGGCAGCCTATCAAGCCACCCCACGGGGATGGCTTGATAGGCAGTCTCTCAAGGCAGCCCTGGGGCCTTTCAAAAGGGCCCCAGCAGCCCTGACACCTGCACGGCTCCCCCGATCTCACTGCGGGGGGGCCATACTGGACCCCTGAACATCGTTCGGGGGCTTGAAATGCCGCTGTCAGAGTTGACAACGGCATTTAAAGGGTTAATAGCCATGATCGGCTGAACGGACTATTTCCCGCGGGTGTCAGCTGTACTAAACAGCTGACGCCCGCGCTGTATGCAGAAAGGTCGCCCAGCGACCTCTCTGCATACATACCCAGACGCTCCAGGAAGTAAATGTACGTCCTGGAGCGAGAAGGGGTTAATATACTTTGCTACTTTTTGACTGTTATGCCAGCTCACACAACTTGGGTGCATGGCTTGTTGAGAGGGTGTGTGGCTGCCCCAGACTGACACAAGTATGTATAATTTATGTTATAAGCTGGCGTAAATAATACCAGAAATGTACGCCACATCGGTCAAGGCATACTTTACTGGCTAGGTGCATGGAGGAGCACAGATGTGCATAATATATGAAGAGGCGTGTGCCTCTTCATATATTAGGTGCGTTGTGCACTGCTGAGAATATTAAAATGGGCTTATGAAATGTCAGTCTTAATAAATTCGATGCATTTTTTTTTTACCATGGCTTATGCAAACTTTTCTTCATTAATTTCTATAAAACAGTTATATTACATCAGGAAATATGTTACTCAGCCACCATCCATCAATCTTGGAAAGTTAAGTACCCAGTTCAATATATTGCCCGTAAACAAAAGAAAATAAAGTAATATTGTGTGCTTCTGCATGACAGATGGCATGAATGAATTCTAGAATTAATGTTACTATTCTCCACATGCCATTATTAACAAAATAAATTACCAATCCAAAATCCATCAAGAAAGTTTCACTTTCGTTAGCCACAATTATGTCATGAAAATGAAATTTAAGAAAATGTAATCTGTTTGCTCTTACAATGGAATGTATATAGCATTGCCATAATCTAACAGGATATTAGAAGACAGTTTGTCATGAGACACGGTTCTCCAAAATTAGCCCGGCAGTTGCATGATTACTTACAAGAAGCGCAATGTTCTCTACAAATTGAAAAAGCACTAAAACTTCAGGTAATATTTTCAGGGTTCATGTATTGGTCCGAGATGCCACAAAGGAGCTGTTGATTAACCTTGTAGAGATGCATCAGTTCACATTATGAAAATCAAACAACTAGATGAAATATTCATTCAGGCCAACTGTTTCATTAACCTTTTGTAGTCAAGATAACAAGAAGGCATTGCCAGGCTGTTGAACAGCTTGTATTTTGTACAAGGCTATCACTTTATGATATTTGATCCACAAAGAGGAGAAGCAAAATGGGACATGGTAAGTGGGACACATATGACCTTCTTGAAAAAAAATTGTAACTTGTATCAACTATTGCTTATAACACATGATCTTAGTATCATCATTAACAGCATAGTAACAGGAATAGCATACAATCCTCACCCCTAACCTGACCCCTAACCACTTTACTCTTCTGGAGTGTGCCTAATCCAGGACCGTGACATACAAATAATGTGGACTGTAGGACCGTAGTCATCCTGTGTATCCTCCCTACCTCTGAGCTAGAGTCTGCTAATGTTCTGAAGTGAGTTGTATCTGCACTATCTGTTCTACAAGTTATTTCTCAGTAAAAGTTATACCGGGCCGTAACCATTCCTGGGGACCCGAGGAACAATACACAAGTCCCTGTGTTAATTTCTCCGCTGTATAGAATACCGGTGTGTGGGAACGATGACGTTCCGAGTGATTTGCACTACTACTCCCCCTATCCCGTTTATTTGCATTCCCTATCATAGGGGTGTCGATGCTGGCCTGCGATCCTACTCTGGCCTTGGCTACGTGTCATCCCTCCGGCACCACATCCTGGTAAATGCCACTGTGATGGGACAGCACTTACCTCTCAGCCCTTCACGTTAGCCAGGTGCCCAGGGTCTCCCCTCTGGGGTGTTGCACAATAATCAGACAAAGTCCTGTGATCTAGCATGAAAAGGGGGACCTCAGTCACTTATTTTTGATACGGATAGAGTCTGGGACAGAGGGACTCTATGACACTCCACCACATTTGATCTGCATAAGGGAGTGCTACCAAACACAGTTTTAACTCGCCATAATTAGGCATTTAATTGCCAATCAAAGCTACAGGAAGGGTGTTAGACGCAACCATGTGAACAGGTTGTTGTATTCTCAAGGCCCTTTCCCCCCCTTTCATATATATAATGCCATTTAGATAGTGCCCATGTTTGCAGAATGGTTTATAGTTTGTGTCAATGGCTCTATTTACATGGCCCACTTTGGTTTCCTTTATCAACCCCCCCCCCCAATGTAAAGTGTGTTTAGGCAAACTGCATGTGGTTTCTGCCTTACATTTGACACTCCAAATATATTAAAAAGACAGATGGTATCATCAATGGGTGTTTAGTTGCTATTTTGGAACACAACCAAAATTTTGTGTGTGAATGAAGCTTGAAAACCCTGGCAAATAATAATCTGTTGCACTTGCTGGGCCATTACGTTGTATTGTCTGTGTTTGTAATTGTATATTGAAAATGAAATATTTTTCCTTTTTCCCCTTTCACCCATTAGGGCATCCATCAATCTACTGGACTGGGGCATACAAGATCTCGAAGAGGAACAGGGGCAGGACATCAGTCAGGCGGAGGAGGCACAGCAAGGGGAGCAGGAGGCCTGCCCCTCCTCATCCTCCTGATCCGCTGATAGAACACAATGTGCTGAGCTATTTGCGAGCCAGGAAGGATGAGGATTGGGCAGACCAATATTGTTGGGCACTGGCATTCCTTTTACGCCAGGTGCCCACCCCCCTCATAACTAAGATGAGAGGAGCCTTTGAAACCCTTTTGAGGCCATCCTGCAGCCAGAGCCCGATGAAGAGGTATTCTGGCTGCTGCACCACAAGCTCCACTATCCACACTGGACCAAAGATATGCGTGCGGGTGGCCAGGGCACCAGACCGCTTCTCTTCCTAGACTTCTCCCCATCCCTGAATACGTATTCACCATCTATGTACCAGGGCACCGGCACCTCAAATGAGCCCCAGAGCTCCATTACCCCCCTCTGGCCACAGGCACAGAGCAGGGCCCAGGAGTGGCACAAAGCCACTGCCACTACCAAGGCATTGTTGGGGCAACTTGGGCACATACCGGCCTTGCTGGGCCTGAGGCGGGGCACTCTCAACATCAGCTAGCAGCAAGTGCCCTTTGGCACACCCCAGCGCCAGGTGCTGTATGACATGCCCCATGACCATTGGGGTATGTAATGCAACACTTGGAGCTGGGGTTTGGTGCCAACGCCCAGATGGTGCTGCGCCCTGAAGCCCCTTCACAAAGGGCAGAGAGCCAACCTGGCCCGTCTGACATGTGGCTGCCGGCGGGCCACAGGGTATCACACCCATCCAGCAACCAGGGCCATGGTCAGTAGGAATTCTGGTTAACCTCCCATATATTTTGAATGTTGCTGGTTGAGCTACAAAACTTGTTATTTAGAGGATTTCTCTATTTTATTATTTATTTTTGATTGTTGGACTTGGCCATTGGGCAATTTATGTTGAAAAATGTATGTGTCAAATGAAATTTTTTATAAAAAGTTAAATTGTGGTGTCAAGACTGTAGTGTTCTTTGCATGGGCTTGTCAAGTGGTTTGCTGTGGGGCCAACTTATAATAGGTTTACAAAGTTTAGTTTTTTGAGGGCCAAATGTCCTGTTAACTTAAAAGTTGCATAATGTGCTGGATAAAAACGTGGAGGAAGGCTGCCTTTAGGAAAACAAGGGTGCATTGATTTAGGGCAGAAAGTTGTGTGGCCACAATGTGTCCCTGTTTTCAAGCACCAGCTCTTCTGACAATAGGGTGGCCTGAGAAGGCCGAACGTCCCTACCCGAAAATAATCTGGCCGTGGATACCTAGCAGCACACCAACAGCGGACACTCACATTTGTCCAGGGCTTTCTTGTGTAAACACTGCACATGGTTGCCTTGATTTCTAAAGCAAATGGCCACTCCTTGTTTTGGTTGTGTTGCCCGGCATTTTTTCTGCATTCATATTTTCATTTAAAAAATTGCCGTAATGTATGAATAGGTTTGCTAAACTTCCTTGTGATTCTGCCAATAAACACTTATTTTGTGACAGCAGTGGTTGAAAGGTTGACTTTTCAGTCATGTTTGTAAAACATCATAGGTGTGCTCCCACCGCACCTTTTAAAAGTTGCAAGGTCTATTATTGCATTTAGAAATGAGTACTGGACTTGTCTCACCATAAGCGCATGAGGTACTCCCTTTTAGTGGGCCAAGGTTTAGAAGACACTTGACCATTTCCCACTCCGATTGTTTGTGCCCTTAGTATAATGTGGCCAAAAAAGTGGTCACATTAGCGATTGAAAATGCATACAAAACACTCATCTTGTTCGCCCGATATGACACATTGCCTGGCGGAGGAACTGCCAGTGGAGGAGGAGCCCGCAGTACAACTGGCATCAAGTCTGCTGGGCCATCCACGTGTAATAGCGTGTCTCTCCTGCTTGCTTACGCTCAAAAGTTACAAACAACTGCCATTCTGAAACAAAAACAGCAGCCTCCAATATGAGCAGATGGGCATTACATCTGGAGACAACTCGCACAAAAAACAAATCCTGAGTAAGGTTTCCCGGCAAATGGAAAGGAAATACGGGACTGTGCGGAGCAGACCACAGCTGCAAAAGCGGTGGAGCGACCTCAAACAGAAAGATCCGGGATGTTTGTGGAGCATGCACAGAGAAATTCAGCGCCGGAGAAGAGGTAGGCCATGTAGGTGGTGGGTGGGGATGTAGCAAGTAGTGGCAAATGTGGATAGTGGGCGCATCTTTCGTCAAGCATTGTCAACAGCTGGTCGAACAATTTTAGGGGCGATATTTTTTACCATATTTGTGAACCTTTTCTCCATGAGTGCTTGCTTTGGAATCGGAAACTCCTTAGTGTGAACATTGCATATGTCATGCCCAACAGGGATTGCTTGTGGAGGGGCACATAGAGGCCCCATTGTGTAAGTTTAAATTGTAGTTTTATGTCTGTGAGACATGTATGGACCTATAGCCACTGTGCAGGTCTCCTGCCTTTGTCATGTAGCTTGCCCTGCTATCCAGTTCCACAAACACTATTTAAACGTTAAGGCTTGGCCGAGCTCTGTTATGGTGGTGACATTGGAATTCGGTATTTGAAAGTGTCCATAGTTTTTGGTGTACATAATCATTTTTTCAATGCTGTGCCTGCAGATTACAATATATATAGTCTCTAACAGTTTCATGGCCATCTGTTAGGCCAAGCATTTAGTTGCTCGTGTATTACTTAATGTTGTCTTTATTTTATGTTCCCACAGAAGAGCTATGCAAGCACAGGACAGGATGAAGGCAGACAGCCCCAGCTGCAAAAAGGGAAGGCAAAAGTCAGATCCCTCTACTACAAGCATCTGGGGAGAACCACCCTGGTATTTAATCACATTTCAGAAAGGTTCAGTGGTGTGGCTATTTGTTTTGGGAAACCTATTTTAAAAATGCTACTTGTCTCCTTGCAGCTGAAGATCCACTGGCTCAGTTTTCTCCCAACACCGGAGGGCTCTCTGGCATCGGGGGCTCCTCGGCATTGGGGGCATCTCAACGCTCCCACCCAGCCCCTGGTGGAGGAGCCAGTACTCCGGATCCTTGCGCCCCATCCTGTGACTGGTAAGTCTCAATAGCATGCTGGTCCCAGTGCTGCTCGAGATGACCTGTATAGACAACTGTGAAAGGGAAGCTGACATCTTCATAAGCTCATTCACAGTCATCAGGAAGCACATTCTGATTGCACGAGTGTCGTAGACAGTCGTGTATGCTGCCAGCATTTTTTTGGAGGATTTTGGATACACCTTTCAAAGCTTCCAGCTAGATGAGGAGACTTATAAGTCTATTCATGCTCCTATGGGTAACATGCAAATAAGGGAGATGGAACAAGCGCACATAATGGGTCAAACTCAATTTTTTTTTTAAATGGCTGCCCAATTAGGAGCGTCCACTTGCCCTAAAGAGTTTTTTTCTAACAGCCCCTTTGGCCACAAAGGGGATCAGCAAATTGACCACATGATGCCTCCTTCAGGGGGTGCACACCATTTAAGAAATCTTTGCCATCCTTAAATAGGGCAAGCTGGCCTAGCTCCCATAAAGTTGCAGATGTACCCACCCCACCCCTGAAGACAACGTGTTATTTTTTATATTCAGTTTTTTCTGTGCTGTTTAATAAAAGCTCTATGGGACTTAACACATTTTCTCCTTTCCCAACAGCGTGGCAAGACATTCCCCCCGCTCACAGGGTGGCCTGGTATTTCCAGGAGATCAGATTGTGCACTCTGCAGATCACAGCGATGCAGAGTGTACTTGGCGGTCTCCAGGAATGCCTGGCAAACCTGAACCATTGGGGAGTGCATGACTTCCAGATGGAAGAATAAGGTCGCTCCATTTCTCGCCCGGTCCCTCAAGTTCCTCTTCATCCAAAGTTTGAACTTTTCTCAGGATCCTGCAGTTGTGATCATTTGGGTGCAGATGGGCCCCATCCCTTCCATTGTTTCTGGCTGGCCCATAAGCTGGACTGGTTCTTCCTGTTTCCTGCCGTTTTCTGGGAGCAATCACATTCCTAGTTAGCAGACTGCCAGTCCTTGTCGGAGGTAATGACCAATAAAGAAATAAGCTTGGTTACAACTTTTATAAACGTAGCCCTAATCTTAAGATGTCCCTAAGCTTTGCAGTTTTTTGTTATAGTTTTTGACAAAAATTCATCCCCCCCACCAAAAAAAAGGGGGCCCCGACATTTGTTTCTCATATCAACTAAAGTGCAAATACTCTTGTCTCTCAGGTTTTGGGCCTTTGCTACCAAAATGTTGCAAAGATTTGTGCGCCAATAAGGTGCCTAAAAAATACTGGCAATGTTGTTAACCACTGGACAATGAAATAGAAAAAAGAAAGTTGTCAAATTGCGTATCTTTCATCTTTTCTAAATCGGACCCTGGGAGTTGAAAAATTTGGGGTATTGGTTACCTTCTACTTATATGCTCAAAGGCATGGGAACATTAAAAACTGCTCCCTCACAAATGCTTAGGTAAAATCACGACTAAAAATATGCCTGGCCTATATATTTCCGATCAGTTAACCGTGTGTGAAGATATGACTGAAAGTAGGGAATTATGAATTTTCCTACAAACCCCACTTTCCTTCTCTGTGTGACCTCAGAAGGAGTGAGAAGAAGGTGTGTACTGAGATTCTTTAAAAATGGTAGCCCCATGAACCCCAAATGGTCTGCCCCCTGGAGTGCAACCTGCGTGCGGACTGGTCTGATGTTCTGTGCGAGGCTCCACACCAAAGAATGGTAACACTCTTATTTTAATCCCTATTTTTTACTGTCTGTAATATCATATGTAAGTCTCTTGCCAATTATCTTGTATCATCATTTTTGTATTTTTCGGTAAATAAGCACTGCTCTTTTTTTGAGAATTAAACCTTAAATTAATTAGTAAACTTCGTTCATGTTAACACAAAACTATATTCTCTGAAGATTGCATTCATAAATCAGGTTCCAATTTACCATTAAGAAATTGGTGGTGGCAGTGTTTTGTATGCATGGAGTGTGCTAGAACAGATCACGTGGATGATTTAAGCTTTCGCTTCGCATGCATGCAGGAGCCTGGGAAAGCTGGATACAAATCAGCCTGTATTTTAATGACTGCCAGCTTGCAATACTGCAGAGTGATTGAGGACAGAGGCTGGATCGACAGGTATCGTCCTTTCCCCTCTCTCCTCTTGTTCAGTGCGGGACAAGTTGGTTTACAGTGCAGGGCTAGGCGGATTGCTGTTGAGTTGTGGCTGTAGGTGATAGTCGCTTGTCCGGTGTCTCAGAAAGTTGGGTACCAGTCACTCCACAATCTGAAGTCCTCCCCTCGCCTCACCATCTGACAAAGTCACAGAACTAAGTCACCTCATAATCCGCTGGCCGGTAAATTATTACCTTTGCCAATCTCTATGAAACCTTGGACTCATTTGTCCATGGATTTCAATACCAATTTGCCACCTTCTGAAGATAACAGTCGTCTGGGTGGTAGTGGATCGTTTTAGCAAAATGTGTCATTTTGTGGCACTTCCTGGTTTTTCGAATGTTAAAACGTTGGCTTGTTTGTTAATATCCCACATCGTTAGATTACATGGATTACCAGGGAATATTGTCTCCGGTCATGGGGTACAATTTGTTTGCAGCTTTTGGTGAATAGTCTGCTCTCGTTTGGGTGTTCAACTCTCGTTTTCCTTGGCATATCATCCAGAGACCAATAGGCAAACTAAGAGATGCAATTAGATACTGGAATAATATTTACGCTGTTACATCTCGGAAAACCAGGAGGACTGGTCGAGGTTTTTACCACTAGCTGAATTTGCTTCAAACAATAAATTGCTGGAGGCTACGGGAACATTGCCATTTTTTGTAATTACATATTCCACTCATGTTTTGGCTCCTTTTCCAAGCGGGTTTCGGAGGTACCAGGAGCTAATGAGTTCTCTTCTAATATTGAGGCAGGGTGGGCAGAAGTTCAGAGAAATCTACAGAGATCAATTCGACAGGCAAGCGGGTAGCAGATAGTCATTGTTCTGAAGGGGCAGTATTCTGTGTTGGAGACTTGGTTTGGTTGTCTATCAGAAACGTAAAACTCTAGGCAACAGCTTGTTAAACTAGGGCAATGATTTATCAGTCTGTTTAAAATCATTGACAAGAATAATCCTGTCGCTTTTTGGTTAGAAATTGCGATGAAAATTACCAATGTTTTCTATACATCTCTGCCTAAAAAGTTAATCGATTCTGGGAATGGTTCACCACCCCTGGCTCCTGTTTTAATAGATGGGGAGGTGCAGTATATGATAAGTCGCATAATGAACTCTCGCCGAGTCAAGAATTCATTGTAGTACCTTGTGCATTGGCTCGGTTATGGTTACGGCTGTCGATGTTCATGCGGATCATCTGTAAAAAAATTTTCACAGATTGAATCTGAGTCATCCTGATCCTAAGGGTCCTGAGGCCCCCTTCTAAAAGGGGAGGTACTGTTGCAGCTATTTGCCTGGCTATCAAGCAGAACCTGGTTTTAGCTGTGTCTCTGCCTTTCCTGGGGCTGACAACAAGTTTTAAGTAAAAAAAAGTATGCGCTCGTGGAAAATGCAAACAAGTAAAATAAAGAAGTCCGTTAGGTGGAAAACGGAAATGGTAAGAAATAGAATGGCACTTACTCGGGAGGAGTAATACACCCCCCTCCTCCCGAGTAAGTGCCATTCTATTTCTTACCATTTCCGTTTTCCACCTAACGGACTTCTTTATTTTACTTGTTTGCATTTTCCACGAGCGCATACTTTTTTTACTTAAAACTTGTTGCTTGTTCTTTAATGGGGGACCACTCTCCTGGTGAGAGTCCCCCCACATTGTCATTGCAGCTCTCCTCCTTCACGGAGGATAGGAAAATAGCATATTGGAGAACTTGCTCACTATCCGTTGGCGCTGTCTGAACTGTTGTGTTTTTCTAAATTTCCTGGGGCTGAGGGGCGTGATGTCAGGTGAGTGATGTCAATTCTGATTTTAGCTGCCCTGCCCTATATAGACGGACTTCTGTGGTGGTCAATTCAGTTTTCTCCTGGGATTGCTGAGGAGCACAGCCTGCCTCTGGAGTTCCTTTTCCTTGCTGCAGACTTCTGCTACAGCTAAGTACCACAGTTGGTTTCCTTGTACTGCTGCTTTTGTATTCAGTGTCCTTTGGTAGGAATTTATTAGCGGTCAACGTACACGTGTGGGTCCGCACTCATCAGAGCGATTGGCCTGCCGATAAGGCAGGGGTCCCTCCTAGGGAAAGGGTTCTTAGGGTAAGAATTTCCCTTAGTTTTGTTTTCCCTGTCAGGACGCAACAAGTAATAATAGAAGTAATATTGTTAATAATAAATTAGTAAAGATTGTACATAACTCACCCGGATGGCTACGTTGAGTGTTTATGTTGCCATAAGAAAACAAAAATAGGCCTAAAGAAAACAAAAATAGGAAGGGAGGCCAAAAATGGAAGAATCCTAAGCATTAAAGTATATGGTTTAGAGTACTACTAAAACATATGTATCAATTGGTAACTGGAATGTCTGGATACTAACAGATGTTAGGGGGTGAGGCACTTACCACTAAGAAAGTTATAGGGAAAGGACCAGGTCACAGGTGTAGCTCCTGGTGTCTGAAATGTAGGTTCGAGAGGTGCCTGCTCTTTAAGTCTTTAAATAGCATGAGTGGAGAGGTGCATAATCTGAGTGATAGTGTTTTCCCCCAATAGGGAAACCACAGGGGAGCAAAGGAGTGGAGGTGAGGAAACTCTTGGGCTGTCAGCATGAGAGCTATAGGGAAAACACAGGCTGATGACATCATTCCCTGCTGCTCTTGTCTCCTGGGTATCAGTGTGTCTGTGCCTGACAGGGAGAATGGAAGATGAAAGTGACTATCCAGGGAGAAAAGATAGATGGGAATGTACTGTTTGGTGGGAGACAGTGAAGGTCTGATACATGCTAATGCAGGGGAAAATAGAAAAAGAAATCTGTGTGAATGGATTCTATTTGAGGCCAACAAATGTCTTGTAAGGCTATTATACACATGGTGTTAGTCTATATACTATATTAAAAGAGGTAATCTGAGGGAGTCAGGATGGGGAACACGGACTGAAGGGGAAAGGAGAAGGGGAGAGATTAAACAAAAGAAAGAAAAGGGAAGAAAGGGAGACTTAGGGGGGTAGGGAAAGCAGAGGGAGGGGGACAGAGGATGGGAAAGGTAGAGACAGGAGAAGTGGGGTGAAGCCTCATATACACTTTCCAATCCTTCTTTGAGACCTATGGTTATAAGCAGAGGCGTAACTTGAAGCTTCTGCGCCCCATTGCAAAATCTGTAACAGGGCCCCCAACTATAATGCTTTATTCATAGTACTGGGCTCCCTATGGAGAAGAGAGGCCTTATGGGCCCCCTAAGGCTCCTAGGCCTGGGTGCAACCGCATCCCCTGCATCCCTTACAGTTACGCCTCTGGATATAAGTGTATTAAGTTTGAAGATCCAATACATTTCTCTTTTCTTCAATATCTTGAACCTGTTTCAACTTCGCAAATGTGTGATAGTGACACTAAAATCTCTAAAGTTTTTGTTGTGAAATGTGGCCACTTGTCTGTTAACACTATGTTTCAGAAAAACATTGTGCACAATAGATCTGTGTTTGTTAATACGGCAACATAACGGCTGTGTCGAGTAACACACATATTAGAGATGAGGTGTGCACTCCAGTACATATATGACATAGTAGGAGAACAATTTAAAAAGTTTAAAGTGGAAAATGTGGATCCGAAAATTGTACTAGAAAAAACAGTACATCTCTCTAAGCACCAAGAAAAATATCCAGTGATTGATGGGTTTAATGGTGTGATTGTTCCTTCTAATGGTTTCTTGCTTTTCATATTACTGGGGGTGAGAACATTTTTGAGGGTCTTGGCCCCCCTAAAAGTGATGTGAGGTTTAAGAGTAATGCTCTTATTCAAAAGGAGGTCTTCTAGCAAAATATACCAATATTTTTCAAGTGTGGAGCGAATGAGTGAAGGGCCTGGGTTATACATAGTTAGGACATTGTGTGTCCAGGCAGATTTAACCTCAGGTTTCTGTATTCTATTATGGGTGTTGGATTTACTAGCTCTAGTGAATGCTTCTTGAACCAGTTTGTGTGGGTATTTCTTTTGTTTGAATTTCCTCACGAGTATTTGGCTTTGGTTTCAGAATTTTTTTTTTCCCTGCAGTTTCGTTTGATGTGTTTAAACTGGCGGAAAGGGATGTTGGTAAGCCATTTTTTGTTGTGAGAACTCTTGAAATCAAGATAGCTATTGCTATCGGTTGGCTCAAAGTATGTTTTGGTGAGGATTTTGTTTCCCTTGTGTCCCAGGGTGAGGTCCAAGTAATCTAAGGAAATGAGTGAAATTTTACCAGGAAATTTTAGGTTCTAGCTATTGCTATTAAGAAAGATAGAGAAGTCATGGAATGTGACCCTATGGCAGTCCCTTTTATTCTGAATTGAATGACAAGAAATAGTTTTTAAGTATAAAATAAATGCTTTCAATGATGAAACCTTTCTGTTTGTCCAGTATAACTGGGTCTTGGGTCAACACAATCCTAATAGTATTGAATCCCAAATCATGTGAAATGTTGGAATAAAGAGAAATTACCTCTTAACCTTTGCTCAAAAGGTCTCTTTCATGTCGTATGAGGATATGTTGGGATGAATTGAAAATTGTTATTGTTTGCTCGTCCCTTTCTTTGGGTCTGGTTTGGTTGGACTTTTTTTGCCTCATTTGCTCTGTCTAGTTTTTCTTTGGTATCTAGTTTTCCTTTCTGTACCAAATGACTGATAAAAATTGAAATTTGAGTTGTTTTGGGGCTGTCAGATGTGGTATGTGGTGTGGTGACTTGGTGTCAATGGGGTGGGGTAGGTCTAAAAAAGAAGCAGACTAATAGGACTGAACCAATATGGAGGGCTTCTTAAGTATTGCAGTGTCAGGAGGTTCATCCAATATGGCAGTTGTGGTAGGTTCAGTATTGGTTGTACTAATGGGGTCCGATTAGACAGTCATAGTAGGAATATTCAGAAAAATAATGGATGGGAGGTCAAGAAAGGAGTGTAAAATGGACTCTTTAACAAGGCCTATCATGAGTGTTTCATCCCCTTCTTTAACTCCTAGTTTCTGATTGGGGAGTTACCTTTTTGTCAGTAGGTAGTTCTATTATAGACGCAATTTTATGTTCTATTTGGGCCCTGCCTCATCCTAGGGTGGGAACCCATAGACTCAAAAGTTCTTTTGTTCTGAGTACTGTGAGAAATGATTGGTGAGATAATAGGAAGGTCTAATAAGGATGGGATGTAGGTGTGAGCTTCAGGACAAGGCTTATGACTAACTGAGGGGGGCTCTCAACATGCTCTAGTGGTCTTGCATTTTGCATTCTCGAAACGCATTTTCTGATAGTCATGCTTCTTATTTAATAAAAAAAATTCCTATTGTATTATCATCAGCATTTTTTGGAGGCTTGAGCCATTTTCCTTTTTCTTCATTTTCACTGTGCAAAAAAAAAGAAAAAAAAGCAAAGCCGGTTAAAAATAAATAAATAATGCTCTGTGGAGAGATCCGCTAATCTGCTTCCTCACACATGGTTAATTTGCCATGGAACAGCTCCCTGAGGGCTCAGGAAGTAGTCCGCATAGTTGTCCCTGACTTGGAGAGCAGAATCTGCTGGTCTGCCATACAGTATTGGCTCCTCCACAACTTCATGTGCGAAAGTTGTTGGTTGAGCCTGTTCTGCATTCCAAACAGCATTGTTGTCCCAGCAAAAATTATGAAGAACAACACAGGTGCGAATTACGGTACACACGCTGTCTGGAGCCAGCTGAATGACACTATGGAAACTCTCCATCTGTTGGAGAGAATCCCAAAGTGACACTCCACAAAACACTGGGCACGTGTGAGGTGGTAATTAAACATCTGCCTCTTGGTGTCCATGTCCCTGCAAACAAAGGAATGCAGAACATGAGTTGACAGACCAAATCCCACATCCACCACAAGGACAAATGGGTCAGCTGGACCTGTCAAGCCAAAATGGTCCTGGGGCTACCGCACAGAGTGCTGCTCCGCAAAAATCCTCCGACCCATTCTGAAAGCCCTGAAAATTTAAGCATTCACAGTGCTTCCAAATGCCTTGATATCAAACAGCAGAAAACAATAGTTACTGTCAGTACCGCCAACAGCACCACCAAAAAAAACTAATAAAACACTAATATGCTTCCCATCCAGAAATCCCTCAGCGGCGGCCATCCACTCTTGACGAGAGGGCGGATCCATCACCAAAGGCGCCAGAGGCTGCCAAATGACATCACAGGTCTTACTGAGGATCCTAGAGATGGTAGAGATGCTGAGCAGAGAATCAAAATGCAGTGAAGTAAAATTCCCTGTGGCAAAGAACCTGCCGCAAGATGAGAAAGAGTACAAATATTACAAAGTACACTTCTTCAAGCTTATCATACACACCATTTTCACATACATTTCTAGGTAATATTAAAAACCAAAAATACAATTTAAAATGTCCAAAACGCACATCAACACTGTTGTGGCTCCACTGGGCAACACAATTTTTGCAACAGATAAGCAGAAGGTGGCTAATAGTAACTTTAGTTGGCTGAATTTATATATGATATGGATAAAATGTTGTGTGTTTTAGCCAAAGTTCCTGTAAAATGTGGGGAAAAAACACATACAGTATGAAAAATACTCTTTTTGGTGGGGGTTTTATTGGAATCGAACTGCCCCATGTGAATAAAGCCTAAACCAGAAAGGAAAAACAGCAAGGCAAGTGAACAAAAAAAAAGAGCCAATAAACAAACATAGTGTGAAAGGAAATTAAAATAAAGTTAGCTTAGAACATAAAACAACAGATGTACTTACCACAGAGAGATCAGGAGTTTTTCCTCAGGGGAGACACACTGACACATGTATGGTATGTCTGTGGGTAATACCAGAAGTCACCTGTGCCAGAAGCTTATCGAACTGGACAAACAACAAATGACTGAATGCGATGAACTTATCCAGATGGCGACTCAAGTCCTCATAAGGAGAGTAGAACTGCCCTGTATGATCAACAGCAGGTGCACCCAGAATCTTCTACTACTTTGGCTCCTCTTGACAATCCTATGCAGGCCACTGGTAAGGATCCTAGGCACATCCTGCGGGCAGTGCCGTCTTAACAGGATTATGGACCCCGAGGCAAAGCAGTGTTCTGGGGCCCCTACAACAACTACTCACAGGAAGAAAAATGTGGATGCGGCAGGCACGGGATAATGTCAAGAAAACTCAGGAGGACGAGCGAGTTCGTAACCGGCGACCTAGACAGGAGAACCGGAAGCCCAAGTCTCTAAGGTCCAATTTCCTCTTGCACTGTAGACGTCTCTTTGTTCATAGTACCAGGCTACTTTACACTAGAAAGTAACAAGACGTTGTACTATGCTTCACAAGATGATCCACATATCTATTCGTGGGGAATCTCTCTTTTTATTATAGAATTATGGATAATTTACAATAGGAATTATGGGTAATTTAAAAGTGAAACAGAAAGTAACAAAATTAAGGTCTTCACTAGAGATGAGCGAACGTACTCGTCCGAGCTTGATACTCGTTCGAGTATTAGCGTGTTCGAGATGCTCGTTACTCGAAGCGAGCACCACGCGATGTTCGAGTTACTTTCACTTTCATCTCTGAGACGTTAGCGCGCTTTTCTGGCCAATAGAAAGACAGGGAAGGCATTACAACTTCCCCCTGCGACATTCAAGCCCTATACCACCCCCTTGCAGTGAGTGGCTGGCGAGATCAGGTGTCACCCGAGTATATAAATCGGCCCCTCCCGCGGCTCGCCACAGATGCATTCTGACATAGCTCAGGGAAAGTGCTGCTGATGCTGGAGCTGCTATAGGGAGAGTGTTAGGAGTGATTTTAGGCTTCAAGAACCCCAATGGTCCTTCTTAGGGCCACATCTGACCGTGTGCAGTACTGTTGAGGCTGCTTCTTGCAGTGTTGCACATTTTTTTTTTTGTATATCGGCCGTGCAGAGCATTGTGTCCTCAGTCTGCAGTAATTTTACATAGTATAGGGCCAGTAGTGCTGAGGCAGGGACAGTGAAAAACGTGAAAGACATATACTGTCTATATAGGCAGTGGGCTTTTCCAAAAAAATTTGGGACAAAAATATATATTTGGGCTGCCTGTGACCGTCCTGACTGTACTACGTCTCTGCTGGGGGTAGTAGTCCTAATTAATACGCAGCCAGCTAAGTGTTACAGCAGGCTTGCGCAAAATTCTTTCCTGGCTCTGCGTTGCCCGTTACATCATTGCTGTCATCCTGTCCAGAGGGAAACAGTCTGCAGTAATTTCACATAGTATAGGGCCAGTAGTGCTGAGGCAGGGACAGTGAAAAACGTGAAAGACATATACTGTCTATATAGGCAGTGGGCTTTTCCAAAAAAATTTGGGACAAAAATATATATTTGGGCTGCCTGTGACCGTCCTGACTGTACTGCGTCTCTGCTGGGGGTAGTAGTCCTAATTAATACGCAGCCAGCTAAGTGTTACAGCAGGCTTGCGCAAAATTCTTTCCTGGCTCTGCGTTGCCCGTTACATCATTGCTGTCATCCTGTCCAGAGGGAAACAGTCTGCAGTAATTTTACATAGTATAGGGCCAGTAGTTCTGAGGCAGGGACAGTGAAAAACGTGAAAGACATATACTGTCTATATAGGCAGTGGGCTTTTCCAAAACAATTTGGGACAAAAAAATATATTTGGGCTGCCTATGACCGTCCTGACTGTACTGCGTCTCTGCTGGGGGTAGTAGTCCTAATTAATACGCAGCCAGCTAAGTGTTACAGCAGGCTTGCGCAAAATTCTTTCCTGGCTCTGCGTTGCCCGTTACATCATTGCTGTCATCCTGTCCAGAGAGAAACAGTCTGCAGTAATTTTACATAGTATAGGGCCAGTAGTTCTGAGGCAGGGACAGTGAAAAACGTGAAAGACATATACTGTCTATATAGGCAGTGGGCTTTTCCAAAAAAATTTGGGACAAAAAAAAATTTTTGGGCTGCCTGTGACCGTCATGACTGTACTGCGTCTCTGCTGGGGGTAGTAGTCCCAATTAATACGCAGCCAGCTAAGTGTTACAGCGGGCTTGCGCAAAATTCTTTCCTGGCTCTGCTGTGCGTTCCGTAAGCGAAGTCAGCCTCCAACCACAGGCCAATAAGCGGCACATTTAATTACAGCGTTCTGTTTCTGCACTACTGGTAATACACCATGCTGAGGGGTAGGGGTAGGCCTAGAGGACGTGGACGCGGGCGAGGACGCGGAGGCCCAACTCAGGGTGTGGGCACAGGCCGAGCTCCTGATCCAGGTGTATCGCAGCCGACTGCTGCGGGATTAGGAGAAAGGCACGTTTCTGGCGACCCACATTCATCTCACAATTAATGGGTCCACGCGGTAGACCTTTATTAGAAAATGAGCAGCGTGAGCAGGTCCTGTCGTGGATGGCAGAAAGTGCATCCAGCAATCTATCGACCACCCAGAGTTCTGCGCCGTCCACTGCTGCAACTCTGAATCCTCTGGCTGCTGCTCCTCCTTCCTCCCAGCCTCCTCACTCCATTACAATGACACATTCTGAGGAGCAGGCAGACTCCCAGGAACTCTTCTCGGGCCCCTGCCCAGAATGGGCAGCAATGGTTCCTCTCCCACCGGAGGAGTTTGTCGTGACCGATGCCCAACCTTTGGAAAGTTCGCGGGGTCCGGGGGATGAGGCTGGGGACTTCCGGCAACTGTCTCAAGAGCTTTCAGTGGGTGAGGTGGACGATTACGATGAGACACAGTTGTCTATCACTCAGGTAGTAGTGATTGGAGTAAGTCCGAGGGAGGAGCGCACAGAGGATTCGGAGGAAGAGCAGCAGGACGATGAGGTGACTGACCCCGCCTGGTTTGCTAAGCCTACTGAGGACATGTCTTCAGAGGGGGAGGCAAGTGCAGCAGCAGGGCAGATTGGAAGAGCCAGTGCGGTGGCCAGGGGTAGAGGCAGGGCCAGACCGAATAATCCACCAACTGTTTCCCAAAGCGCCCCCTCGCGCCATGCCACCCTGCAGAGGCCGAGGTGCTCAAGGGTCTGGCAGTTTTTCACTGAGAGTGCAGACGACCGACGAACAGTGGTGTGCAACCTTTGTCGCGCCAAGATCAGCCGGGAAGCCACCACCACCAGCCTCACCACCACCAGCATGCGCAGACATATGATGGCCAAGCACCCCACAAGGTGGGACGAAGGCCGTTCACCGCCTCCGGTTTGCACCACTGCCTCTCCCCCTGTGCCCCAACCTGCCACTCAGATCCAACCCCCCTCTCAGGACACAGGCACTACCGTCTCCTGGCCTGCACCCACACCCTCACCTCCGCTGTCCTCGGCCCCATCCAGCAATGTCTCTCAGCGTAGCGTCCAGACGTCGCTAGCGCCACAGTTTGAGCGCAAGCGCAAGTACGACGCCACGCACCCGCACGCTCAAGCGTTAAATGTGCACATTGCAAAATTGATCAGCCTAGAGATGCTGCCGTATAGGCTTGTGGAAACGGAGGCTTTCAAAAGCATGATGGCGGCGGCGGCCCCACGCTACTCGGTTCCCAGTCACCACTACTTTTCCCGATGTGCCGTCCCAGCCCTGCACGACCACGTCTCCCGCAACATTGTACGCGCCCTCACCAACGTGGTTACTGCCAAGGTCCACTTAACAACGGACACGTGGACAAGCACAGGCGGGCAGGGCCACTATATCTCCCTGACGGCACATTGGGTGAATTTAGTGGAGGCTGGGAGACAGTCAGAGCCTGGGACTGCTCACGTCCTACCCACCCCCAGAATTGCGGGCCCCAGCTCTGTGGTGGTATCTGCGGCGGTGTATGCTTCCTCCACTAAACCACCCTCCTCCTCCTCCTACGCCGCTGAGCCTCCAACCGGGCATGGTCGTGTGTGACAACGGCCGTAACCTGGTGGCGGCTCTGCAGCTCGGCAGCCTCACTCACGTGCCATGCCTGGCCCACGTCTTTAATTTGGTGGTTCAGCGCTTTCTGAAAAGCTACCCACGCTTGTCGGACCTGCTCAGAAAGGTGCGACGGCTCTGCGCACATTTCTGCAAGTCCCACACGGACGCTGCCACCCTGCGCACCCTGCAACATCGGTTTAATCTGCCAGTGCACCGACTGCTGTGCGACGTGCCCACACGGTGGAACTCTACGCTCCACATGTTGGCCAGGCTCTATGAGCAGCGTAGAGCTATAGTGGAATACCAACTCCAACATGGGCGGCACAGTTGGAGTCAGCCTCCTCAATTCTTTACAGAAGAGTGGGCCTGGTTGGCAGACATCTGCCAGGTCCTTGGAAACTTTGAGGAATCTACCCAGATGGTGAGCGGCGATGCTGCAATCATTAGCGTCACCATTCCTCTGCTATGCCTGTTGAGAAGTTCCCTGCAAAGCATAAAGGCAGACGATTTGCACTCGGAAACGGAGGCGGGGGAAGACAGTATGTCGCTGGATAGTCAGAGCACCCTCCTGTCTATATCTCAGCGCGTTGAGGAGGAGGAGGAGGAGGTGGAGGAGCATGAGGAGGAGGGGGAAGAGACAGCTTGGCCCACTGCTGAGGGTACCCATGCTGCTTGCCTGTCATCCTTTCAGCGTGTATGGCCTGAGGAGGAGGAGGAGGAGGAGGAGGATCCTGAAAGTGATCTCCTAGTGAGGACAGCCATGTGTTGCGTACAGGTACCCTGGCACACATGGCTGACTTCATGTTAGGATGCCTTTCTCGTGACCCTCGCGTTACACGCATTCTGGCCACTACGGATTACTGGGTGTACACACTGCTCGACCCACGGTATAAGGAGAACCTTTCCACTCTCATACCCAAAGAGGAAAGGGGTTCGAGAATGATGCTATACCACAGGACCCTGGCGGACAAGCTGATGGTAAAATTCCCATCCGACAGCGCTAGTGGCAGAAGGCGCAGCTCCGAGGACCAGGTAGCAGGGCAGGCACGGAGATCAGGCAGCATGTACAGCACAGGCAGGGGTACACTCTCTAAGGCCTTTGACAGCTTTCTGGCTCCCCAGCAAGACTGTGTCACCGCTCCCCAGTCAAGGCTGAGTCGGCGGGAGCACTGTAAAAGGATGGTGAGGGAGTACGTAGCCGATCGCATGACCGTCCTCCGTGATGCCTCTGCCCCCTACAACTACTGGGTATTGAAGCTGGACACATGGCCTGAACTCGCGCTCTATGCCCTGGAGGTGCTTGCTTGTCCTACGGCTAGCGTCTTGTCAGAGAGGGTGTTTAGTGCGGCTGGGGGAATCATCACGGATAAGCGTACCCGCCTGTCAACCGACAGTGCCGACAGGCTTACACTCACAAAGATGAACAAAGCCTGGATTTCCCCAGATTTTCTTCTCCACCAGCGGACAGCAGCGATATCTAAACAATACGTAGGCTGCACCCGCGGATGGAAGCATCGTTCTCTATCACCATCAAAAACGGGGACCTTTTAGCTTCATCAATCTGTGTATTATATTCATCCTCCTCCTCCTGCTCCTCCTCCTGAAACCTGACGTAATCACGCCGAACGGGCAGATTTTCTTAGGCCCACAAGGCTCAGTCATATAATTTTTGTAAACAATTTTTATACGTTTCAATGCTCATTAAAGCGTTGAAACTTGCACCTGAACCAATTTTTATTTTAACTGGGCTGCCTCCAGGCCTAGTTACAAATTAAGCCACATTAACCAAAGCGATTAATAGGTTTCACCTGCCCTCTTGGTTGGGCATGGGCAATTTTTCTGAGGTACATTAGTACTGCTGGTACACCAATTTTTTTGGGGCCCTCGCCTACAGTGTAATCCAATAAATTTTTTGCCCACCTGCATTAAAGCTGACGTTACATCAGCTGTGCTGGGCACTGCAATGGGATATATTTATGTACCGCCGGTGGGTTACAGGGAGCCACCCATGCTGTCGGTCCACACGGAGTTGTAACTGCATGTGTCCACTTCTAAAGAACCCCAGTCTGACTGGGGCATGCAGTGTGGGCCGAAGCCCACCTGCATTTAACATGACATTACCTCAGCTGTGATGGGCAATGCAATGGGATATATTTATGTACCGCCGGTGGCTTCCTGGCACCTACCCATGCTGTCGGTCCACACGGAGTTGTAACTGCCTGTGTCCACTTCTATAGAACCCCAGTCTGACTGGGGCATGCAGTGAGGGCCGAAGCCCACCTGCATTTAACATGACATTACCTCAGCTGTGCTGGGCACTGCAATGGGATATATTTATGTACCGCCGGTGGGTTCCAGGGAGCCACTCATGCTGTGGGTCCACAGGGAGTTGTAACTGCATGTGTCTACTTCTAAAGAACCCAAGTCTGACTGGGGCATGCAGTGTGGGCCGAAGCCCACCTGCATTTAACATGACATTACCTCAGCTGTGATGGGCAATGCATTGGGATATATTTATGTACCGCCGGTGGCTTCCTGGCACCCACCCATGCTGTCGGTAGACACGGAGTTGTAACTGCATGTGTCCACTTCTAAAGAACCCCAGTCTGACTGGGGCATGCTGTGTGGGCCGAAGCCCACCTGCATTTAACATGACATTACCTCAGCTGTGATGGGCAATGCAATGGGATATATTTATGTACCGCCGGTGGCTTCCTGGCACCCACCCATGCTGTCGCTCCACACGGAGTTGTAACTGCATGTGTCCACTTCTAAAGAACCCCAGTCTGACTGGGGCATGCAGTGTGGGCCGAAGCCCACCTGCATTTAACATGACATTACCTCAGCTGTAATGGGCAATGCAATGGGATATATTTATGTACCGCCGGTGGGTTCCAGGGAGCCACCAATGCTGTGGGTGCACACGGAATTCCCATTGCGGAGTTGTACCTGCCTGTGACTATTTATAAAAAACCGCGGTCTGACTGGGGCATGCAGACACCTTGACAGAATGAATAGTGTGTGGCACATAGGTTCCCCATTGCTATGCCCTCGTGTGCAGTTCCAGATGGAGGTGGCACAGGATTGGATTTCTCATTGCTTCTGTACAGCATTGTAGGCTATCGCCCCGCCCCTTTTAAAGAGGGTCGCAACCTAGCCGTGCCAATCCTCTGTAGTGTGTGCCTCCGGTTCCTCCTCATGGCAGACGCACTTATAAATAGACATGAGGGTGGTGTGGCATGAGGGCAGCTGAAGGCTGCGCAGGGACAATTTGGTGTGCGCTGTGGACACTGGGTCGTGCAGGGGGGGGGGGGGGTTGGGCAGCATGTAACCCAGGAGAAGTGGCAGCGGAGTGTCATGCAGGCAGTGATTGTGCTTTTGTTGGAGGTAGTGTGGTGCTTAGCTAAGGTATGCATTGCTAATGAGGGCTTTTCAGAAGTAAAAATTGTTGGGAGGCGGGGGGCCCACTCTTGCCGCTATTGTGGCTTAATATTGGGACCTGTGAACTTGAGATGCAGCCCAACATGTAGCCCCTCGCCTGCCCTATCCGTTTCTGTGTCGTTCCCATCACTTTCTTGAATTGCCCAGATTTTCACAAATGGAAACCTTAGCGAGCATCGGCGATATATAAAAATGCTCGAGTCGCCCATTGACTTCAATGGGGTTTGTTATTCAAAACGAACCCTCGAGCATCGCGAAAATGTCGTCCCGAGTAACGAGCACCCGAGCATTTTGGTGCTCGCTCATCTCTAGTCTTCACAAGTGGCATAGACAGATTGGAGCCAAGTTCATATCCCGCCACACATTATATATGATATAAGGTGCATTTAAATGTTAAAATATATAGATTAGTATGTGGCCCTATGCTTGTGGGGCCCTTAGGCAAGTGCCCATCAGGCCCATGCGTTAAGATGGCACAGCCTGTGAGGTCTGAGGTGATATACCGAATCTGCTTCACAGCAACCAAGCCATAAGAACATCATCTCCTAAAGTAAGGTTGGGACATCGAAAACTGATATATCGAAATATCGATATATTGCTGATGGTTTGGTGATACTTTTCATCAATATTGTTATGTCCGATATATCGGTAACATCCATAGTTTAAGGTGATATAATATCGATTTTTGTAAAGAAGAAACGTGTCTTGTGGTCCGGTGACCATATTTTTTTTCCTTAGATTCTGCCCTTTCCTTTGTGTTGGTACAGGATGCAGTTTTGCTCGCGGCACTAATGAACTTATAAACAAGTTCTAGAAACTTTTGGAAAGTGTGAGGTGACTCTTTGTCACCAATAAGGTTTGCTCCAGGCAATACAGCTCTCAGAAAAAGTGGGGTCTTAGGCCTGTTTTCGACATGCGTTTGTTCATGGTGTTAGACGCAGGCTCTGAACACTTGCGTCTAACAAGATGGCTGTGGGCAATGCTTTCTAAATGAAAGCATTTCCACATGCAGATGGAGAGCTGCGCTGAATGCACGAAGGACGCGTCCAGAAAAGGAGACGCGACATGTCGTGCGTTCAGTGTCTAACATGAACGCAGTGCCCAAAGAAAAGATAGGATACCTATCTAACGCAATTACAATTGCGTTCGGGGCACTGCGTTCGCGTTACCAGGCCCTGCATTGTTTACAAGTTGCCATGGAGACCGTTGGTCCCTCAGCGGCAAACTTGAAAAAATGCAGGTCACACAGCCCCACAAACACACATAGATCATGCTCACATCCCGTCAGGTCCAGCGTCCATCTTCTGGCTTTCTTGTAGTTTGCAGGACCTTGTCTCAGTGCATTTACCTCCAATCATCTTTCTGCACTCCCGGTGATGTCTGCTCGAAGGAGCATTTCGAAGGGAGAGCATGCGAGCAAATTAATATTTCTTGGCGCATCAGATAACGATTATTGGGGCCAATGATAAAAAACTTCTTTTCATATACCTAATTTTAATTATGTTTCATCTGTAATTTTTTATTTTCATTTGTAACTTTAATATATTTTCATGTTATTAATAGTTAGAAGTTAATAATAAATTCAACAGTTTGAAGTTTTAAAATTTTTTAGTACAGTTTCCAAACGAGATAATTGTGGTTCAATGCATTTTAGTTGGACCTACAACTTTTCAAGAACCGGGTGGTCAGAGGTTTTAAAAATGACCAGGAGGGGGTCTGGTGTATTGACACCCACTCCTAGTCATTAGGCTGGAGATTTGATGTATGTTTTCCCACTCCTAAACAAAGCCATAATTGACTAAATGATAATGGACATATGGTTTAGCGTCCAAACAGTTGCTTCTCAAGTCTTATATCTTGAGACTGGGTAGATGTTTCGGAGTGCAGTGGAGGGTAGTGCTCAATTCTGATATATATTTATTTAGACCATCTTGCGTTCCTTACGCACACTCAAATCTATAGCTCTCTCCAAAGCAGTATGGAGACGGTTAATCTTAGACTAGACCTGCATGCCCTGTTACCAAACAACAGAACAGGGTCTAATCTGCTTGATATTATGTCTAGTCGAGACCTAGGTCAATTAATATGACCAGATTAGTGCGCACTCTGAGCTAAGCAACGACGCAAAGAAGGGGACAAAACCCCAATAGGCTAAATATAGATAGAAAATGATATAGCCACCAGCCCTGATGGTGGGTGGGTTGGTGAGATCAAGTGACCGCCGAGTACTTAAAGCAGTCCCGCCCGCGGCTCGCCTCAGACACACACTGGCAGAGATTAGGGAAAGTGCTGCTGCTGCTATAGGAAAAGTGTTAGTGTAGGATCCTGTCTTCAAGAACCCCAACAGTCCTTCTTAGGGCTACATCTGACCGTGTGCATTACTGTTGTGGCTGGCTGAGAGCAGAAGTGCATAGATTTGGGTTTTTTTCATCTCGGGCTGTGCAGGGCATTACAGCTATAGCGTTCTCAGTCTATTATACAGAGTATAGGGAAAGTGCTGCTGAGATAGGGAAAGTGTTAGTGTAGGATCCTGTCTTGCAGCAGCCTTTCGTAATATTTTTTTCTGCCTGGAGTGCAGTACAATACCGCTCTCACCGTGAAACTGCACTCAAATAATTCCTAGCCTGCTGCGAACAAACTTATTTATACCGTTCTGTGCCTGCAGTGAATTAGACGCAGAGCGTTGGGCCACAGCCACTTCTAGAAGGAAAGTTATATACACTATACAGTCCGGATCCTCTGTGCAAAAAAACTAAAGCTCCTTCGTAGGGCTACATCTCACCATGTGCGTTTTACTTGGGGCCTGCTGGGAGTGGTAGTGCTTCCATTTTTGTATTACGCAGCTAGGCCTGTTTGCAGCCTTTCACTTAACCTTTTTTTGGCTGCAGTGCTGTGCAATACCGCTCTCACCGTGAAAGTGCACACAAATAATTCCTAGCCTGCTGCGAACAAACTTATTTATACCGTTCTGTGTCTGCAGTGAATTAGACGCAGAGCGTTGGGCCACAGCCACTTATAGAGGGAAAGAGATATACACTATACAGTCCGTATCCTCTGTGCAAAAAAACAAAAGCTCCTTCGTTGGGCTACATCTCACCATGTGCATTTTACTTGGGGCCTGCTGGGAGTAGTGGTGCTTCCATTTTTGTATTACGCAGCTAGGCCTGTTTGCAGCCTTTCAGTTAGACTTTTTTCTGGTTGCAGTGCCGTAAAATAACGTTCTCACATTATTCCTAGCCTGCTGCGAACTACTTCATTTTTACCATTCTCTGTCTGCAGTGAATTAGACAGTGGTCTCACCGCTAAACAGTACTGTAATATTACTGGGACCACTGCAAAGTATTTCAGCTCTGCCGCTGTGCAGAGCATCTCACAATACCATTTCCATTGGTGGGATTGAGATAGTCGCAGTTACCACCACTCCACACAGCCTCTATTATCTACAAGTCTCTGCGAGCAGTAAATTACCCCTAGGTATCAGCGCCAGATACCTAGGGGTAATTTACTGTGTGCTGTGAATTAAGGCCCAGTTTTCAGTGCTATACAGAGGGGTAATTTATCTGCGCCCTGCTCTATTCTTAATCTGCCATGATGAGGAGTAGGGGTAAGGGTCGAGGATGTGGATGCGGGGGCGGACGTCCAAGCGAGTGTGTTGGCACAGGCCGAGTTCCTGGTGCAGGTGAATCACAGCCGGCTGCTGCGGGATTAGGAGAGAGGCACGTTTCTGGCGTCCCCACATTCATCTCACAATTAATGGGTCCACGCGGTAGACCTTTATTAGAAAATGAGCAGTGTGAGCAGGTCCTGTCGTGGATGGCAGAAAGTGCATCCAGCAATCTATCGACCACCCAGAATTCTGCGCCGTCCACTGCTGCAACTCTGAATCCTCTGGCTGCTGCTCCTCCTTCCTCCCAGCCTCCTCACTCCATTACAATGACACATTCTGAGGAGCAGGCAGACTCCCAGAAACTGTTCTCGAGCCCCTGCCCAGAATGGGCAGCAATGGTTCCGAATCCTCTCCCACCGGAGGAGTTTGTTGCGACCGATGCCCAACCTTTGGAAAGTTCCCGGGGTCCGGGGGATGAGGCTGGGGACTTCCGGCAACTGTCTCAAGTTTCTGGGGTCCCCAGCTTCATATCACAATTTATGGGTCTGCGTGGTAGACCTTTATTACATACAGAACAGTGTGAGCAGGTCCTGTCGTGGATGGCAGAAAATGCATCCAGCAATGTATCAACCACCCTGTCTTCAACGCAGTCCACTACTCCCGGCTTAGGGACTGCAACTCTGAATCCTCTGGCTGCTACTCCTCCTTCCTCCCAGCCTCCTCACTCCATGAAAATGACATATTCTAATGAGCAGGCAGACTCCCAGGAACTGTTCTTGGGTCCCTGCCATGAGTGGGAAAAACTGGTTCCTCTCTCACCTGAGGAGTTTGTCGTGACCAATGCCCAACCTTTAAAAAAATTCCCGGAGTCCGGGAGATTTGGCTGGGGACTTCCGGCAACTGTCTCAAGAGCTTTCAGTGGGTGAGGAGGATGATGATGATGAGACACAGTTGTCTGTCAGTGAGGCAGTAGTAAGGGCAGTAAGTCCAAAGGGAGGAGCGCACAGAGGATTCGGAGGAAGCGCTGCTGGACGATGAGGTGACTGACCCCATCTGGTTTGCTAAGCCTACTGAGGACAGGGCTTCAGAGGGGGAGGCAAGTGCAGCAGCAGGACAGGTTTGAAGAGGCAGTGGAGTGGCCAGGGGGAGAGGCAGGGGCAGAGCCAAGAATACCCCAACTGTTTCCCAAAGCACCCCCATGCGCCAAGCCTCCGTGCAGAGGGCTAGGTGTTCAAAGGTGTGGATGTTTTTTAGTGAGAGCGCGGATGACCAACGAACAGTAGTGTGCAACCTGTGTCGCACCAAGATCAGCCGGGGAGCCACCACTACCAGCCTCACCACCACTAGCATGCGCAGGCATATGTTGGCCAAGCACCCCAAGCACGCCTCCAGGTCACACCACTGCCTCTTCCCCTGTGCCCCAACCTGTCACTCAGATCCAATACCCCTCTCAGGACACAGGCACGAGCGCCTCCTGGCTTGCACCCACACCCTCACCTCCATTGTCCTCCACCCCATCCAGCAATGTCTTTCAGTGCAGCGTTCAGTTGTCGCTAACACAAGCGTTGGAGCAAAAGCGCAAACACGCCACCACCCACCCGCACGCACAAGCTTTAAACGTGCACATTGCCAAATTAATCAGCCTGGAGATGCTGCCGTACAAGCTTGTGTAAATGGAGGCTTTCAAAAACATGATGGCAGCGGCGGTCCCGCTCTACTCGGTCCCCAGTCGCCACTACTTTTCCCGGTGTGCCATCCCAGCCCTACACCAGCACGTCTCCCACAACATTAATCGTGCCCTCACCAACGCGGTTACTGGGAAGGTCCACTTAACCACGGACACGTGGACAAGTACTGGCGGGCAGGGCCACTATCTCTCCCTGATGGCACATTGGGTGAATTTGGTGGAGGCTGGGACTGAGACAGAGCCTGGGACCGCTCATGTCCTATCCACACCCAGAATAGTGGGTCCTACCTCGGTGCTGGTATCTGCAGCGTTTATGCCACCTCCTCTTAACCCTCCCCCTCCTCCTCCTACGCAATCTCTACCTCTCAATTAAGAAGTGTGAGCAGCACATCACCAGCAGTCGGTATGGCGCGGCAGCACAGCAGTGGGCAAGCATCAGCAGGCCAAGCTGAAACTAATCAGCTTAGGTGACAAGAGGCACACGGCCCCCAAACTGTTGCAGGGTCTGACAGAGCAGATCGACCTCTGGCTTTCGCCGCTGAACCTCCAACCGGGCATGGTAGTGTGTGACAACGGCCTTAGCCTAGTGGCGGCTCTGCAGCTCGGCAGCCTCACACATGCCTGGCCCACGTCTTCAATCTGGTGCTTCAGCGGTTTCTGAAAAACTACCCTCACTTGTCTGACCTGCTCGGCAAGGTGCACCGCGTCTGTGCACATTTCCACAAGTCCACTACAGACGCTGCCACACTGAGGGCTCTGCAACATCGGTTTAATCTGCCAGAGCACTGACTGCTGTGCAACATGCTCACACAGTGGAATTCTACGCTGCACATGTTGGCCAGCCTCTATGAGCAACGTAGAGCAATAGTAGAATACCAACTCCAACATGGGCTGCGTAGTGGTAGTCAGCCTTCCCAATTCTTTACCAAGGAGTGAGCCTGGATGGCAGATATCTGCCAGGTCCTCGGAAACTTTGAGGAGTCTACCCAGATAGTGAGTGGCGATGCTGCAATCATTAGCGTTACCATCCCGCTGCTGTGCCTGCTGAGAAGTTCGCTGCAAAGCATAAAGGCCGACGCTTTGCAGTTGGAACAAGAGACGGGGGATGAGATTATGTCGTTTGATAGCCAGACCACCCTCATGTCTATATCTCAGTGCGTTTTGGAGGAGGAGGAGGAGGGGGAGGAGCAGAAGGAGAAGGGGGAAGAGACCGCTGGGCACACTGCAGAGGGTATCCATGCTGCTTGCCTCTCATCTGTTCAGCGAAAGGAGGAGGAGGATCCTGAAAGTCATCTTCCTAGTGAGGACAGCGATGTGTTGCATACTGGTACCCTGGCACACATGGCTGACTTCATGTTAGGCTGCCTTTCTCATGACCCTCGCGTTAGATGCATTCTGGCCAACACGGATTACTGGGTGTACATCCTTCTCGACCCACGGTATAAGGAAAACCTTTTCACTCTCATTCCCGAAGAGGAAAGGGGTACGAGAGTAATGCAATACCACAGGGCCCTGGTGGAAAAAGTGATGCTAAACTTCCCATCTGACAGCGCTAGTGGCAGAAGGCACAGTTCCGAGGGCCAAGTAGCAGGGGAGGCGCGGAGATCAGGCAGCATGTCCAGTGCAGGCAGGGGAACACTCTCCAAGGCCTTTGCCAGCTTTATATATACACAATAGTTTAGACAGCGCCAACGGATATTAAACAGGCTCCCAATGTGCTTTTCTCCTATCCCCCGTGAAGGAGGAGAGCTGCAATGACAGTAAGGGGGAACTCTCACCAGGAGAGTGAACCCCCAATAAAAACAAACAGTAGGGTTTCAATAAAAAAGCTATGCGCTCACGAAGATAGCAGACAGGTCAAGCGGAATGTATACGATATCCGTCCTGTAACGGACGGAAAAGAAAATAAAATATAAAAAAGGCACTTACTCAAAAGGAGGGGGGTGTATGAAACAAGAAGCCCCCTCCTCTAAGTGCTGACTCCTCTAGGTCCTCTTAGTCGCCGATGGAATTTGCAGGAAGCAAGTTGATTTGTTCGGTTTTATTTGTCTAAAAACAAATTTACAAGAAGGCAACGCATTTCGGTGCAACATGCACCTTTCTACTACTCAGAGATTTATAAATGTGAGTAAATGTATGTTTATACTTATGTATGCATAGGCTTGAGAAAGGTGCATGTTGCACCGAAACGCGTTGCCTTCTTGTAAATTTGTTTTTAGACGGATATCGTATACATTCCGCTTGACCTGTCTGCTATCTTCGTGAGCGCATAGCTTTTTTATTGAAACCCTACTGTTTGCCAGCTTTATGGCTCCCCAGCAAGACTGCGTCACCACTCCCTAAGTCACGGCTGAGTCGTAGGGAGCACTGTAAAACGATTGTGAGGGAGTACGTAGCCGATCGTACCACCATCCTCCGTGATGCCTCTGCCCCATACAACTATTGGGTGTCAAAGCTGAACATGTGGCACAAACTTGCGCTGTACGCCCTGGAGGTGCTGGCTTGCCCTGCCACTAGTGTCTTGTCAGAGAGGGTGTTTAGTGCAGCTGGGGGAATCATCACAGATAAGCGTACCTGCCTGTCAACTGCCAGTGCCGACATGCTTACACTCATAAAGATGAACAAAGCCTGGATTTTCCCAGACCTCTCTTCCCCACTGGCGGAGAGCAGCGGAACCTAAAGATTCTTTTCGCTGCATTCTCTATCACCGGAAAAAAGGGGGAATTAGCTTTGTCAATCACTCTCGGATATTAGTCCTCCTCCTCCTGAAACATCATGTCATCACGCTGAACTGCCAATTTTTCTGCAGCCCAAAAGGCTCTGCGTACAATTTTTTTTTACAATTTTTCAAAGTTTCAAAAGTATTGATACTTTAACATAAACCAATTTTTTTAACAGGGCTGCCTCCAGGCTCTGTTAAAAATTAAGCAACAGCGAGCTGTATCTTTAAAAAATATTTATGGGTTTCACCTGCCCTCTCGGTTGAGCAATTTTTCAGGGGTACATTTGTAATTTTGGTATGCTAATTTTTCTGGCCCTCGCCTATACTGTTATCTAACTAATTTTTCCGGCCTTTGCCTACACTCATGGTACACCAATGTTTCAGGGGTTCGCCTATACTCTTGCTACAGAAATTTTACTGGGGTCTGACTATACTTCTACTACAGAAATGTTACTGGGGTCTGCCTACACTTCTGCTACAGAAATGTTACTGGGGTCTGTCTATACTGTTACTATAGAAATGTTACTGGGGTCTGCCTATACTTCTGCTACAGAAATGTTACAGGGGTCTGCCTATACTTCTGCTACAGAAATGTTACAGGGGTCTGTCTATACTGTTACTACAGAAATGTTACTGGGGTCTGCCTATACTTCTGCTACAGAAATGTTACAGGGGTCTGCCTATACTTCTGCTATAGAAATGTTACTGGGGTCTGTCTATACTGTTACTATAGAAATGTTACTGGGGTCTGTCTATACTGTTACTACAGAAATGCTACTGGGGTCTGCCTATACTTCTGATACAGAAATGTTACTGGGGTCTGCCTATACTTCTGCTACAGAAATGTTACTGGGGTCTGCCTATACTTCTGATACAGAAATGTTACTGGGGTCTGCCTATACTTCTGCTACAGAAATGTTACAGGGGTCTGCCTATACATCTGCTACAGAAATGTTACTGGGATCTGTCTATACTTTTACTACAGAAATGTTACAGGGGTCTGCCTATACTTCTGCTACAGAAATGTTACTGGGGTCTGTCTATACTGTTATTACAGAAATGTTACTGGGGTCTGCTTATACTTCTGATAGAAAAATGCTACAGGGGTCTGCCTATACTTCTGCTACAGAAATGTTACAGGGGTCTGCCTATACTTCTGCTACAGAAATGTTACTGGGGTCTGTCTATACTTTTACTACAGAAATGTTACTGGGGTCTGCCTATACTTCTACTACAGAAATGTTACAGTGGTCTGCCTATACCTTTGCTACAGAAATGTTACTGGGGTCTGCCTATACTTCTGCTACAGAAATGTTACAGGGGTCTGCCTATACCTTTGCTACCGAAATGTTACTGGGGTCTGACTATACTTCTGCTACAGAAGTGTTAAAGGGGTCTGCCTATACCTTTGCTACCGAAATGTTACTGGGGTCTGCCTATACTTCTGCTACAGAAGTGTTAAAGGGGTATGCCTATACTTCTGCTACAGAAATGTTACTGGGGTCTGTCTATACTGTTATTACAGAAATGTTACTGGGGTCTGTTTATACCTCTGCTACAGGAATGTTACAGGGGTCTGTCTATACTATGGGTGCACTAAGTCTTCCCATCGCGGTGTTTTACCTATCTGGCACAAATACACTGACTGACTAGGGCATAAATTGTGGGCCGAGGCCAAGGTCGTTGGCGGGGTGAAACTCTCCCATGGTTGGGCACTCTGATTTCTTCCTGTGTAATACCATCTTTGTGCACTGACAGCATTGGCGAGCCCAAGGAACTCAAAGACTTCCCCTTGCAGTGTTGAGCTATCTGTGTGCTTCCCACACAGAGTATTGCTGCATTGTGGAGATGTGTAGAAGTGCTGGCACCTGAGTCCCCTTTATGCCCACGTTTGCGGCTCCTGACAATTTTGCGTCGGAGGTGGCACGGGATTGGAATGATGATCGAACATCAATTTATCATCTATTCTCAACAGCATTGTGGGCTATCTCCCACACTTTCAAAGAGGGTCGCTGCCTGGCCCTGCCAATCCTCTGCAGTGTGTGCCTCCGCTTCCTCCTCATCCAGTACGCGAGGGTGGTGTGGCTATGAAACAAGCGTGTGACATGAGGGCAGCTGAATGCTGTGCAGGGAAACTTTTGTGTGCGCTGTTGACGCAGGGTGGTGCGGGGGGTTGGACAGCATGTAACCCAGGAGAAGAGGCAGCAGTGTCACCCACAGGCAGTGATTGTCCTTGGTTGCAGGTAGTGTGGTGCTTAGCTAAGGTGTGGCTTGCTAATGAGGGTTTGTCCAAAGTAAAAATTGTTAGGGGGGGCAGACTCTTGCCCCCATTTTGGCTTAATAGTGGGACCTGGGAGCCTGAGATGCAGCCATGCATGCTGCCCCTGCGCTTCCCTATCCATTTCTGTGGTGTTTCCATGACTTTCTGAGGTTTTCCAGAGTTTCACAAGTCATGACCTATGCGGTGCATCGGTCCCATACAAAAATGCTCGAGTCACCCACTGACTTCAGTGGGGTTCATTACTCGAAACGAGCTCTCGAGCATCGCGGAAAGTTCAACTCGAGCAACGAGCACCCGAGCATTTTGGTGCTCGCTCATCTCTACTTAAGAACTTACTTGCAAAACTAGCAAAATAACAAATACTATAAATATAGAATTTTAGATGATCACAATGTTAGAATGCTGTTCTCTGACTAAATGCATAACAAATGTGTTAAAAATAGATCTTTTACTTGGAAATGAGAGATTCAATCATAATCTTCCAGGGAGCAGTTTAAGTAAAGAGCATTGGTTGTAATTGTGTATAGTTTGTTACCTAAGGACATGCAGGTTTATATACACAAGTTTCTATTCTGTTCAACCATATCATACATCTAAAAGCAGTTTCATCTAAATGTAGATTTCTCTGCGGCGAGTGTATCATTCCACCTGGTTTTCCATAAAAATAGCAGCAGGAATGTAGTTCTTCGGACTATCTTTTGCATATTAAAGACATTTCCTCTTTTTTATTTGTTTTATCAAGTAGAGCAATAAGAAATAAAATTAGAACTTTAGCATTGATGGAAATGCCAATTATGATTTGATCAGGCCTATTTTCTTTTCCACTGCCTATGCAATTTACCATACTGACTACTAAAAGTAATCTGCATTGCTCTGTTCTAGTGGAAAATAAACTTAACCTAGAAAATAAGCTACTACAAAATCCAAGCATCCCTGCTTTCCATACATTATGTACACTCTAACATCGAAATACATTACATTTTCATTACAAATGTTCTGCAGTGCTATTATCATAAGTATCATTTTTTTCAATACAAAATATTGTACTTTTACAAAAGCAAATGTATTAGCTCACTCGCAGTGTAGTGGTACGCATTTTCAGCATATTTGTGGGATAAGTATGAAAGTTTAATCATCATCGAATGAGCATTGCAGTAACTGCTTTAAAGGGGCACTAACCTTTCAGACAACTAATGCTCATCTACCAGCTTCTGTTAGTCTCATCATTTCTGCAATATATTTGCATTAAAAATGTGATAGCTTTACCACTGTAAATCATGTTTGAAGTGGCTGCCACTAGAGGAGGAAGAGCTATCTTCATAGTCGAATTTAGGATTGCATTTGGCCACTGCATATTTACTTCAGAGTTGCTGCGAGTATTCTTTTTCCCGAAATTCTCTGTGGCCTTGCAAAAACATATCAGTGGGTGCAAGAAATACCATATTCAATCACCTTTCCAGCTTACCTATGTATAGTCTGGAACAATCGATTAGTTGACACAGTGGGTGCACACTCGCTCTCTCTAACATTGTCTAGTATTCTTGATGGCTAGATCTGATTTCAAGAGATTCATATAGTTTATTCCTTTGCCAAAGTTTTAACCCAGATGTCTTTTATTTGCTTAAGATGCATTGCCTTCCCCATCAGGCCCTGTCTTTGCATAGATGTTGGGTTGGTTGGTCTCAGCACTCATGCTACTCCTTCTATTCTAGAGGTGTTTTTTGATTCTGATTTTGAGGATTCTGAGGTTCTCGGTGGAGGCCGTCAAAATAGCCCCAGAGGGGCGATGAATTTTTCTAACATGTCGTATTAATGGAGAGCACCTAGCATCTTCCTTATTTTCATATTTCTCAGAGGAGCATGGGTGGCTTTTTAAGTCTCCTTACTCACCTTCTAGGTGCTCTCTCTAAGGAGAAATGATACCCTTCCCAATCCACATCATAGGCCTCTCACTAGCCAAGTCAGAAACCTACTGCTCACTGATGGTGGGCGAACAGTGGCCTGTGAAGGGTGTTCTAGCTTTCGGTTTTCAATTCCCAGTCAGTATTATAAGGCTTGTATAAAGAGTCTAACATTGACAGGAATGCTGCCTTTTAATAGGTGGCGATGCAGAGGTATTGTTCCATCTTCCTTATTTGCATATTTTGCAGAAGAGCATAGATGGCCTTACAAGTCACCTCACTCAATTTCTGGGTTCTCTGCTTAGGAAGAAACGATACCCTTCCTGACCTACGTTAAAATGGATAGTAACATAGTAACATAGTATGTAAGGCTGAATGAAGACAATGTCCATCTAGTCCAGCCTGTCTATCTTCCTGTGTTGATCCAGAGGAAGGCAAAAAACCCCAAGGGCAGAAGCCAATTAGCCCTTTTGGGGAAAAAATTCCTTCCCGACTCCCTAATGGCAATCAGACTGTTCCCTGGATCAACCCCTAATAGTTCCTACCTGCCTGTATACCCGGATTGACAATTAACCTAAGATTTATATCCTATAATGTCCTTCCTCTCCAGAAAGACATCAAGTCCCCTTTTAAACTCCTCTATGGATTTTGCCATCACCACTTCCTCCGGCAGAGAGTTCCACAGTCTAACTGCTCTTACAGTAAAGAATCCCCTTCTATGTTGGTGATGAAACCCACTTTCCTCTAATCGTAGCGGATGTCCTCTTGTTACCGTCGCGGTCCTGGGTGTAAACAGATTATGGGAGAGATCCTTGTATTGTCCCCTTATGTATTTATACATAGTTATTTGATCACCCCTTAGCCATCTTTTTTCTAGAGTAAATAGTCCCAATTTGGATAGCCTCTCTGGGTATTCCAGTCCTGTCATTCCATGTATTAGTTTAGTTGCCCTTCTTTGAATCCCCTCAAGCACTGTGACATCTTTCCTGAGCACCGGTGACCAGAATTGTACGCAGTATTCCATGTGAGGCCTGACAAGTGCCTTATACAGTGGGAGGATAATGTTCTCATTCTTCGCCCCTATACCTCTTTTAATGCACCCCAAGACTTTATTTGCCTTTTCAGCAGCTGACTGGCATTAGTTACTCCAGTTTAGTCTACTATCCACTAATACACCCAGATCCTTTCCATATCACTTTTTCCTAGCGGTACTCCATTAATCGAATATTGGTGACATCCGTTTCTCCTGCCCATGTGCATAGTCTTACATTTTTCAACATTGAACATCATTTGCAATTTTTCTGCCAAGCCCCCAGCTTATCTAGGTCTGTTTGTAGCCGCACATTGTCCTCTGTTGCATTAATTATATTGTATAATTTTGTGTCATCTGCAAATATTGATATTTTGCTGTGCAGTCCCTCTATCAGTCCCTCATTGATAAATATGTTGAACAGAGAGGGGCCTAATACTGAACCCTGTGGCACCCCGCTAGCGACTGTGGTCCAATCAGAGTACGAACCATTTATTACCACCCTCTGCTTTCTATCATTGAGCCAATTTTTAACCCACTTACACACGTATTCGCCCAGTCCGAGCTGCCTCATTTTGTATATTAGCCTATTATGTGGCACGGTGTCAAAGGCTTTAGAGAAGTCCAGATATACGAGATCAATAGATTCTCCCTGGACCAGCTTAGAGCTTACTTCATCGTAGAAACTGATCAGATTTGTCTGACATGAGCGACCCTTCATGAATCCATGCTGGTGAGGAGTTATTCCCTTGTTCTCCTTGAGGTGCTCATCGATGGCGTCTCTCAGAATCCCCTCGAAAATTTTTCCTGTTACTGAAGTGAGACTTACTGGCCTGTAGTTACCAGGCTCACTTTTGCTCCCTTTTTTGTAAATTGGAACCATGTTGGCAATGCGCCAATCCAATGGTACTACACCCGTTTTGATAGTATCTAGAAATATTAGATATAGCGGCCTAGCTATCTCGTCACTTAGTTCCCTTAGTATCCTTGGGTGTAATCCATCTGGGCCCGGCGATTTATCAATTTTAGTCTTCTTTAGTCGCTTCCGCACCTCCTCCTGCGTTAGGTATGAGATATTTTGTGATGGGTTCATTTTATTCCCCTGCATCTCATGTGGCATTTCCTTTTTGTTTGTGAATACACTTGAGAAGAAACTGTTTAATAGATTTGCCTTCCCTCCATCATCTTCAATGATTTCTCCTGCATTATTTTTTAAAGGGCCAGTGCTCTCCCTGCAAATCCTTTTGCTGTTAATATAGTTGAAAAATAGCTTCGGGTTGTTTTTGCTCTCTTTGGCGATCAGTCTTTCTGCTTCCTCCTTGGCAGTTTTGATCTTATCTTTGCATATTTTGTTTTTTTCCCTGTATGATTTTAGCGCTTCTTCGCTGCCTTGTTGCTTTAGTAGTTTGAACGCTTTTTTTTTTCATTTATTGCCATTTATTTCTTACCGTCTTGTCGAGCCATATTGGTTTCCTTTTAGTTGAGTTTCTTTTATTTTTAAAGGGAATAAAATGCTCACATGAGGTGAATAGGATCCTTTTAAACTTTTCCCATTTGTTCTCTGTACCGTTATTTTTGAGGATGTTGTCCCAATTAATGTTACCGATAGTAGTTTTAAGCTCATCAAATTTTGCTTTACTAAAGTTTAGTTTCTTTGTCGCTCCCTGATAAGACTTCCTATTGAATGACAGCTGGAAATTGATTATATTGTGGTCACTGTTCCCCAAGTGCCCCTCAACCTGCACCCCCTTTTTACGTTCCGGTTTGTTAGTTAGTACTAGGTCCAGAATGGCTCTCCCTCTTGTTGGTTCCTGCACAAGTTGGTTCAGGTAATTGTCTTTAATTACTCTCAAGAACCTATCACCCCTGTGAGATTTGCAGGTTTCGTACTCCCATGTTATATCCGGATAATTAAAGTCCCCCATGATAATTACTTTGTTGCGGTTTGACACCTCTTCTATCTTCCTTAATAGTAAGTTATCAGTTTCTTCTGTTGCTTTTGGTGGTCTATAGAAGACCCCTATCAGGATTTTGTTATTTTTTCCTCCCTGTTAGAGATGAGCGAGCCTACTCAGCCACGCCCCTTTTTTGCCCGAGCGCCACGATTTTTGAGTACTTCTGTACTCAGGCGAAAAGATTCGGGGGGCGCCGTGGGTGAGTGGGGGGTTGCAGCGGGGAGTGGGGGGGAGAGGGAGAGAGGGCTCCCCCCTGTTCCCTGCTGCTAACCCCCGCTCCGCCACGCCTCCCCCCGCCCCCCGGCGCCCCCCGAATCTTTTCACCCGAGTAGTGAAGTACTCGAAAATCGCGGTGCTCGATCGAGTAATTACTCGAAACGAGTACGTTCGCTCATCTCTACTCCCTGTATTTCTACTCACAGAGATTCCACCTGTTCTTCTCCTACCCCTATATCCTCCTGTAGCCTCGGCTTCAAGTTCGATTTGACGTACAGACATACCCCTCCCCCTTTCTGGTTCCTTCGGTCCCTTCTGAAGAGATTGTACCCCTGCAAATTCACCGCCCAATCGCACTTATCATCCAGCCATGTTTCTGTAATTCCGACTATATCATAATTTTCATCAGTCATTCTCGCTTCAAGCTCACCCACTTTACCAATCAGACTTCTTGCATTCGTGGTCATACAATTTATATTGTTTTTTTTTTGTTTTTTAAATTTGTTTTGCTGCTATTCGTTCTTATGGCTGATCTATCAGTTCTAACTGTACTAAACCCACCCCCTGCTCGACCCCCATTCCCTTTGCTTGGACCCGGGTCGCTAGTTACACTGGCTACATCACTATTTCTCATTTTACCCTCCCCCCAGTCCCTAGTTTAAACACTCCTCCAGCCTTCTAGGCATCTTATCCCCCAGCACAGCTGCACCCTAGGGGGGTAAAGAAATTAGCAGTAGAAGCAACAACAATTGCCGAGCAAACTTATATCCTCTTTTGAGTTCTAATTTAACTAATTTGAGGCTTCAGCAGCATTCATACTCGCAGGCCCTAATAGTATGCCTACTGATATATATAAAAGATATTTTTTAGTCTTTGGGATCTCACCTCCTACATATGTATAATGCTAGCTTTACAGTTGGTAATTTTCCCCCTTTCCTGTGGGATGCCTCTATTGTCTGTATCCCTAAGCCTGAGAAGGATCCCATGCTCTGTAGGTCCTATACACCCATTTCCCTATTAAACTGTGATTGTAAGATTTTAGCTAAATTTCTGGTAATGTGATTTAACAAGGTATTTATATCTATGATTCACTAAAATCAATCTTGCTTCATGCCCAGAAAATAAATCTGCTATAATTAATCACTGCCAGGTCCTCATAAATAATTTTGCTCCCGATGAAGATGTTGGGGATCGAGTCTTGGCCTCGCTTGGTTTTGGACCTAATTTTCTTAAATAGGTTGGGCTTTTGTATGCTTTCCAGTAGGATCATGGACCATGACAACTCCTTAAAAAATCATCAAATGTTTTTTCTAAAGAAGTCTCTTTTTATGGCCAATAAAGCAGTAGCACTGCAATGGATTACTACCACCCTTTATACCAGATCCATGTCCTTTTTTTCTCCTTCCTCTTCTTCATCTCCCCTATCTTTACTCTCCATGCATCTCCCCCTCTTCTGCTGTTCCTCGCCACTACATTTTCTCCTCTCCCTCATTTCAGTGTTCCTCCCCCACTTGTCCTCCTTCTCTCTTCCCCTTGTTGCTGTTCTTCATTTCCTCCTTTCCTTCCTTCTTTCTTCTTCCTATCCATTTCCCCACATGGCACTGCTAGATCAATGGACCCCCTGTCAGGATGTTGTTGAAAACCCACTACTTTTTCATTGGAAGTAGCCCTCCTGCTATATATACCTACCCATCTAGATCATTGATGGTAATAAATCTTTGTGGACTACAAGACATCTTGATTGAGCATTTGTTAGGCCTTGTTTCTTTTCACTTTGTGGTGTTCTTGAATCTTGAAATCTTGAAATAAACCAAATTTTGAAAAAAAAGACGTCGGTTATATCAATTCATGGTTAGACAAATAAAATTATCTACAAAATGTAGACAATTCAGGGCCGTTCCTATTCTTTAGAAGAAGGATGGGTGTCCTATTAACACCACTTTAAGAGTACACAAGTCAATCAAAGCAATGAGAAAGAACCCAAGGGTAACAGCAAAAGATCTACTGAAAACTCTACAACCTTCAAAAACCTCTGTTCATATGTTCACTATTAGAAAAACACTGAAAAATTGGTTGTCAGGGAAGGACACTGTTAGAGCGTTCTGCTGGGATCTGTTCTACATGGTTTCCCAGCAGCTCAGCTCCACAGTTGTGGTTGATTGGGCTAGTTGGGTGTGGATTTCTCCAGCCAACCAATTCCCTAGGTCTGCTGCTCATATATAACAGCCTCTGCTGTGGCTGCTAGTCTTCCCTCCATTTGTTCACTGTGAACAGTGTCATGTTCTTGCATGTCTGTGCATGTTTCTGTACGTGCAGTATGAACTCTGTCCTGCGGTCGATCCTTCCTCCTCTAGGATGAGGTAGGTTCCCAGGTTGTAGCATGGGGTTGTCCCTGTTGGGATGATGACCCATCATGCAGGCAGATTTCATGGGATTTGTTTTTCTCCCTTAGAGTAGGAACCGACGAGACAACGAGGACCCGTGAACTGGGCTGGCGGGCTTAAGCATCTTGGCCAAAATATGAATGAATACCTCGTACATCCTATAGTTATTCCATCTGGCTAGGTGTGCAGGTATGTAGGTGAGTGTTTTGTGTGCTTGGCAGTCTTTGGTTTATGCCTGTCCATGAGTATGTAATCCATCTCTCAGTCCTCCAGTTCTGTCTGAGTTCTCCTGAGTTTGCTTGTTGGCGAGTAGTAAAGTTTGTCTGGAAAGTCGGTTTCTCATTGTCCGTCATCTGTCTGAGTTCCTGATTTTTGTCAGTTCCGTCTGATTCCGCGTTCTGTCTCTGCATCTGAATCCTGTCTCAATTCCTGAGTTTGGTTGCTTGGAAGATGTACCAAACGCCATGTAGAAAAACAGTGTTGAAAAAAAACAATGCAGCCCATCTCAAGTTTGCCCAACACCACCTGCATGTTTCACGGAACATAAAGGTAGCAGTCCATGACCTCAAACTGAAGACATTGGGTGATACAACAAGAAAATGACCCAAAGCACACAAGTAAATCAACTAAAGAATGTTTGAAACGAAATTGATTTGTGTTCTGAAATGCTCAAGGCCGATTCTTTTTAAGAGCGTGCAAGAGCATGAGTGACAGTTCCACTGAAATACTCAATAGTACAACTGGCATTGCAGTCTCTAGCAATATTTAGCTGGTCTTAGTGTTAGTCTCTTTGCTTTTGCTACTATCTCTTCTCTAGATGCTATTAGTTTATTCAATCAACACAGACGGATCTGGTCCTGATTCTCCTGTACAAGTACAGCCTTTGTTCTGGATCACTGGTCAGTTCTATAGTTGTCTCCTTTTCAGTTCTGCCACACCAAACACTGGTTGGCTCCTTCCCAGTAGAACAATCCTGGCATTTGTCTGAGAACCCTGGAAGTGATGACTGGTGGCTGGGTTTCTCTACTGTACACAACAAATGTCAGGAGTCTCTGCTGCAAAACTCATCACAGGTCTCTCAAAGCTACAACACCAATTCAACTTCTTGTTCTTGTTCCAGGAACAATGCCTTCTGCTGTTAATTACAGTTGGATAGTCCTTTGGTTCTCTTTTGTCCTAATTTTAGGTAACATACCTACCTTAACACTATCAAGAGGCTGTGGTATGATCTAAATGGTGCTGTTCACACAAGGTACCCCAGAAATATTGATTAACTGAAACACATTTGCGGGAAGAAATGGTACCAAAGCCTCCTTACCATTGTGCAAATCTTATTTGCAGCTACAGGAGATATTTGGTGGAGGGGATTGCTGCTAAAGGAAGATATACAGGTTATTCAATTCAAGCTTTCACTTAATTTATCTCTTTAAAGTTTAGATGTTACTAAATGTGCTCCTTTAATGACAAACTTTAAAATAGTTTGTGTGTGGTAAGTTTATTTAAATTGTGTATATCTCTAATTGTGCTTTAGATAACAAAATATTTTATTAGTAGTAAATACAGAAATCTAGGTGATTCCAAAGAGTTCACTTACACTCCCTTGCAACTATACAGTAGCCGTGATCATGAGTTATACGCTGTTTTATATCCCAGAGTGGTATTCACGGGTCTGTTGTTTGTTCTTGGAGACAGTCAACAAAGTTGTTGTCAGACACATCCCTAACAGCTCAGATTAACTTCTATAATGCAGTAGCATGGTGAGCTTTTCTCACATAACTTTATTGTATAGTGCTTGGTGTGAAGACAACACTTACCAGGATGCACATAGCCAGACAAAGCCTTGTGTCATTCTTTTAAGTGCAAATTAATCACATCCATGTCTGTGCCTTGTCATAAGTATGTGTGTATAAATATGCATGCCTCTTCAAATCCATTTCATTATACCTTGATGAAGGACCCTGAGTACGCCTGAGAGCTCACATTCATTTCATGTATTTTTCTTAGCCATCAAAAGGTATATCTACAAGATTACTTGGTTTGTCTTGCTTTGAGCCTGCAATGAAAGCTGGGTGATTTCAGTCCTAATGTCTGAAGAGTTGGAAAGGCAGATCTTACTTATACTGTTGTTTATCATATAAGATAAGTAGTGCAGTGTACAGAAGTGACACTTATTCTGCATTCTATGTACGGTAGATTGTTTTCATATAAAACTGTAACATCTAAATAACCTTTGTAACGAATTCAAAGATCCGCATTAGAGATGAACGAGCACACTCGACCGAGCTTGATGCTCATTCGAGTATTAGGCTATTCAAGATGCTCATTACTCGAGTCGAGCAACATGCGGTACGCGAGTCACTTTCATTTTACTTCCCCACATGTTTAGCGCAATGTTTTAGCCAATAAACATGCGTGGAAGGCATTACCACTGCCTGCTGTGACGTGCCAGCCCTCTGCCCGCCTACAGCAGTGAATGGCTGGCGGGATCAGGTGACCGCTGAGTACTTAAATGGGTCCCGCTCGCGGCTCACCTCAGATGCATGCTGGCAGAGGTTAGGGAAAGTGCTGCTGCTGATATAGGGAAAGTGTTAGATAGGGATCCACTCTTCAAGAACCACAACGGTCATTCTTAGGGCAACTCCTCATTGTGTGCATTACTGTTGTGGCTAGCTGGGAGCAGTAGTGCACCATTTTTAAAAAAAAGCATCTAGGCCTGTGCAGAGCATTTCACCGATATCATTCTCAGTGTGCAGTGCATTAGGCAGAGTTCTCACTGCTAAGCAGTACGCTAATTTTTCCTAGCCCACTGCAGACCATTTCAGCTATACCGTTTTCTGTGTGCAGTGTATTAGGCAGAGTTCTCATCGCTAAACAGTATGCTAATATTTCCTAGCCCACTGCAGAGCATTTCAGCTACACTGCTCTCTGTGTGCGGTGCATTAGGCAGAGATCTCATCGCTAAACAGTACGCTAATATTCCCTGGGCCCCTGCAAAGCATTTCACAGTTATACCGTTCCCTGTGTGCAGTGCATTCGGCAGAGTTCTCATCGCTAAACAGTACACTAATATTCCCTGGGCCCCTGCAGAGCATTTCACAGATACTATTCTCTGTGTAAGGTGAAGTAGCTGCAGTTATCAGCACTATCCACTGGCTTTATAGTTTTCTGCCCCTGTGCGGAGCATCTCACAATACCCTTTCCTTGGGTGCAGTGAAGTAGCTGCAGTTATTTGCACTATCCACTGGCTTTATAGTTTTCTGCTCCTGTGCAGAGAGTCTCACAATACCCTTTCATTGGGTGCAGTAAAGTAGCCGCAGTTATTTGCACTATCCACTGGCTTTATAGTTTTCTGCCCCTGTGCAGACCATCTTACAATACTAGAGATGAGCGAACGTACTCGTCCGAGCTTGATACTCGTTCGAGTATTAGCGTGTTCGAGATGCTCGTTACTCGAGACGAGTACCACGCGATGTTCGAGTTACTTTCACTTTCATCTCTGAGACGTTAGCGCGCTTTTCTGGCCAATAGAAAGACAGGGAAGGCATTACAACTTCCCCCTGCGACGTTCAAGCCCTATACCACCCCCCTGCAGTGAGTGGCTGGCGAGATCAGGTGTCACCCGAGTATATAAATCGGCCCCTCCCGCGGCTCGCCACAGATGCATTCTGACATAGTTCAGGGAAAGTGCTGCTGGTGCCGGAGCTGCTATAGGGAGAGCGTTAGGAGTTATTTTAGGCTTCAAGAACCCCAACGGTCCTTCTTAGGCCCACATCTAACCGTGTGCAGTAGTGTGGAGGCTGCTTTGTACAGTGTTGCACATTTTTTTTTTTTTGTATATCGGCCGTGCAGAGCATTGCGTCCTGCAGTAATTTTACATTGTCCAGGGCTAGTAGTGGTGAGGCAGGGACAGAAGACATATTTAGTGTATATAGGCAGTGGGCCTTTCCAAAAACATTTCGGAAAAAAAATCTATTTGGGCTGCCCGTGACTGTCCTCAGTGTACAGGGTCTCTGCTGGGGGTAGTTGTCCTAATTCATACGCAGCCAGCTAAGTGTTACAGCAGGCTTGCGCAAAATTCTTTCCTGGATCTGCTGTGCGTTCCGTAAGGGAAGTCAGCCTCCAACCACAGGCTAATAAGCGGCACATTTAATTACAGCGTTCTGTTTCTGCACTACTGGTAATACAGCATGCTGAGGGGTAGGGGTAGGCCTAGAGGATGTGGACGCGGGCGAGGACACGAAGGCTCAAGTCAGGGTGTGGGCACAGGCCGAGCCAGTGCGGTGGCCAGGGGTAGAGGCAGGGCCAGACCGAATAATCCACCAACTGTTTCCGAAAGCGCCCCTTTGCGCCATGCCACCCTGCAGAGGCCAAGGTGCTCTAAGGTGTGGCAGTTTTTCACAGAGACGCCTGACGACCGACGAACAGTGGTGTGCAACCTTTGTCGCGCCAAGATCAGCTGGGGAGCCACCACCACCAGCATGCGCAGGCATATGATGGCCAAGCACCCCACAAGGTGGGACGAAGGCCGTTCACCGCCTCTGGTTTGCACCACTGCCTCTCCCCCTGTGCCCCAACCTGCCACTGAGATCCAACCCCCCTCTGAGGACACAGGCACGAGTGTCTACCGGCCTGCACCCATACCCTCACCTCCGCTGTCCTCGGCCTCATCCAGCAATGTCTCTCAGCGCAGCGTCCAGACGTCGCTAGCGCAACTGTTTGAGCGCAAGTGCAAGTACGCCGCCTCGCACCCGCACGCTCAAGCGTTAAACGTGCACATTGCCAAATTGATCAGCCTGGAGATGCTGCTGCATAGGCTTGTGGAAACGGAGGCTTTCAAAAGCATGATGGTGGCGGCGGCCCCGCGCTACTCGGTTCCCAGTCGCCACTACTTTTCCCGATGTGCCGTCCCAGCCCTGCACGACCACGTCTCCCGCAACATTGTACGCGCCCTCACCAACGCGGTTACTGCCAAGGTCCACTTAACAATGGACACGTGGACAAGCACAGGCGGGCAGGGCCACTATATCTCCCTGATGGCACATTGGGTGAATTTAGTGAAGGCTGGGACAGAGTCAGAGCCTGGGACCGCTCACGTCCTACCCACCCCCAGAATTGCGGGCCCCAGCTCTGTGCTGGTATCTGCGGCGGTGTATGCTTCCTCCACTAAACCACCCTCCTCCTCCTCCTCCTCCTCCTCCTCCAACGCAACCTCTGTCTCGCAATCAAGATGTGTCAGCAGCAGCACGTCGCCAGCAGTCGGTGTCGCGTGGCGTGGCAGCACAGCGGTGGGCAAGCGTCAGCAGGCCGTGCTGAAACTACTCAGGCATGGTCGTGTGTGACAACGGCCGTAACCTGGTGGCGGCTCTGCAGCTCGGCAGCCTCAAGCACGTGCCATGCCTGGCCCATGTCTTTAATTTGGTGGTTCAGCGCTTTCTGAAAAGCTACCCACGCTTGTCATACCTGCTCGGAAAGGTGCGCCGGGTCAGCGCACATTTCCGCAAGTCCAAGATGGACGCTGCCACCCTGCGGACCCTGCAACATCGGTTTAATCTGCCAGTGCACCGACTGCTGTGCGACGTGCCCACACGGTGGAACTCTACGCTCCACATGTTGGCCAGACTCTATGAGCAGCGTAGAGCTATAGTGGAATACCAACTCCAACATGGGCGGCGTAATGGGAGTCAGCCTCCTCAATTCTTTACAGAAGAGTGGGCCTGGTTGGCAGCCATCTGCCAGATCCTTGGAAACTTTGAGGAGTCTACCCAGATGGTGAGCAGGGATGCTGCAATCATTAGCGTCATCATTCCTCTGCTATGCCTCTTGAGAAGTTCCCTGCAAAGCATAAAGGCAGATGCTTTGCGCTTGGAAACGGAGGCGGGGGAAGACAGTATGTCGCTGGATAGTCAGAGCACCCTCATGTCTATATCTCAGCGCGTTGAGAAGGAGGGGGAGGAGCATGAGGAGGAGGGGGAAGAGACAGCTTGGCCCACTGCTGAGGGTACCCATGCTGCTTGCCTGTCATCCTTTCAGCGTGTATGGCCGGAGGAGGAGGAGGAGGAGGATCCTGAAAGTGATCTTCCTAGTGAGGACAGCCATGTGTTGCGTACAGGTACCCTGGCACACATGGCTGACTTCATGTTAGGATGCCTTTCTCGAGACCCTCGCGTTACACGCATTCTGGCCACTACGGATTACTGGGTGTACACACTGCTCGACCCACGGTATAAGGAGAACCTTTCCACTCTCATACCCAAAGAGGAAAGGGGTTCGAGAGTGATGCTATACCACAGGACCCTGGCGGACAAACTGATGGTAACATTCCCATCCGACAGCGCTAGTGGCAGAAGGTGCAGTTCCAAGGGCCAGGTAGCAGGGGAGGCGCAGAGATCAGGCAGCATGTACAGCGCAGGCAGGGGAACATTCTCCATGGCCTTTGCCAGCTTTATGGCTCCCCAGCAAGACTGTGTCACCACTCCCCAGTCAAGGCTGAGTTGGCGGGAGCACTGTAAAAGGATGGTGAGGGAGTACGTAGCCGATCGCACGACTGTCCTCGGTGACGCCTCTGCCCCCTACAACTACTGGGTGTCGAAGCTGGACACGTGGCCTGAACTCGCGCTGTATGACCTGGAGGTGCTTGCTTGTCCTGCGGCTAGCGTCTTGTCAGAGAGGGTGTTTAGTGCGGCTGGGGAAATCATCACGGATAAGCGTACCCGCCTGTCAACCGACAGTGCCGACAGGCTTACACTCATCAAGATGAACAAAGCCTGGATTTCCCCAGACTTCTCTTCTCCACCAGCGGACAGCAGTGATACCTAAGCAATACGTAGGCTGCACCCGCGGATGGAAGCATCGTTCTCTATCCCCATCAAAAACGGGGACCTTTTTGCTTCATCAATCTGTGTATAATATTCCTCCTCCTCCTCCTCGTCCTGAAACCTCACATAATCACGCCGAACGGGCAATTTTTCTTAGGCCCACAAGGCTCAGTCATATAATTTTTCTAAACAATTTTTATACTTTTCAATGCTCATTAAAGCGTTGAAACTTTCACCTGAACCAATTTTTATTTTAACTGGGCTGCCTCCAGGCCTAGTTACCAATTAAGCCACATTAACCAAAGCGATTAATGGGTTTCACCTGCCCTCTTGGTTGGGCATGGGCAATTTTTCTGACGTACATTAGTACTGTTGGTACACCAATTTTTTGGGGCCCTCGCCTACAGTGTAATCCAATTAATTTTTTGCCCACCTGCATTAAAGCTGACGTTACATCAGCTGTGATGGGCAATGCAATGGGATATATTTATGTACCGCCGGTGGCTTCCTGGCACCCACCCATGCTGTGGGTCCACAGGGAGTTGTAACTGCATGTGTCCACTTCTAAAGAACCCCAGTCTGACTGGGGCATGCAGTGTGGGCCGAAGCCCACCTGCATTTAATCTGACGTTACCTCAGCTGTGATGGGCACTGCAATGGGATACATTTATGTACAGCCGGTGGGTTCCAGGGAGCCACCCATGCTGTGGGTGCACACGGAATTCCCATTGCGGAGTTGTACCTGCCTGTGACTATTTATAAAAAACCGCAGTCTGACTGGGGCATGCAGACACCTTGACAGAATGAATAGTGTGTGGCACATAGGTTCCCCATTGCTATGCCCACGTGTGCAGCTCCTGATGGCGGTGGCACAGGATTATATTTCTCATTGCTTCTGTACAGCATTGTGGGCTATCGCCCCGCCCCTTTTAAAGAGGGTCGCTGCCTAGCCGTGCCAACCCTCTGCAGTGTGTGCCTGCGGTTCCTCCTCATGGCAGACGCACTTATAAATAGACATGAGGGTGGTCTGGCATGAGTGCAGCTGAAGGCTGCGCAGGGACACTTTGGTGTGCGCTGTGGACACTGGGTCGTGCGGGGGGGTTGGGCAGCATGTAACCCAGGAGAAGTGGCAGCGGAGTGTCATGCAGGCAGTGATTTTGCTTTGTTGGAGGTAGTGTTGTGCTTAGCTAAGGTATGCATTGCTAATGAGGGCTTTTCAGAAGTAAAAGTTGTTGGGAGGGGGGGGGGCCCATTCTTGCCGCTATTGTGGCTTAATAGTGGGACCTGGGAACTTGAGATGCAGCCCAACATGTAGCCCCTCGCCTGCCCTATCCGTTGCTGTGTCGTTCCCATCACTTTCTTGAATTGCCCAAATGAAAACCTTAGCGAGCATCGGCGATATACAAAAATGCTCGGGTCGCCCATTGACTTCAATGGGGTTCGTTACTCGAAACAAACTCTCGAGCATCGCGATAATTTCGTCCTGAGTAACGAGCACCCGAGCATTTTGGTGCTCGCTCATCTCTATGCAATACCCTTTCCTTGGGTGCGGTGAAGTAGACGCAGTTATCAGCACTATCCACTGGTATTATAGTTTTCTGCCCCGCTGCAGAGCGTCTTGCAATACCCTTTCCTTGGGGGGGTTGAGGTAGCCGCAGTTATCAGCACTATCCACTGGATTAATAGTTTTCTGCTACTCCATACAGCCTCTCTTCTCTACAAGTCTCTGTGAGCGGTAAATGATCCCTAGAAATCAGTGCAAGACAGCGGTTTAATTTTTTTAAGTCACAGCATAGAGCCTCCGGTACATACAAGTCTCTGTGTGCGGTGAATTAGCCCCAGTTCTCAGTGCTGTAAAGTGGGGTAATTTATTTGGGTCCTGCTCTATCCTTAATCCGACATGATGAGGAGTAGGGGTAAGGGTCATGGATGCGGACTCGGGTGTCCAAGTGAGGGTGTGGGCACAGGCCGAGGTCCTAGGCAGGTGAATCACATCCGGCTGCTGAGGGATTAGGAGACAGCCAAGTCTCTATGCTCCCCAGCTTCACAATTTGCCATCAGCAATGTGTCGAACCCCCAGTCTTCTACGCAGTCCGCTCCTCCCGGCCTAGGGACTGCACCTCTAAATCCTCTGGCTGCTCCTCCTTCCTCCCAGCCTCCTCACTCCATGAAAATGACATATTCAGAGCAAACAGACTCCCTGGAACTGTTCTCGGGTCCCTGCCCTGAGTGGGAAAGAACTGTTCCTCTCTCACCTGAGGAGTTTGTCGTGACGGATACCCAACATTTGGAAAGTTAGTCCAGGTGATGAGGCTGGGGACTTCCGGCAACTGTCTCAAGAGCTTTTTGTGGATGAGGATGATGAGACACAGTTGTCCGTCAGTGAGGTAGAAGTAAGGGCAGTAAGTCCGAGGGAGAAGCGCACAGAGGATTCGGAGGAAGAGCAACTGGACAATGAGGTAACTGACCCCACCTGGCTTGCTAAGCCTACTGAAGACAGGGTTTCAGAGGGGGAGGCAAGTGCAGCAGCAGGACAGGCTGGAAGAGGCAGTGAGGTGGCCAGGGGGAGAGGCAGGGCCAGAGCAAAGAATCCCCCAACTGTTTCCCACAGCACCCCCTCGCGGCAAGCCTCCATGCAGAGGGCTAGGTGTTCAAAGGTGTGGATGTTTTTTTAGTGAGAGAGCGGAACAGTGGAGTGCACACTGTGCCACACCAAGATCAGCCGGGGAGCCACCACTACCAGCCTCACCACCACCAGCATGCGCAGGCATATGAAGGCAAGCAACCCACAAGGTGGGACGAAGGCCATTCACCGCCTCCGGGTCACACCACTGCCTCTTCCCCTGTGCCACAACCTGCCACACAGATCCAATCCCCCTCCTAGGACGCAGGCACGAGTGCCCCCCAGCTTGCACCCACACCCTCACCTCCACGGTCCTCCACTCCATCCAGCAATATCTCTCAGCGCAGCATTCAGATGTCGCTAACACAAACGTTGGAGCGAAAGCGGAAATACACCGCCACCCACCCGCATGCACAAGCTTTAAATGTGCACATTGAAAAAATTGATCAGCCTAGAGATGCTGCCGTACAGGCTTGTGGAAACGGAGGCTTTCAAAAATATGATGGCGGCGGCGGTCCCACTCTACTCGGTCCCCAGTCGCCACTATTTTTCCCGGGATGCCGTTCCCGCCCTACACCAGCACGTCTCCCGCAACATAAACCATGCCCTCACCAACGCGGTTACTGGGAAGGTCTGGCAGGCAGGGACACTATATGTCCCTGACGGCACATTGGGTGAACTTTGTGGAGGCTGGGATCGAGTCAGAGCCTGGGACCGCTCACGTGCTACCCACACTGAAGATAGCGGGTCCTACCTCGCTGCTGGTTTTTGCGGCGTATTATGCCACCTCCAACAAAGCCCCCCTCTCCTCCTCCGCCACCTCCACCTCTCAATTAAGAAGTGTGAGCAGTCGGTAGCACGCAGCAGCACAGTGGTAGGCAAGCGTCAGCAAGCCATGCTGAAACTAATCAGCTTAGGTGACAAGAGGCACATGACCCCCAAGCTATTACAGGTTCTGACAGAGCAGACCTGAGCCGCTGAGCCTCCAACCGGGCATGGTCTTGTGTGACAATGACCGTAACCTGGTGGCGGCTTTGCAGCTTGACAGCCTCACACACGTGCCATGGCCCACGTGCCATGGCCCACGTCTTCAATCTGGTGCTTCAGCGGTTTCTGAAAAACTACCCCCACTTATCTGACCTACTCAGCAAGGTGTGCCCACGTTTTCAATCTGGTGCTTCAGCGGTTTCTGAAAAACTACCGCCACTTGTCTGACCTACTCAGCAAGGTGCGCCGCGTCTGCACACATTTCCGCAAGTCCACCACAGATGCTGCCATCCTCAGGACCCTGCAATGTTGGTTTCAGCTGCCAGAGCACCGACTGCTGTGCGACGTGCCGACACGGTGGAATTCTACGCTTCACATGTTGGCCAGGCTGTACGAGCAGCATAGAGCAATTGTGGAATACCAGCTGCAACATGGTCGGCGGAGTGGTAGTCAGCCTCCGCAGTTCTTTACAGAGGAGTGGGCATGGGTGGCAGACATCAGCCAGGTCCTCGGAAACTTTGAGGAGTCTACCCAAATGGTGAGCGGGGATGCGGCCATCATTAGTGTTACCATCCCACTGCTTTGCCTGCTGAGAAGTTTGCTGCTAAGCATAAAGGCCGACGCTTTGCGGTTAGAACAGGAGACGGGGGATGACAGTATGTCGCTTGATAGCCAGACCACGCTCACGTCTATATCTCAGCGCGTTTTGGAGAAGGAGAAGGAGGGGGAGGAGGAGGGGGAAGAGACAGCTGGCCACACTGAAGAGGGTACCCATGCTGCTTGCCTCTCATCTGTTCAGCGTGTATGGGCTGAAGAGGAGGAAGATCCTGAAAGTCATCTTCCTAGTGAGGACAGCGATGTGTTGCATACTGGTGCCCTGGCACACATGGCCGACTTCATGTTAGGCTGCCATCCTGTAACCCTCGCGTTAGACACATTCTGGCCTACATGGATTACTGGGTGTACACCCTTCTAGACCCATGGTATAAGGAAGAGGAAAGGGGTATGAGAGTGATGCAATACCACAGGGCCCTGGTGGAAAAAGTGATGCTAAAGTTCCCATCTGACAGCGCTAGTGGCAGAAGACGTAGTTAAGAAGACCAACTAGCAGGGGAGGCACGGGGATCAGGCAGCATGTCCAGCGCAGGCAGGGGAACACTCTCCAAGGCCTTTGCCAGTTTTATGGCTCCCCAGCAAGACTGTGTCACCACTCCCCAGTCAAGGCTGAGTCGGTGGGAGCACTGTAAAAAAATGGTGAAGGAGTACGTAGCCAATCGTACCACCATCCTCCGTGATGCCTCTGCTCCATACAACTATTGGGTGTCAAAGCTGGACACGTGGCATGAATTTGCGCTGTACGCCCTGGAGGTCCTGGCCTGCCCTGCCGCTAGCATCTTGTCAAAAAAGGTGTTTAGTGCAGCTGGGGGTATCATTACGGATAAGAGTATCCGCCTGTCAACTGCCACCGCCGACATGCTTACACTCATAAAGATGAACAAAGGCTGGATTTCCCCAGACTTATCTTCTCCAAGTGGAAAGCAGCAGATCCTAAAGATTCTTTTAGTTGCAACAGGAGAAATATGCATCCTCTATAACCCCAAAAAAGGTGAGAAGAAGCTTGGTCCAAATCTCTCACATATTACTCCTCCTTCTCATCAAACAGCATGTCATCACGCTGAACCGCCAATTTTTCTGCGGGCCAAAAGGCTCTGTTAAAACCAGTGTTTTGGGCAGGCTGTATCCCGGATCTGTTAGAAATTAAGCAACAACGAGCTGTATCTTTAAAAAATGTTTATGGGTTTCACCTGCCCTCGGGGTTAAGCAATTTTTCAGTGGTACTCTTGTACTCTTGGTACACCAATTTTTCAGGCCCTCGCCTATACTCTTGGCAAACAAATGTTTTCAGTTGTTTGCCTATACTCTTCGTACACCAATGTTTGAGGGGTCCACCTATACTCTTGCTACAGAAATGTTTCAGGGGTCCGCCTATACACTTGCTACTGAAAGGGTGAGGGGTTTTCCCTATACTCTTGCTACATAAAAGTTTGAGGGGTTCGCCTATACTCTTGCTACAGAAATGTTTCAGGGGTCCACCTATACAGTTGCTGCTGAAAGGTTTCAGGGGTTTTGCCTATAATCTTGCTACATAAAAGTTTGAGGGGTCCGCCTATACTCTTGCTACAGAAATGGTGAAAGGGTCCTCCTATACTCTTGCTACTGAAATGTTTCAGGGGTTCGCCTATACTCTTGCTACAGAAAGTTTCAGGGGTCCGCCTATACACTTGCTACTGAAAGGTTTGAGGGATTTTGCCTATACTCTTGCTACAGAAAAGATTGAGGGGTCCGCCTATACTCTTGCTACAGAAATGTTTAAAGGGTTCGCCTATACTCTTGCTACTGAAATGTTTCAGGGGTCCGCCTATACTCTCGCTACTGAAATGTTTCAGGGGTTCACGTATACACTTGCTACCTGAAGGGCTTGGGGGGTTCACCTACACTGTTGCTACAGAAAGTTTCAGCGGTCCGCCTATACTCTTGCTACCGAAATGTTTGAGGGGTTCGCCTATACTCTTGCTTCAGAAATGTTTCAGGGGTCCGCCTATACACTTGCTGCTGAAATGTTTGAGGGGTTTTGCCTATAATCTTGCTACATAAAAATTTAAGGGGTCCGCCTATACTCTTGCTACAGAAATGGTTGAAGGGTTCGCCTATACTCTTGCTACAGAAAGTTTCGGGGGTCCGCCTATACTCTTGCTACAGAAATGTTTCAGGGGTCCGCCTATACACTTGCTACAGAAATGTTTGAGGGGTCCGCCTATACACTTACTACTGAAAGGTTTGAGGGGTCCGCCTATACTCTTGCAACAGAAATGTTTGAAGGGTTCGCCTGTACTCTTACTACTGAAATGTTTCAGGGTTCCGCCTAAACTCTTGCTACAGAAATATTTCAGCGGTCCACCTATACACTTGCTACTGAACGGTTTGGGGGGTTTGCCTATACTCTTGCTACCGAAAAGTTTCAGGGGTCCGCCTATAGTCTTGGTACAGAAATGTTTCAGGGGTCCGCCTATAGACTTACTAATGAAAGCTTTGAGGGTTCGCCTATACTCTTGCTACAGATATGTTTCAGGGGTCCGCCTATACACTTGCTACTGAAAGGTTTAAGGGGTTTCGCCTATACTCTTGCTACAGAAAAGTTTAAGGGGTTCGCCTATACTCTTGCTACAGAAGGTTTCAGTGGTCCGACTATACTCTTTCTACAGTAATGTTTCAGGGGTCTGCCTATACACTTGCTACTGAAAGGTTTGAGGGGTTCGCCTATACCATTGCTACCGAAAAGTTTTAGGGGTCCACCTATACTCTTGCTACAGAAATGTTTCAGGGGTCCGCCTATAGACTTGCTATTGAAAGATTTAAGGGGTTTTGCCTATACTCTTGCTACAGAAATGTTTCAGGGAACCGCCTATACACTTACTACTGAAAGCTTTGAGGGGTTTGCCTATACTGTTGCTACTGAAATGTTTCAGGGGTCCGCCTATACTCTTGCTACAGAAAGTTTCAGGGGTCCGCCTAAACTCTTGCTACAGAAATGTTTTAGGGGTCCGCCTATACACTTGCTACTGAAAGGTTTGAGGGTTTTGCCTATACTCTTGCTACATAAAAGTTTTAGGGGTCCGCCTATACTCTTGCTACAGAAATGTTTGAGGGGTTCACCTATACTCTTGCTACTGAAATGTTTCAGGGGTCTGCCTATACACTTGCTACTGAAAGGTTTGGGGGGTTTTGCCTACACTCTTGCTACATAAAAGTTTGAGGGGTCCGCCTATACTCTTGCTACAGAAATGTTTGAGGGGTTCGCCTATTCTCTTGCTACAGAAATGTTTCAGGGGTCTACCAATACACCTGCTACAGAAAGGCTTGGGGGGTTCCCCTACACTGTTGCTACAGAAAGTTTCAGGGGTCCCCCTATACACTTGCTACAGAAAGGTTTGAGGGGTTTTGCCTATACTCTTGCTACAGAAATGTTTCAAGGGTTCGCTTATACTCTTGCTACAGAAAGTTTCAGGGTTCCGCCTATACTCTTGCTACAAAAATGTTTCAGGGGTCCGCCTATAGACTTACTAATGAAAGCTTTGAGGGTTCGCCTATACTCTTGCTACAGATATGTTTCAGGGGTCCGCCTATACACTTGCTACTGAAAGGTTTAAGGGGTTTCGCCTATACTCTTGCTAAAGAAAAGTTTGAGGGGTTCGCCTATACTCTTGCTACAGAAGGTTTCAGGGGTCCGACTATACTCTTTCTACAGTAATGTTTCAGGGGTCTGCCTATACACTTGCTACTGAAAGGTTTGAGGGGTTCGCCTATACCATTGCTACCGAAAAGTTTTATGGGTCCGCCTATACTCTTGCTACAGAAAGTTCCAGGGGTCCGCCTATACTCTTGCTACAAAAATGTTTCAGGGGTTCACCTATACCCTTGCTACAGAAAGTTTCAGGGGTCCGCCTATACTCTTGCTACAGAAATGTTTTAGGGGTCCGCCTATACACTTGCTACTGAAAGGTTTGAGGGTTTTCCCTATACTCTTGCTACATAAAAGTTTGAGAGGTCCACCTATACCCTTGCTACTGAAATGTTTGAGGGGTTCGCCTATAATCTTGCTACTGAAATGTTTCAGGGGTCTGCCTATACACTTGCTACTGAAAGGTTTGAGGGGTTTTGCCTATACTCTTGCTACATAAAAGTTTTAGGGGTCCGCCTATACTCTTGCTACAGAAATGTTTGAGGGGTTCACCTATTCTCTTGCTACTGAAATGTTTCAGGGATCCGCCTATACTCTTGCTACAGAAAGGCTTGGGGGGTTCCCCTACACTGTTGCTACAGAAAGTTTCAGGGGTCCACCTATACACTTACTACTGAAAGCTTTGAGGGGTTCGCCTATACTCTTGCTACAGAAATGTTTCAGGGGTCCGCCTATACACTTGCTACTGAAAGGTTTGAGGGGTTTCGCCTATACTCTTGCTACAGAAAAGTTTGAGGGGTCCGCCTACACTCTTGTTACAGAAATGTTTCAGGGGTCCGCCCATATTCTTGCTACAGAAATGTTTCAGGGGTTCGCTATCTGTAGGTGCACAAAGATTTCCTATTGCGGGGATTTAGCTATCTGGCACAAATACACAGAATGACTTGTGTAGGGCGCAGAAGGCTTTCCCATTGCGGTATTAAGCTTTCTGACACATAAACCGAATTAATTATGTGGGGACACATAGATTTCCCATAGCTATGTAATTCACGACACATTGGGTCGACCAGGTGGAGGCTGTGACCGAGCCTGACCCTGGGCCCGCTCAAGTGCTTCCCACAGAGAGTATTGCGGGTCCTTTCGCGGTCATGGTTTCTTGGGCTTATTATGCCACCTCCTTCTCCTGCTTGGGGTCTGGGGATCAGTATTGGTCGGCATGTAGTATCTCTCGTGCTACAAATTACCACAGTTATCCGAGATACTGTATTGGAGTATTCACAGGAAGCAAAACGGATTTCATGAGACTTTCACATGGTCACTGTATACCTGTGGTGGCTACTTTTGCGACACTTCCTGTTTCAAACCAATCTTTGGTGTTAGTATGCGCTGCTGCATTGTGGAGATGTATAGAAGTACTGGCACCTGAGTCCCCTTTATGCCCACGTTTGCGGCCCCTGACAATTTTGTGACAGAGGTGGCACGGGATTGGAATGATGATCGTACATCAATTTATCATCAATTCTCATCAGCATTGTGGGCTATTGCCCACACTTTCAGAGAGGGTCGCTGCCTGGCCCTGCCAACCCTCTGCAGTGTGTGTCTCCGGTTCCTCCTCATCGCAGACACACGTATAAATAGACATAAGGGTGGTGTGGCTATGAAACAAGCATGTGGCATGAGGGCAGCTGAACGCTGTGCAGGGAAAATTTTGTGTGCGCTGTGGACACAGGCTCGTGCGGGGGGTTGGACAGCAATGCCAGCATGTAACGCAGGAGAAGAGGCAGCGGTGTCACCCGCAGGCAGTGATTGGCCTTGGTTGCAGCTAGTGTGGTGCTTAGCTAAGATGTGTCAGCACGTGTGTCTGGCTAATGATGGTCTGTCCCAACTAAATTGTTAGGGGGATGACCGCCAGGCTCTTGCCCCCAATTTGGCTTAATAGTGGGACCGGAGTGTCTCAGATGCATGCACCCATGCATGCTGCCCCTGCTGTTCCCTATCTGTTTCTGTGGTGTTTCCATGACTTTCTCATGTTTTCAGGTATTTCACACAACCTCCCCCATGCGGAGCATCGGTCAGCTTGAAAAATGCTCCAGTCCCCGATTGACTTCAATGGGGTTCGTTACTCGAAACGAGCTCTTGAGTATTACGAAAAGTTTGGCTCGAGTAACGAGCACCCGAGCATTTTGGTACTCGCTCATATCTAATCTGCATCAATAGTAATATATACGAGCTATTATAGGTGTGCATATAGATATCCATATATAGCGAGAAATTTTGACAAACACTATAGCAAAGAAAGCTATGTTTATTAACAAAACATTCCAATAAAGTCTAACAAGCCCCTTAAGCATAAACTAAGCAAGCAAGTACTGTTTTATGACATCAGCAAATATGCAAATGCCGGATGCAAAATTCAAATCCAAATATACCTTACATATACAGTATATTTGTGACTTCTTTCTATCTGTAGTGAAGAAAAAGTAACAGATATAATAAATATATTTTTAAGTTTGCCTTTTCACATAACAACAACATAGCTAGTGCCAGTACTGGCAGGTTAAGCATTTGTATTACATGCATTCAGAAAATACAATCAGATGGTGTTATTTTTAGTCCACCATGTTTAAGGTAAAAGCTCAGTAAAAAAATTACTACTTTGTCCCAGTAGCAGAGCTAGATGCAAAATATGTAATTAAGCATAGTGTCAGTAGGATGGCATTTGTTATATTTCAATATGAAGGATGCCCTTGATTTTGAAGAGAAAACAGAGCATAAAATATTACATTTAGAGAAATAATCATAATTTTGCTTTTTTTTCTAGACTATTAATAACCTTTACAGCGTGACAACCAAAAGATGATAGAAAAATACAATGGTTATGTTTCTATCTTATTAAACCACAAAACCTTATGAATTAAATTCCTCAAGCTGTACAAACAAAACTACATATCCTAGAATATCGACTAAATTTATTTATTTTTCAACAAATTAGATTTTTGTTCTTGTGTTCCAATGTATTTCTCTTTGTGTATAAGAATAATGACATGCAATAATGTAACTACAATATGTTAAAACAACTGAAATTACCCCTGAAGCCTCAGTGAAACATAACTATCGCCCTCATAAATCCCCTACCCACATGTTCACCCTTCCTATCCTGCTGTTACCAGCAGCAGGGGACATTTCTCCCAATCCTGGCCCACTCTCTAGTGTCCCTAACTATTACCCCCCACCTGCCCCACTGAGACACCCTTCTAGCCCAACCACTAGTCTGTGCATACCCTCCCCGGTTTCCTTTCAGTGTGTGCTCTGGAACTGCCAGTCAGCATGCAACAAACTCCCCAACATCTATGACTTTTTCACTGCTAAATCCATAAACCTTCTAGCTCTAATAGAAACATGGATACAGCAGTCTGACACGGCCTTCCCTGCTGCACGGTCTTACAATGGCCTGCAGTTCTCCCATACCCCGAGACTGGAAGACAGGTGAGGGGGTGGAGTAGGTGCTTTTCTCTCCCCGCAATGCATCTTCCAGGTCATTCCCCCAGTGCCCTCAATCACTTTTCCATTGTTCAAGGTACATGCCCTACGACATTTCTGTCCGCTGTCCATGCAAGTAACAGTTATCTACTGCCCCCCAGGTGCTCCTTACTTGTTTCTGGACCACTTTTCCACCTGGCTCCCCCTCTGCCTCTCCTGCGAAATCCCAACCCTCATCCTAGGAGACTTTAACATCCCCACTAATGACTCTATCTCCCCATCTGCCGCTCAGCATCTATCGCTCACTTCCTCCCTTGGTCACTCACAACTCACAGCCTCTCCCACTCACAGCGCTGGCAATACTCTTGATCTGGTCTTCCTCCGTCACTGCTCTGCTTCCAACTTCACTAACTCCCCTCTCTTGTTTTTGGACCATAACCTTTTTCCTGTCAAGCTTTCTAGTATCTCCTCAGCCCCTCCAACCACTCATACATACAACTTCTGGCCGCTCACACCCAAAACTTGGCCTAGTCTCTACAGTCTTCTCTGTTCCCTATCTCTCTTCTCTCCTGCCCCAACCTGGTTGCCGCACAGTACAACACCACTCTCAAACATGCCCTGGATGAAACAGCGCACCCCGTGAACCAAGCCATTCGATGCAAAGCATGGCAACTCTGGCTCACACCTCGAACGCGATTCATCCGGCGGTGCTCTACGTGTGCTGAAAGGCTGTGGAGGAAGTCTAAAAAGTCTGCAGACTTTCTCCACTTTTAAGTTCATGCTCAGAACATACAACCTTGCCCTCCACCACGTCAAACAAGTCTACTTCACCTCTCTCATCTCCTCACTATTCCATAACCCTAAACAACTCTTTGACACTTTACACTTTCTTTCTCAGCCTGAAATTGCAGCCCCCGGTGACGGAACTCAGTACTGAAGAGCTGGTTGCTTACTTCAAAAAGAAAATTGTCAACATCCGTCAGAAAACAACCTCCCAATCTCAGACTAGCCCTTACCCTAGTCTTGTCAGTACTGCATCTAGCTCCTGTTCACTCTCTGTACTTAAATCAATGACAGAGGAAGAAGTCTCCAGACTGCTTACTTCTGCTCGCCCCACCACCTGCACTAGTGACCCTCTTCCCTCAAACCTCCTCTGGCCCCTCTCCCTGGTGGTCATCTCCCACATTACCACTATATTCAATCTTTCTCTGACCTCTGGCATTTTACCCTCCTTATTCAAACACGCTATCATATCCCCACTGCTAGAATCCGACTCTTGACTCAACTGATGCTACCAACTACTGACCCAACTTCAACCTCCCCTTCATCTCCAAACTACTAGAACACCTGGTTTACTCCTGCCTTATAAGGTATCTCTCAGAAAACCATCTCCTTGACCCCCTACTGTCTGGCTTCTGCCCCCTACACTGGACAGAAACCTCCCTGACTAAAGTGTCAAATGATCTCCTGACGGCCAAATCGAGGGGCAACCACTCCCTACTGATCCTTCTTAGCTCTCTGCAGCATTTGACATGGTTTACCACAATCTCCTCCTCAGTATGCTTCACTCCACTGGACTAAAGGACCCTGCTCTCTCCTGGTTCTCCTTCTACCTATCTGACTGCTCCTTCAGTGTCTGCTTTGCTAGCTCTACCTCCCCTCCTCTTCACTATGTTGTTGAGGTCCCCCAGAACTCGGTTCTTGGCCCCCTTCTCTTCTCCATCTACACAGCCCCCTTGTACAGACCATTGGGAGATTTGGCTTTCAGTACCATCTCTATGCTGACGATACCCAGTTTTACACCTGTTCTCGTGACATCACTGCAAAATTCTTCCAGAACGTCACTATCTGTCTGTATGCTGTCTCTAACACTATGTCCTCTCTCTACCTAAAACTGAACCTCTCAAAAGCTGACCTTCTTCTGTTTCCGCCCTCTACTAACCAACCTCATCCTGACATCTCCATCTCAGTGTGTGGCACCACCATTACTCCCAGACAGCATTCCCACTGCCTTGGGGTTATATTTGACTCTGATCTCTCCTTTACCCCTATATCCAATCTCTCATCCGAACATGTCAGCTGCACCTCAAGAACATCGCAAGAATACACCCGTTTCTCACCGTGGACACACTGAAATGCTCACTGTTGCCTTCATCCACTCTTGGCTCGATTATTGCAACTTGCTGCTGATAGGCCGCCCCTGCGCCAGACTCTCCCCTCTCCAACCCATCTTGAATGCGGCAGCCAGGCCCGTCTTCCTGTCCAGCCGCTTCTTGGATGCCTATGCCCTGTGCCAGTCACTGCACTGGCTGCCCGTCAAATACAGAATACAATTTAAACTCACTACCCTCATCCGCAAAGCTCTCCACAGTACCGCGCTGTCCTACATTGCTTCCCTCATCTCAATTCACCACCCAGCCCGCGTCCTCCGCTTACAAAATCAGACTAACTGCCCCTTTAATTTGAACCTCTCCTGCCTCCAAGACTTCTCTAGAGCAGTATCTGTTCTCCTAAATGCGCTACCAAAAGCTATCCGGGCAATCTCTGACACACTAAACTTCAGATGTGCTCTAAAAACGCACCTCTTTAGGGAGGCATACCACATCTCCTAAACCAAACCCCTCTGTACTCTGCCTGATAAGATGCTCCCTGTCCTACCATTTGCAATTCCTGCTAGGCGAAATCAACCGGCATCTGCAGTCATACCAATTCAGCCACTATATGGCCTGACCATTGTCTGTGTGTATAGCATCCCTCACTCCCCACCTCGCCTTAACGTGCACATCTCCAGCCCCTTTACCTTCTGTATCACCCCATTATTTGTAATATGTAAGCTCATTGGAGCAGGACCCTCACCCCTATTATTTTCATCAATTGATTACTTCATGTGACCGTGGTCTTGTTTTTATTTCCCCTGTCTTGTAAGCGCTGCGGAATATGTTGGCACTATATAAATAAAGATTATTTTCTATTATTATTGCAATTCAGTTTGTCACTTATGAAGCCCCTGGATATGGAAATAACTAAAATAATTTACTGGAAAGAACAGACATAAAGCTTTGACGCAAAGTAGCTTGGATGAAAAAAAAATACCCTGATTGGCTTAGATTGGTTTAGTCTTTAATTTTTAATAAATGTAGACATTTCTAGAATGTGGATTTCCACCCACAAATTTAAAGTTGAAAAGGGAAACGAATAGAGATGAGCGAGCACCAAAATGCTCGAGTGCTCGTTACTCGAGTCGAACTTTCAGTAATGCTCGAAAGTTCGTTTCTAGTAACGAACCCTATTGAAGTCAATGGGCGACTCGAGCATTTTTGTATATGACTAGTGCTCCGCTAAGGTTTTCATTTGTGAAAATCTTAGCAAATCACCAAAGTCATGTAAAAAACACAGAAATGGATAGGGCAGGCGAGGAGCAACATGCAGGGCTGCATTTCGGGCTCCGAGGTCTCACTATTAAGCCACAATAGAGGCAAGAGTGAGAGCCCCCCCCCCCCCCCCGCACTGTCAGCATAAAGATCGTTTTCCTCTACCACAGCTGTAACAGCTGTGGCAGAGAAGAACGATGTTAGCCCATTGAATTCAATGGAGCCGGCAATACAGCCGGCCCCATTGAAAGCAATGGGCTGCCGGCGAGCGCGAGATGAATTTTCGGGAAGGGCTTAAAAATATAAGCCCTTACTTGAAAATCATCTTAAAATGTGTAAAAATAAAAAAAAAAAATTATGTCAGCATTAAGATCGTTCTCCTCTGCCACAGCTCAGAGAAGAACGATGTTAGCCAATTGAATTCAATGGAGCCGGCAATATAGCCGGCTCCATTGAAAGCAATGGGCTGCTGGCGAGCGCGGGATGAATTTTCGGGAAGGGCTTAAAGATATGAGCCCTTACCTGAAAATCATCCTAAAATGTGTAAAAAAAAAAAAAAAAAAAATTATGTCAGCATTAAGATCGTTCTCCTCTGCCACAGCTGTAATAGCTGTGGCAGAGAAGAACGATGTTAGCCCATTGAATTCAATAGAGCCGGCAATACAGCGAGCGCGGGATGAATTTTCGGGAAGGGCTTAAAAATATAAGCCCTTACCTGAAAATCATCCTAAAATGTGTAAAAATAAAAATAAAAATGTATACTCACCTTTCCACTGCAGCCGGAGTTCAGCCGCGTCTGGCCGGCAGTTCTTCTGAACTGCACTGAGTAGTATTCAGCAGCCGGGGATTTAAAATCCCCGCCTGCTGAATGAGCTGCCTCTGATTGGTCACAGCCTCACCAATCAGAGGCAGCTCTCACTCACACCCATTCATGAATTCATGAATGGGTGAGTGAGTGCTGCCTCTGATTGACTCAGCGCAGGGACCAATCAGAGGCAGCACTCACCCATTCATGAATTCATGAATGGGTGTGAGTGAGAGCTGCCTCTGATTGGTGAGGCTGTGACCAATCAGAGGCAGCTCATTCAGCGGGCGGGGATTTTAAATCCCCGGCTGGTGATAGATCAGCAGTTCACCACCACAGTGCAGGGGACAGCAGGAGAAGATGCTGCTGTGCCCCGGCAGCTGAAGGGAGATGAGTATCTATTTTTTTTGTTTTTTAAATGACTTTTAATTCATTTCCAGGGAATGGCTTATATGTAAAGCCCTTCCCTGAAAAAGAATTCAGGTGTGCCAGCAGACCATTGTCTTCAATGGAGTCGCCGGCAGCAGCAGCGGCTCCATTGAAGAGAATGCCTGCATTTTTATTCTTTTTTACACTAAAATCTTTCTTTTTCAGGGAAGGGCTTATATGTTAAGTCCTTCCCTGAAAAGGAATGCAGGGAGCCAGCAGGCCATTGTTTTCAATGGAGCCGCCGGCAGCAGCCGCGGCTCCATTGAAAACAATACGTGCATTCCCTATGGTGCACGCATGTCCTATCTTTGCAGGCACGCACCTGCAAAGTATGGACATGCGCACACACCATTGGGAATGCAGTGTTGTAAATACAAGCGTGTTTTTGTGCGTGCGTATGTCTGAACGCACCCTTAAAGGGGTTGTCTCACGAAATCAAGTGGGGGTATACACTTCTGTATGGCCATATTAATGCACTTTGTAATATACATCGTGCATTAAATATGAGCCATACAGAAGTTATGCACTTACCTGCTCCATTGCTGGCGTCCCCGTCTCCATGGTTCCGTCTAAATTCGCTGGCAGCTTGCTTTTTTAGACGCGCTTGCGCAATCCGTTCTTCTCCTTTCAGCACGAGCCGCTTCAGTGTGCTCCCCGCTACAGCTCTTCTGCGCATGTGCAGACGAGCTGTCACTGCTCGGGAGCGCGCTGGAGCGGCCATTCTGTACCATCCTCTGTTAGAGGAAGGTGCAGAGCTGCCGAGCTGTCCGGAGAAGCCGCCCAGCTGTCCCGCCGTCCAGCTGTCCCGCCGTCCTGGTAAGTGATGGGCCGGGGGGGCTGTCGCTGTGATGGGGGGGCTGTCGCTGCGATGGGGGGGCTGCCGCTGCGATGGGGGGGGCTGTCGCTGCGATGGGGGGGCTGTCGCTGCGATGGGGGGGGCTGTCGCTGCGATGAGGGGGCTGCCGCTGCGATGGGGGGGCTGTCGCTGCGATGGGGGGGGCCTGTCGCTGTGATGAGGGGGCTGCCGCTGCGATGAGGGGGCTGCCGCTGCGATGGGGGGGCTGTCGTTGCGATGGGGGGCTGCCGCTGCGATGGGGGGGCTGCCGCTGTGTCGGGGGGGGGGGGCTGCGCCGGTTACCTGCTGCCTGGCGGTGGGTGACTGGTCGGCGTGTTCACTCCAGGGGTCCGGTCGGCGGCTGCGGGGCGTCTGGTTGTCAGGGAGACACAGCTGGTAGCGTCTCGGGAGCGCGCACGTCGGGCTACAGCAAGCGAAGGGAAAAGAGTCGGTGGCCATCTTGGGAAAATTTTTATAAGTTGCTGAAACGCTGGAACGGTAAGTACAAACCAGCTAGAAAAGTCATTTACAGGGGGGCTTAGTAATGTGTGCTTAATTAGGGGGACTGGGCAATAAAAAAAAATCCACTCCTGCCTCGAGACATCTCCTTTAAGGATGATTTTCAGGTAAGGGCTTATATTTTTAAGCCCTTCCCGAAAATTCATCCCGCGCTCGCCGGCAGCCCATTGCTTTCAATGGAGCCGGCTGTATTGCTGCCTCCATTGAATTCAATGGGCTAACATCGTTCTTCTCTGCCACAGCTGTTACAGCTGTGGCAGAGGAGAACGATCTTTATGCTGACATAAATTTTTTTTTTTTTCTACACATCTTAGGATGATTTTCAGGTAAGGGCTTATATTTTTAATTCAATGGTCAGTGCTCATTTAATCGAGACGAGTACCGCGTGGTGCTCGTCTCGAGTAACGAGCATCTCAAGCACCCTAATACTCGAACGAGCATCAAGCTCGGACGAGTATGCTCGCTCATCTCTAGAAACGAATGAAGATGTGGTTGCCAGTGGGCTGAAAGTCCTCTGTTTGGGGCACTACATACTTGTTACATGCTTGCCAAATCTGTACAGTAGGGGGTATAGTATGATGAATTTTTGCTGATCATGAGGCTCTTGGCAAACATTAACCCCTTAGTGACCAAGCGTGTTTGGTCCTTAATGACCAGGCCAAATTTTGCAAATCTGACACGTGTCACTTTAGCATGGAAAAACACCAGAAAGGTTTTGCATTTCCAAGCGATTCTGACATTGTTTTTTCACCACATGTTGTACTTCATTTAGGTGGAAAAAAAAGACCCATAGAATTTGTGTTTATTTATTAAAAGCGCCAAAATTGGGAAAATTTTGAAAAATCGTCATTTTTTCACATTTCCAACTGCAATATCTCAAATATGTGCAAACATAATATAGAAATTTTTGCTAAGATATATATTTCCATCCGTTTACTTTATTTTGGGCACACATTGCAAAAACTTTCCTTTTTTTAACCATTTAGGAGACGTACAAATTTAACATTACTTTTCAGCATTTTGAGGAGGAACACTTTGTTTTCCTACACCAAGCCAAGATTGGAAAGGCTCATAGGAGTCAAAATGATAGATACCCCCACAAATGACCCCATTTTAAAAACTACACCCCTTAACGTATTCACTGAGGGGTGTCATGAGTGTTTTAACCCCACAGTTTTTTTAGGAGTCAATGCAATTTAGAAGAGAAAAACTAAAATTTCATATTTTTGCAAATATGTCATTTTAAAGACAGGAATTTTTTCTATAGTACACATGAAAATGAGGATTTGCACCCCAGAATGGATAAGCCTGTTTGTCCCGTGCTCAGAAACATACCCATTGTGGCCCTAGTATTACGTCTGTATGCACAATGGGGCCCAAAATGAAAGGAGCAACCGGTAGCTTTCGGAACAGAAATTTTGTTTGAAGGAGATTTAGGCCCTATTGCACACTTGTAGAGCCATTGAGTGACCAAAACAATGGAGAACACCCACAAGTGACCCCATTTTGAAAAGTAGACCCCTTAACGAATTTATCTAGGGGTACGATGACTTTTTTGACTTCACGGTTTTTAAATGAATCTAAGCCGAGCAGAAGGAAAAAATTAGGATTTTCAATTTTTTGGCAATTGTGTCAATTTAAAAACAGTTTTTTTTGTCCAGTGTACATTAGAATGAAGACGTTCACCCCAAAATGGATACCCCCTTTTGTCCTGTGTTCAGAAACATACCCATTGTGGCCCTAATCTACTTAAAGGAAACATGGCTAGGCCTATAATGAAAGGAGCACCCGTTGGATTTAAGGGTACAACGGAATAAATTCCAGGCCCCATTGCCCACTTGTAGAGCCATTGAGCGGCCAAAACAATAGAGAACCCCCAAAAATGACCCCATTTTGAAAACTAAACCCCTTAACGAATTCATCTAGGGGTGTACTGCATATTTTGACCCCACAGTATTTGAATGAATCTAAGCAAAGCAGAAGGAAGAAATTACGATTTTCATTTTTTGGCAATTTTGTCAATTGAAAAACTGTTTTTTTTTTTACAGTGTACATAGGAATGAAGACTTTCACTCCAAAATGGATACCCCTGCTTGTCCCGTGTTCAGAAACATATCCATTGTGGCCCTAATCTACTTACAGGACACATGGCTAGGCCCATAATGGAGGGAATGCCCGCTGGATTTCAGGGCAGAACTGAATAAATTCCAGGCCCCATTGCCCACTTATATGGAAAAAAAATTGACTTCCTAAAAATAATCCCCCCCACCCCCCATTTTTTGGCATTCCCTAAATATTAGATAAAGGTAATAATATAAACTGCATTTTATGTCCGAAGACAGGGGTAATTATGGAGGCTGGTTGGGTTGGCACATGGGGCAAGAAAACCGTGTATCCCCCCTCCTCTCATGCTTTTTGGGGGTATTTTGTGACCTCAGCGGCGGGGATGGGGTGTAAAAAGTGGCGGTCTGTGAGGCTTTGTAATCTTGCTGCGGTGCAGTGGTCTCGCACAGAAGGCGCTCAACAAGCTGCTCCTGGAACTGCAGGAAGGAAGCGTTCCAGGGGCTTCTTGTAAAATACGTATTACAGGTAGTGGTCTGAATAACGCTGGGCTCACACGGCTGTATGCGGAATCTGCTTGTGGAGGCCCGAAGCGGATTCCAGCTGTGAGCCCGGCTGTCTACTCACACAGGCGGTCATGCACAGTACACCATTGTTTGTTTTTATTTCCCGCGCCGTCGCTTAGAGATGACCCGGGTACCCGCAGCCCGTTCACAATGTGTTTGCACATGGGCTGCGGGTAGATCCGCGGTCATAGAGCACAATGGGCTCTTGGTCGCGGATATCCGCGGTAAAATATAGCATGCCGTGTTCTGTTTCTGCGAGTGGTTTACGTAATTCCGACCCACTAATTGGGGGGAATTGTGTAATCCAATGCATGTGATTGATCCGTGGATTACCGCTGATCAAGCGCATGCAGAACCCGTAATTCCTCTCTGGTCATGTGTGACCGGCCTAATGTTAGATCGCTACTTTATCACATGACCGGGGACCGCTCAACGAGGCCGCCGGTCATTGCTCCAAGCACTCAGCGACCGTTGGTCGCTCGGAGCAAGGAGCTTTAAAATATCCTGGGCTCCCCGGCTCCTGCGAATGTGTCCAGCATTTTGCCGGCGGGCGCATGTGCAGCAGCCGGGAGGGTCCATGGAGGATAATCGTATCTGGATTCAAATGCGGAAGCCTCCGAGAAGATGTTTCATCGCCTCTCACTGATCGCATCGCTGAGGGGAGATGAAACTTCCACTTTTTTAAGAACTTTCACGTGATCGCATTGGATAATGGCGATCACGTGACCAGTAACCGCATACCGCTGCTCCCCGTGACATCTCCAGGTGTCCGCCAGCATGCTGACAGGTGCATGCGCCGAAGCTGGGGTAAGGTCCGCAGATGAACATCCCATAAGGGAACAAATCCGGGGACCTTGGGTACGTAATTTCATCCCCCCTTACGGATATGATCCGTAAGGGGAGATGAAACTTTAACTTTTAACTTTTAACCGGCCGGAGGACATGGAGGAAGCGGGGTGAGTATTTTCACCTTCCCTCATGGATCCGATCCATGAGGGGAGGTGAAACTTTACTTTTTTAAAACTTTTTTGCAGTTTTTCCGCTGACATCTCCTGCCTCCCGGCTACCTACAGGACCAAGGAACCTGGAGATTTTAAATTTCCCGCGCCGCCGGGCCTTCTGCGCATGCGGCTGACGTAATGCCGCCTGGCGCACATGCGCAGAAGGACGGCTATGGGGCCCGGAGCATCGGGAGAGCGGGGAGCAGCATGCCGGACCCGGGTGAGTAATGTCAGCTGCTCCGATGGATCCGATCCATCAGGGCAGCTGAATATGTCACTTTTTTTCAACTTTTATCTACTTTTTTGCGATCGGCGCTATCCATTGGATAGCGCCGATCGCAATGCCGGGGGGGTCGGTACAGCCCGGCATGACAGCTCCATGCTGTCAGCTACCTGTGGACACCGACAGCATGGAGCTGTCACGTCCACAGACCGAGGGGCTTTATTCTCTGCAGGACACATGTTTTTACGTCCTCCTGTCTAACCAGTTAACAACTCGTAGAAAGTATGAGTTTTCTTTAGTTAATATTCATATGCAATGTAGGCCAGGGGACCCTCAGGCCTAGGGTGGTACACATACAGCAAGCTTTTTGGAATGGTGCAGAAAAAGCACAGGGAACAGGCAGTTTCAACAATGCTTGAACTTACTTCGTAGAGGCAATTGGTTTGATGGTTACAGTCAATTCAATAAGTATATGATTAAATTGTCTCTCAATGAGGGCAAACACTTGGTGGCTATACAAGATGAGGGCTCAGTCACACAGGCACCGATCCGTTCATGTTTCTGCGGGATAAGACCGTTGCACTGTAGGTGCGGGCGACTCTCCGCACCGGCCGGAAGAAAGAGCACCTGCCGGCAATGGAGCTCCTGAAAGAGCTGTGTCTGATTGGCTGAACACTCAGCCAATCACAGGCAGTGCTCAGCCATTCATTGAATGACAGCTCAGCACTGCCTGTGATTGGTCACAGAGCGCAGCCTATCGTAGCAGCGCTCAGCCATTCATTGAATTCAGCAGCAGCGGTGGCCCCATTGAAAGCAATGGGCACGCAGCTTTTTTTGTACATCCGTGCAGGGCTGTTTTGCACGCACATACGCGTATGCAAAACAACTCAAGTGAATGAGGCCTAAGAATGCATTTACAAGTAGTGGATTTGCTGCGGATATTCCGCAGCAGAAAAATTTGCAGCAAATCCACACCAAAAATCTTATCAAAATCCGCTTTTAAATGAATAAATTACCAAGACTAATATTGTTGAGCTAGTTGTTTGATTTTGTTCTCCTTATCTACTTTTGGAACTTGCATGAAAATCTGATTTGAGCCGACTAAGCACAATTGGGTTTGATTTGCGGAATCCGCGAGTGTCTCCCACGTGACTGATCTGGCACCAATTCAAACCAATGGAGCATCTGCATGTCTGATCACACGAGGGGACAGCAACCACGATTTTCTGGTCACAGAGGAAAAATCGCAGCATGCTCGATTTTTGTGCGGATTCTGCATGGACGACTTCAATTGAAGTAAATGAAAGCCGTTCGACCGACGGCCTTTCCACAATTGACATTGCAGAAAGGTCGTGGGAACTGTATCATTGCCTAGAGACAGTGCGGGAAAGATAAACATTGGAAAAAAAATCTGTACTGCGCATGTCCGACAGCCCACCTGCCGGACCATCCACAGTACAGACGAAGACAAGAAATGACAGGTACCGGCCAGGCACAGGGTTGGATTCCGCTGTGGGATCTCACATCCGGAATACGACCTGCTCGTGTGCAGGTGGCTGTAGTTTTAGGTCAAATACAAGCAGAAATGCGGAAAATTCACAAACTTTCAAGCAAAACTGTATATTCTGCTCCTTGATGTACTGTAGAATGTATGATAAAATTATTCAATTTGAGGTCATTAACCTGATTACTGTATCACCCCAGTATCACCCGGAGCACTGCAAAAAATATTTAGATGTCATAGCCACCAAAGCTTTACAACAGGGCTACCTGAAAGGAAAAGTGAGAGGAAAGGGGAAACTTGGCCGAAGGAAGAAATGAAACCAGTGAGAACTTTTCAGTCTTGTTTTATTGATATTAAGTTACATTATGAGTTTTTTTCTGCTCACGTTTGTAAATAAATCCAGTGTTCTGCTTGTATCATGTTCCTAGTGCAGTGAATTTTGCGTAGTAAACCTAGACTCTATTCATATTTCTGTTCCTTTGTTCCGTTATGCATCACAAGAGCAAAAATAAAACAGCATGACGAATCTGTCAAAATTACAGAAACTGACAATGACCGACAGAATTCATTGACCATAACGGGTGCCATCTGGTTTCCATCATACGTTCTGTCATGTTACTGCTTAAAAATAGTGCAGCATGACGTTTTTTTCCTGCATTTTAGACAAAACCGATAATGGAAACAGTCTTACAAAAGTCTGAACAAAGCCTAACATTTATATAATTTATATACAGTAATTAAAGATGTATTTGTAGGTCACATGTCCTGAATATGAGGTTGATTTAAAGAAGTTATCACATTAAGAGAACATATGCCTCATTAAGGGCTTATTCACACGAGCGTATGCGTTTTTATGTTCGCATGTCTGCGCTGTAAATTTGCATGAATGAACGATTTTCCACAGTGATGGCCATAGATATTTAGCGTTTTCTTGTCCATTTACACAACTGGGGGTAATGTTTAAGCGAAAAAATATGTCGCCGCCCGGAAATCCCTCGCTCAGCTTAAATCCTCGGAATGACTTCAAAAGCCAAGGAAAGGCACCTGTAAGCATTTCACAGCGTTGCATGTTGCTAAACTGCCTCCCCCTCTCGTTTTTTCCAGCTCCCGTAGGAGTCGTATATCGGTTAAAAGATAGAACCAGAGCTATCTTTTTACCCAGCATGTAAAGCTTGTACGGATTTCGGTCTTGTATGTTAAATTTTTTTTCGGTCTTGTATGTTAAATTGTTTATGGTGCGACATTTTTACGTGCCATAAATCCGCCCGTTTGAACGAATGCATTGGAAACCAATGCCTCAGATGGTTGCGTATATCTGCCGGCTGTGAAAACGCAGCTGATATATGCTTATCTGAATAAAGCCTAAGGCTTCTTTCACATGAGCGAATATCACCCAGCCTTTTCACGGCCGGCCGATATGCGTTGTGATCTGAGGCATTGGATTCCAATGCATCAGATCAAATGGGCGTATTTGTGAGACATAAAAACACCCAGCCGGCCAATAAGAGCGCCGGACGTTTTTACGTCCGACCTAAAACATAGTTCTGGAACTATGTTTTGAGACGGAATACGTCGGCCGCTGCATGGGCTCCTATGGAGTCCTATGGGAGCCCATGATATCGTCCGTAAGTGGTCCCTCTGTTCTCCCCCCCACCCGTGCAGGCTTACCTGTCTTCCTCCCCGTTCGTTCTGTGCAATAGGAGGGGGTGGGATGGGGCAGAACCAAGTGCCGGTCCACCCTCTCCCTGCCCCTTGTCCATAGCCATCAATTGGAGGAGGCGGGGTGGACTGGTGCTTAGCTCCACCCCTGCTCCGCCCCCTCCCATTGCACAGAACGAGCAGGGAGGAAGAGAGGTGAGCCTGCGATGTGGAGGGAGGGGAAATAGGCGATGGCCTGGTGAGCTCGGCGCATTTGCACTGGGCTCACCAGGCCATCTGAAAGAGCGCACAAACGTTTGATGTTTGCGCCCGTTCACCAAATTTTTCTCAACCGATGTAGCGTATATCGGCCGGCCGTGGTAAGTGCTGACCGATATACGCTCGTGTGAAAGAAGCCTAAGGCATAAGAATGTCTATTAGCAAGAATAGGGAGCCTCTTACAAAAGTGACTCTTGCTCTGGCTGTCCAATTTTGTGACCATTCTCTGACTACTCAACTATAGCAATGAGAGCTGATCACCAAGGCTTTCTGAAAGTGAAATTAGCTGATCACTCATCAATGGGTTGTCTTGATAAGACAAGCCCTTTATGCAATACCATTTGTGCTCTTATGGTTTTATGCCTAAATAAAGCTTGGATGTGATAGAAAGTAAACTGAATTTATGATAAGGAATCATAATGATAATCACATCTATACATCAAAATCATTCATTTAGGGCTTCAATATCATTGTCATGGTAAAACTGTAGAAATGAATGCAGGAGATTTAATGTTGCCATATTGCTTGTATCCTGGCTTTCTCAGCAACATACTGTACTTTAAGAAAGAGCGGGATATAATTCTTAACAGAAAAGGATATTAAGGCCCTTTACTTAAAGCGAACATCTACCCAAAATGATTTATTATTTATTTACAAGATAGGTAATAATTGTGTGATTGCTGGGGGTCCTGAGTAATCATGAGTGGGGATTCCAAGTCCGCACAGTGAATGGAGCTGTAACATGCACACTTTTATGGAGCTGACAGATAGCCAAGAATATTGCTGGGCTCTCTACCACAGTGAACAGAGCGGTGGTCACACAAGCGCACAGTTTTTCTATTAACTAAGTGGGACTCTGGATATACTGTTTTTGTGATCACTAGTGATCACAACAATCAGTGCCTTAGCGATCATACATTTATCAGCTATCCTGTGGATAGGTAATAGGTGATTTTGATGGGATTACTCCTTCAATCATGAGTTATTGTTTTTTCAAAAGGAAATACTCTTTATATTCACTCAGCATACGGTATGACAGAAAACAATTCTCATGATCGTCTTACCAGACTTATAACACTGAATGGAGTTGACGGCGATTTTGTCACTTATCTCAATGAGCACACTAAATGGAATTTATTTGATTGCACACCACCTCAATTACAGCCTGGATAGTGAGTTCAAAGCATAACTCCAGCAATATCATCAGTTTTACTGCAAAGTCACACTGCCAGCCTATAATACAGCATATAATATCTGTACAATCATTGAAAAAAATACATTTTTTTTCTAGTTGTCTTGTCCTGGCCCCATTCTGTAGAACTTCAGACAACACAGCACACCAGCTGTATATTACGCCTCAGGAAACACCTGCTGCTATTTAGGTATTTGTATGGCAATGGGGAGAATTATGAGGAGTCTAAAGTTCACACCAGAAGCTCTGTACAGAATAATCTTTGTATCTATGAATATAAATGTTGAGACTTCTAAAACTACTAAATATCAAGTTTTAAAGCATATAGGTTCATAACAGTAGCCAGCAGCTATTGGGGTGAATGAACATGAAGACATTATGTACTCAAGATCAGTTCAACATACATATATCAAAGGATTTGGAATGTAACTGTAGAATGATGCTTAAAATCAGATAAATCCTTTAGGTCTTCTGCCACCTAGCTACTATGTTTCCCCAAAAATAAGACCCATTCTTATAGTAATTTTTGCCCCAAAAGAGGCGCTAGGTCTTATTTTTGGGGGATGTTTTATTATACTTACCAAGCAGGCTTGGTCGAGGCCCCTCCTGCTGCTCTATGGAGCTCAAACGTGCTTCTTGCAGTCATGAGCCACCCACAGAAGATCACTTCCTGGTTACGGAATTCATAAATCCCACCTCCAGGAGGCAATGGCTCTTATTGGCTTTGGAGCGCTGCTCAGCCAATCAATGCAGAGCTCAATTAACCAATGCGATAGCTGTGATTGGTTCATCGACTGCTGCATTGATTGGCTGAGCAGCAGTTGAATAACCAATCACAGCCGGGAACCGGGATTTCTGAATTGGCTGAGCCACGCCATTGATTGGCCAATTGATAAATTTCACCTCTACAACACGATGGCTGTGGTTGGTTCTTTGACCACTGCTCAGTCAATCAATGCAGTGCTCGATGAACCAATCCCAGCCATCGCATTGGTTCATCAAGCTCTGCATTGATTGGTTCTCAAGTGCTGCTCAGCCAATCAGAGCCATTGCTTCCTGGAGGTGTGATTTATGAATCCTGTAACCAGGAAGTGATCTTCTGTGGGCGGCTGAGGACTGAAAGGAGCATGTCGAAGCTCTAGAAAGCAGCAGGAGAGAGGTAATGGATTCCTTTTTTAAATATAATTCAGCTGGGGCTTATTTTTAGGGCAGGGTTTACAGTTCAAACTGCCACGAAATTCCCCAAAAATCATGATAGAGTAGGTCTTATTTTTGACGAAACACGGTACTTAGATCAATGGTGGGTAGGTAGCAGACCAGGGTCACTATTCATGCTAAGGCCTCTGAATAACCTCTTGTATTTGTGGCTCTACAATGTTTCTGTCTGAGTAATAAAATGTATGATCTTTAGATTCCAGAGTTTGTGAACTAAGAAGGTAAAATGTTTAATTGTCAAGCTTAGTGCTTTGTGTGGGCATCATCAATGCTACGGCTTTCAGGGCTGAGGTGAGAAAACCCGGTCCTTTTTTTTGTAACCATCCAGCTAAAACAGCCGAGCACTTCAGTCCAGCGCTGGTTTCATAGCTCTTATTTAAGTGAATGAGAGCAAATGAAACACAGAAGTACAACTTGCTACACTGTTTCTGTAATTAAACAGCATAGCGTGCTGTGATATATTGTTCCTATAGCTCCTACCCCCTTCACAGGGCACAGAGCTAAAGTGCTTGGCTATTATCAGAGTATATAGCAGTGGGTTCCCATCTTGACTTAGCTGAGAAAGGAATACCCCTTTAACTTGACTGTGATGACTTTTTGCACAAGTTAAATTATTTTAAGCCATTTTAAAATTATTATTAAAACAATTGAAAGAGTAAATAAACTTTACTACATTTGTATAAAACGGGTTGTTTCATAGGTTATGACATAAATGTTTGATCAGTGGATGTCTAACTGCTGGGACCAACACTGATCACAAGAGCTAGGGTCCTATGTCCCCTGTTTGCAGTAAATCATGGTCACCCATGTGGGGTTACTATTGATTACAAAGAAAGGGGATATGAAAAAAGCTGAATGTGCTCTCTGGACTGTTTCTGTATCCATTAATAGAGAATGACTTCCCTTGCCGCCACTGTTCTATTGCAAACAAGGGACCTGGGATGTTGAATATAATATTCAGACCTTGGAAAAAATGACCACTAACTTAGATAACAATTTTCAGCCAAAGTTCCTAGCTGGAACTAGAAACTGTATTTGCTTTGGTCAAACAATCAAATATGAATATAATAAGAATTGTTTTTATAGTTTAAACAAATAGATGCACTATATACTATATATACTATATATATATGCACTATATAGTGTTGAACTGTTGTTAATAAAATGAGTATAATTCAGTTATTTTTCTGTCAGGTTGTGCACAGCAAAAGTAATAATGCAATATAATTAATAATACACTCATTGACAAAAATAAAACAAGGGGATGGAGCCTGATGGAAGTTTAAGGAGAGACCTCCGTCACAGCGTCACTTTCTCAGGACCATAGCAGCAGCGAAAAGAAGCACAAGATGGTGAAAACAAGCAATGAGAAAGTGGGAGAGCATCTGGGAACCTCTTGCCCAGCTAGAGGTCAGTCTGACATGCAGAAATACCTTAAAGAGCAAAGCGCTCTCTCTCCCCATGCGGCTGGCAAGATGGCACCAAGTCAGGAAGCTCACAACACAAAGCGGGAGGAAGAATCCTCTACTGATGGAGAAGATGGTGAGCAAATCTCCAAGGAATTCATGCGGAAGCTAATCTCCAGGACAATGTCAGACCTAGCAGAAATTAAAGAGGAAGTCAGACATATGGGGAGACAGGTGAAGAATCTACAATCTTCATCAGCTGTCAGTACCACTCATTCGTTGTAAATGGCACAGGTGATTAAAGAACAGCACTCCCACTTAAACAGAGTGCTTATAATGCAGGTAGAGTTGCCACCTTTGTCATGAAAAAATACTGACTATGGTAAAAAAGAGACGTGTCGGTGTGTGGCCTGGGCGTGGCTTATCACTGCATTTTTTCTCTCCTTTATCTCCTAGATCCCGTGCGCATGCACGGGATCCAGACCAGCGTGTTCCCGCCTGCTGAAAGAGCTGCTTTGGATTGGCTGAGGTGCTCAGCTAATCACAGGCAGCTCTCGGCCATTCAATGAATGACAGGCGAGATCTGCCTGTGATTGGCTGAGCGTCTCAGCCAATCAGAAGCAGCTCTGTCAGCAAGCGGGGATTTTAATTCCATGCCTGCTGAACGAACTTCAGTGCAGAGTCGGGGACAGTGGAGACTAGATGCAGCTGAGCCCTGGCAGCTGAAGAAAGGTGAGTATGATTTTTTTATTTTTGTTTACACCAGTTTGGGTTGTTTTTTATGGAAGGGTTTAAAGTGACAGCTGCGGTAGGGAATTCTTTATTCCCCGCAGGGATGAAGAACTCCTTTGCCGCATCTGTCACATCTGTGACAGGTGCAGCAGGGAATTCTTTATTCCCCATGGGGATAAAGAAAATATCTGCCACGTCTGGCACATGTGTTCTTCATCCCCGTTGGGACACCGACCAAAATACTGGCCTGTAATAGGGCCGGTAAAAAAAAATACCATCACTGGCCTGGCGGGAAAAATACCGGCCAGACCAGGGAATCACCAACCGGGTGGCAACCCTATATGCAGGAGGACTTGGAGAAGTGTAATAGATGCAGTAATGTGTGTATCAAGGGTCTGTCTGAGTAATGAGTGGCAGATGCTTTACCCAAAGTGGTGACTGAACTGTTTACAAGTTTTCTTGGTTCTGACAGGGCAGCCTCTATTTCCATTGAGCTCATACATAGAGTGCTTAGATCACAACCCTCTGGTACAGAACCACCAAGAGACATTATTTGTAAGGTCTTGTCCTTTCCGCATGTGCTAGCTATCTTGGAGGCTGCAAGAAATCGTAGGGACCTGCAATATGCCGGGACCCTTCTACAGCTGTTTCAGGATTTGGCGCCACATCACATGGAAGCCCTGCAGGCTAAGGATATAAAATATGCCTGGCTGTTTCCTTTTGGCTTATGTATCACCGATAGAAGCTGGAGATTTAACATTCATTCTCCTGAGGACTTACAAAGCTGCTGGCAGCATCTGGATCTTGATTTGATTGATCTTCCATGCTGATTACCACTGCCAGAACTACTGAGTTTTCCACAATTAACAACCCTGGAAAGCTGGCAGGTGGCAGGGAACTCCAAGTTGCCTAGCTGTAAGAAGAAGAAAAGTAGGGAGCATGCTCCAAATGGTGACATTTGATATTATTGACATGGATAGCTTTCTGAGTGCCTATTTCTTTTGCTGTGCTAGTTTTGGTTTGTACCCGCGGCTTTGGATTTTCTGATTGGCGGATTGCATCTGAGAGTTCATACCGTTAGTCTACAATGCTCTCCGCCCTGTCATAAACTTATTGTATCTGCATTCTTTTTCTTTCTGAGAAGGGTTCTAATTGTTCTCCTTTGTAGTCAAGATCCCTAATGGTGTCTTTCTGATCAGGCTAAGTTCGACTACTAATCTCTTTGCTGTATCAGTACACCTCTCCAGGGGTTCCCTATTAAATAGTATAGTGTAGAGGCAGCACTCAGATGCAGTAAAAAGTGTAACAAACTTTATTCCTCCGTCATAAAAATTGGCTGCAACGTTTCGACCAGTCTACTCCCGGTCTTTGTTTTGGTGCATGCTTTTTACGTTCTTTGTGAACATCACCCTGCGTCCGTGTTGGGCATGGCGATCTTGTGCTGCACAGACGTGATAGTTTATCGTTTATTTTTCTTTGTATTAATTATTTCTTTGAATTCCTTCCCTTCCCCTTTTTGCCCATTACTTTTCTACCTCCCCCCCCCCACTCCTTCCCCTGAGACTGAGTTAATGAGTATATGTTCAATAGGCTTCCTACCGAATATACGCGCTGCGGAATAAGTTGGCGCTATACAAATAAAGATTATTATTATTATTATATACAATTTATCTACTGCTAACAAATTTATTTTTGCAGTTTATTTCTTCCTCTCAGTGGTCTGATTTGGTGCCTGGGTGTTGTTCTGTCTCCAATCTTCCAGTACTGGAATGAAGGCCATCCGTTTTTGTGTCTTCTAATGTCCGAGGTCTCAACTCACCCTTTAGGGTGCCCACCCACTAGCGTTTTTTTACTGCGAAATTCGCAGCGGTTTTTTTTTCTGCAGGGGTCTTTGGGCTATGGGACATGCAAAGCTAAAATCGCGATATCGCGGTAAATCGCGATTTTGCGCGATCGCGATTTTTACATTACAAGTCCCATAGACCCCCTGCAGAAAAAAAAAACCTGCGAATTTCGCAGTGAAAAAAAACGCTAGTGGGTGGGCACCCTTAAGAGGCATAATGTCTCCCTGCTCCTAAAAAGGTATGGAACGAAAATTCTCCTACTACAAGAAACACAATTTTAGGCCTCCTTCCCACGAACGGATTTCCGCCGCGTAATTCGCGGCGAAAATCCGCTGCGTTGCCCGCAGCTATTAGGTTCTATTGAACCTAATAGCACAATGCTCACGATGCGTAATTCCACCGCGGAATTACGCACCGCGATTTCTCCCGTCCTCACCCGCAGCATGCTCTATTTTCTGCGGGTGAGGACGGGCTGTACGCACTGACGGCTTCCATTGCAGTCAATGGAAGCCGTCCGTTCCCACTATCTCCCGCTGTAACCAGCGGGAGATAGCGTGAAAAAACGCTTTCCCGCCCACCGCCGCGCGTCATATGACGCCATATGACGCGGCCGGCCGCGTCACGTGACACGGGCGGCCGTGCACGTGACACGGCTGGTGACGCGGCGGCGGTGGGCGGTGACGGGCGGTGACGCGGCGGCGGTGGGCGGGGAAGCGATTTCACGCTATCTCCCGCAGGTAAGTATAGGGGCTCTGGGGGGCGCCATGACGGGCTTCGCAGCGGAATATTACGCGGCGGAGCCCGTCACGCTCGTGGGAAGGAGGCCTAAAAGAGATAAAGGTATGCCCTAACCAGGGAAGCTCTTTCCACAGAGTTTTCATAATTCACATCCTACTTCCACTTCAAAAGAGGTTTCCACTCATGTTTTATAAATCTATCATCTTTATTTGTAATGCACAATATGCTTATGAGGAAGGGAGAGCCCTCTTCTTTGAGGGCTCAATCAATAATACCAAAATGACCATTGCAAATCTTTATGTGTCTAATTTGGACCAAATTGCTTGGTTAGTCAAACTGTTGAGGTTGTTAAGCAGTTCACCATAGGACATTTCCTACTTGGCTGTGACTTGAATGTCACTTTACACCCTTTACTTGACACCTCAGTGGGTCATTCCCAGGTCACTCAGGTGAAACTAAAGAAGTTGGGTTGATCCCTCCAGGAGCTGCGAGTTGTGAACTCTTGGTGTCTTCAATGCTCTGCTACAGGGAGGGGCTCTACCGAAGCAATCTCAGGAAACACACACTATGCTTAAACAGAAAGATAACAAAGATTCCTAGTTGTGTGGTAGTTATAGGCCGATCTCGCTGATAAACTTAGACGTCAAGCTTTGGGCTAAACTTTTGGCGGAATATATTCCGTCCTTGATGAATAGTGAACAGTTAGTCTTTGTAATAGGAAGGGAGGGTAGAAACAATAGCCTTAGGGCGCCCACCCACTGGCGTTTTTTTTCCCTGCGAAATTCGCAGCATTTTTTTCTCTGCAGGGGTCTATGGGACTTGTAATGTTAAAATCGCGATCGCGCAAAATCGCGATTTCGCGGTAAATTGCGATTTTGCGCGATCGCGATTTTAACATTACAAGTCCCATAGACCCCTGCAGAGAAAAAAATGCTGCGAATTTCGCAGGAAAAAAAAACGCCAGTGGGTGGGCGCCCTTAGGCTGTTACATGCTAGATAGATATGCCCAAACTCACAATATCCCTTTGGTCTTTGTTGGTACTAATGCCGAAGAGGCTTTTGATAGGGAGGACTGGATTTACATGAAAGAGTCCTCCTACAATTTAATTTTTCCGCCCCTTTTAATTCTCCTGGGATAGGCTTAGGGAATCTTGGGCTCCCAAGCCCTCACTGATTATACAGATGCGAGCTATCTATAAATTACTGGTTAGTATATGGAGAAGGTTTTCTGGGGTATTAGTAGGAGATTTGCAAATTCAGGCGCATAAGACTCAACCAGTGATTTTACAAATTCTGATGCCCCACCAAACCTCTTCCTTTCTGCAGAGAACACATGTCACTAATTCATTTAACAAGTTTCTTAAACTTTTCAAGTCAACTAGACCCCATTTGAAAAGATCTTATGCGAAGGGACTTCCAATTCTAGAAAAATAGCGAACATACGTAGACAATTCATAACCCCTTCCATGCCTATGAAGCCTACTTTTCTTGTTTCATGGGAAAGGGAACTGAACATATTTCTTTCTGCTGACGAAACAAAATTAATTTTGAAAACAGCCTATGGCCTGCCTCCTTGTATTCTTTTGCAGGAGAGTCATTATACACTTTTACTGAGGTGGTATAAAACCCCACAATGGCTCTTTGCCTACAAATTGGCCCCACATGGTAGGTGCTGGAGATGTGATGCAGCGCTAGGCTCCTACTTGCATATCTGGTGGGAATGCTCGATCATTGCTCCCTTTTGGAGAGATGTAGAGAAGGTCCTGAGGAACTTGTCCCCGGGCTTGTGTTATGCAATGAAAAATATGTAAAATACTAATAAAACTTGATTTATAAAAATAAAAAAAATCAAGCACCTGGAAAGAGTAATCAGAATGGAATGAAACTTTCTATGTGTGATTGTAGCAATGATATAAGTAAGTGATTACAATATCAGAGCAAAAGGAGAATTTATTGTAGAAAACTGAACAATTGAAGGGAGGCTCTAGTGCCCTGTTATATGACCTCTAGTAAGGCTACAAGATGTGATACAGGTGGGCATGGAGGCATAGAGGTTCTATATGGTATCCTGCAGCAATTTAGTCTACATTTGCTGTAAGTGAGCCTCTAGATTGTGCAAACTTGTAAACTGTTGAAGTTGGCATTCTAGATCAGGGGTCCCCAAGCACCGGTCCACGGACCGGGGCCAGGCCGTTAGGTGTCTAGCGCCAGTCTGCGACACCGCCGGGAACTTTAGTGCTAAACACAAGGCCCGCGGGCCAAATACGGCCCGCTGCCTCGTGTTATGTGGCCCGCGGAGTGCCGACACCGCTCACCACTGAAGCGATTACCAGCGGGGCGCCGCAGCTCCCTGCTGGTAATCGCGCTGATCCCGGCGCACACTGACGTCAGTGTGCAGCCAGGATTCTCCTACCCGAGTCCCCTGCTTATTAGTTCCGCAGGAGAGGTCTCGGGGAGGAAGCGTGCCGGGCTGCACACTGATGTCAGGGCAAGCAGAGAGAGAGGGACACTGACAGCAGGGAGGAGGTAAGTATATGGGTTGGGGGGGTGCTTATTACTAGAGGGGGCTGTTTATTTCTGGGGGGGCTGCTTACTACTAGGGGGGGCTGCTTACAACTGGGGGGCTGCTTACAACTGGGGGGGCTGCTTACTACTGGGGGGGCTGCTTACAACTGGGGGGGCTGCTTACAACTGGGGGGCTGCTTATTACTGGGGGGCTGCTTATTACTAGGGGGGATGCTTATTGCTAGGGGGGCTGCTTATTACTAGGGGGGCTGCTTATTACTAGGGGGGCTGCTTACTATGGGGGGCTACTTATTACTGGGTGGGGGCTGCTTATTACTGGGGGGGCTGCGAAATTACTAGGGGGACTGCCTATTACTGGGGGGGACTGCCTATTACTGGGGGGGCTGCTTATTACTGGTGGGGGGCCTGCTTGCTACTGGGGGGGCTGCTTATTACTGGGGGTGGGGGCTTATTACAGGGGAAGGGGCTGCTAATTACTGGGGGGGCTGCTAATTACTTCGGGGGGCTAGTTATTACTGGGGGGAGGCTGCTTATTTCGGGGGGAGGGCTGTCTATTACTGGGGGGAGATAAATTATATGCTGCCCTATGTGTGTGCTGGGGGGGAGATAAATTATATGCTGCCCTATATGTGTGCTGGGGGGGAGATAAATCATATGCTGCCCTATGTGTGTGCTGGGGGGGGGGAGATAAATTATATGCTGCCCAATGTGTGTGCTGGGGGAGGGAGATAAATTATATGCTGCCCCTATGTGTGTGCTTGGGGGGGAGATAAATTATATGCTGCCCTATGTGTGTGCTGGGGGGGGAGAGATAATAAATTATATGCTGCCCTATGTGTGTGCTGGGGGGGGAGATAAATTATATGCTGCCCTATGTGTGTGCTTGGGGGGGGGGTAAATTACATGCTGCCCTATGTGTGTGCTGGGGGGGGGGGATAAATTACATGCTGCCCTATGTGTGTGCTTGGGGGGGGGATAAATTACATGCTGCCCTATGTGTGTGCTGGGGGGGAAATAAATTATATGCTGCCCTATGTGTGTGCTGGGGGGGGCACGGGGGGGTAGATTATATGCTGCCCTATGTGTGTGCTGGGGGGGAGATAAATTATATGCTGCCCTATGTGTGTGCTGGGGGGGAGATAAATTATATGCTGCCCTATGTGTGTGCTGGGCGGGGGGAGATAAGTTATATGCTGTCCTATGTGTGTGCTGGGGGGGAGATAAATTATATGCTGCCCTATGTGTGTGCTGGGGGGGGAATATCTGATACTGCCCTATGTGTGTACTGCCAGGACATTCTAAATGTCATAATTAAATAAGTATGCACTAAACTCCAACCCCCTTCATAACCCCGCCCTATATAACCAAAGCTCCGCCCATGTCCCGCCCAACCCTGTCGGGCCTTGTAAAAATGTTCTTGCTTGAAGCCAGTCCCTGGTGCCAAAAAGGTTGGGGACCACTATTCTAGATGGTCCCATACATGTTCTATTGTTGATAAATCTTGCAATCAGGGGAGGGCTGTCTATTACTGGGGGCAGATAAATTATATGCTGCCCTATGTGTGTGCTGTGGGGAGATAAATTATATACTGCCCTATGTGTGTGCTGTGTGAGGGAGATAAATTATATGCTGCCCCTATGTGTGTTTTTGGGGGGGGAGATAAATTATATGCTGCCCTATGTGTGTGCTGGGGGGGAGATAAATCATATGCTGCCCTATGTGTGTGCTGGGGGGGGGAGATAAATTATATGCTGCCCTATGTGTGTGCTTGGGGGGGGAGATAAATTATATGCTACCCTATGTGTGTGCTGGGGGGGGGAGATAAATTATATGCTGCCCTATGTGTGTCCTGGGGGGAGATAAATTATATGCTGCCCTATGTGCGTGCTGGGGGGGGGGAGATAAATTATATGCTGCCCTATGTGTGTGCTGGGGGGGAGATAAATCATATGCTGCCCTATGTGTGTGCTGGGGGGGGAGATAAATCATATGCTGCCCTATGTGTGTGCTGGGGGGGAGATAAATTACATGCTGCCCTATGTGTGTGCTGGGGGGGAGATAAATTATATTCTGCCCTATGTGTGTGCTGGGGGGGTCACGGGGGGGGTAGATTATATGCTGCCCTATGTGTGTGCTGGGGAGGGAGATAAATTATATGCTGCCCTATGTGTGTGCTGGGGGGGAGGGGAGATAAATTATATGCTGCCCTATGTGTGTGCTGGGGGGGGGGAGATAAATTATATGCTGCCCTATGTGTGTGCTGGGGGGGGATATCTGATACTGCCCTATGTGTGTACTGCCAGGACATTCTAAATGTCATAATTAAATAAGTATGCACTAAACTCCAACCCCCTTCATAACCCCGCCCTATATAACCAAAGCCCCATCCATGTCCCGCCCAACCCTGCCGGGCCTTGTAAAAATGTTCTTGCTTTAAGCCGGTCCCTGGTGCCAAAAAGGTTGGGGACCACTATTCTAGATGGTCCCATACATGTTCTATTGTTGATAAATCTGGCAATCAGGCAGGCCATGGAAGTGTGCAATGTTGTGGAGATATTCCTGTGACACCCTTGTGTGCGGATGAGCATTAACCTGGTAGAAAATGCTTCTTGGAAGTCCTGACATGGGAGGCAACATTTGTCTGAAGGATGTCCTTAGCATATCACTGATTTGTCATTGTCCCTCGTACCACTACTAGGGGTGACTGACTGTCATATGCAATGACCCCAGACCATCACACAGTGGGGGCAGTGTGCCCCTCCACAACAAAGGCAGGCTTGGGGCACTCACCCCCAGGTCTCGATACATGAACATGGCTGTGTTTACTTTACTCAAACTAAACCTAAATATGTCGCTGAAGACAACTCGTTTCCACTCCATTGCAGTCCAGTTTTTTCATTCATGACACCACAGCAAGGGTGGGTGGGTATCAAAGACAGTACACATAATGGACTTTGTATGACCAAATATCCTTTAACCAAGCATTTGGAAATTGGTCTGACAGACACATGGTACTGTAACAATGGTGCTGCCTGTCTGCCATCAAGAGACAATGAAACAGTTGAAGCTGCTCATGCTTGTGGGATGATCAGACAATCCTCTCTACTGGAGGTCTGTCGAGAGTGTCCTGAGCCAAGTGACCTTGTGTGTGTGCCTTCATACATCCTCTGGTCCCAACACTTCCTAAAAGTTTGGTCAGGACAGCCCAAGTGGTAGGCATTTTGTTGATATGACCATCCAGCCTCTCGCATTCCAATAAGGCACTCCCTCTCAAATTCTGTTAACTGGGTTAAATCTCTTTGATTGTGTCGTAGAGACATTTAGTTGTCAACAAACTCAATACAAACTGAAAAAAAGGTCCACTACACGCAAGTTGCCTCTAAGAGCCTTTTTATAAGCCAAGAGTGAAACCACTTTTAGGGCCTCAGGTGGCAAGACAGTTCATCTATCACAACTCTAATAATTTTCATATTTGCATGAGATGTAACTGCATGCCGAGTTTTGCAGCAAAACGACCGCTCCTTCTAGGTGCTTGATTTTTTTTGACAAAGGGTATATTAAGCAGAATGTAACAATGTCTTCATCGTTTCCTGAGTAAATTAAACTCAAGGAATGTGCTCTAAAGATTAATCATTCCAATGTAGAAAAGAGAATTAAAATCACTGAAGATTCTATTAAGTCCAAATTCAATATGTGTTTTTTAATGATTTAGAAAGTTTGGAAAAGGTCACCATATGGAGATCCTGAAGTTGATTAAATTAAAGCATTAAGGCAAAGCAATAAAACTGTCTGTGTTTGCTTGACCTTTAAATATATCTATCAAGAAGAGTGTAGTAAATCTACTTAGGAATTTGATAGTTGTAGCAATTAAAACAGATTAAGCAATATCATACTATGTGGTACTTTGTATTTTGTTTAACAGTATAAGTAAAAAAAAAGCTTTAAATCTAAAGACACCTTTCACATGGCAACAATGCTTTTTATATATGCTAGTGGTTACATCAAGTTAAAAAAAAGTTGCACTAAGTTTCAGGTTACAATCTGTAATTAATTTTCAGACCCCGTAGTATGTAATTTGCAACTTGCTCCCAGTTTCAGACTTTCTTAATGTGGGCATGTCCCTCCCAGATGTGAGATCTGCATGTTGGGATGCTGCTTCCAACATTAGTTCTTATGTACCAACAAAGGTTAAATTCCTGTAACCCATAGGCCTTTTGTTGACAGACAGTGATGCTGTGGTTTCCTCCTACAGAGCCTGTTATGGGTTCTCTCCTTTCTCTCCATACTCATAAGGTATGTTCACATTTTATGGAAAATTCCCCATCAAATTCCACATCAAAATCTACTCTCAGATTTTAATTTGAATTTTGACATTGGAATTCACTTCTTGCTTTGCAATGAAAGAATTTTGCAGGAAAAAGCTTCAGCATTTCTGCAAAAAATAGAAAACACTGCAGATTTCAAAATCTGTATCATTACTTTATTCCGCTGCAAATTTCTTCTTTTGTGAGTGAAGGGGGTTTGTTAAAACACCATTTTCTTACATTGTACTGTACATTGCTCGGGAATTTCAGCGTAAAATCTGCAGCTGAAATTTTGTAGCAATTCCACAATGTGTGAACATATAGCCTATTTGATCTCTCTTCCTGCAGATTGTCTTGTGTGTACCTTCCTCCTTATCTACAGCTTGATCTGCCCTCCCTGAAAACTTGTATGCTTTCCAAATTTTAATCTGTCATGTACATCCATCCCCTTGCCCTAACACTTAACAGAAAGAGATGACAGCCAGGAGCAGTGTGCTTTAGGATTTATGTCAGAAGCAGCAGAACACACTGCTACTGTGTATATATACACTTTGTGGCACCATTGTTACAGGCCTTTGTGTCTGTCGGACCCATTTCCCGCTGCTTGGTTGAAGGACATTTGGTCTCACTGCACCTATTACATATACTGCTGTTGACACTCACCCACTGTTGCCTTTGTTTACAGTGGTATCGTGGATGACAACACTGGACTGCTATGGAATGGAACCATGTTGTTTTCAGCAACAAAAACTGGTTTAGTTTGGGCACTGACAACATCCATGTTCATGTCGCCAGATTTATCACCAATAGAACATGTATGGTACCTTCCAGGATGCCAACTTCAACAGACTACAAGTTTACACAACAGCAAATGTGGACCGATATGCTGCAGGACACCATACAGAATCTGTATGCCTCCATTCCCATATCACCTCTTGCATCTAAGCTAGAGGTGGCCCAATAGGGTACTAAAACAGTCCCTGAAGAAGTTAGCTTTCCACAATAAATTATTCTTTAGTTTTGATAATGTAATCACTTTTTATATCAATGTTACAATCACATATAAAGTTTCATTCGATTCCAACAACTCCTTCTAGGTGCTTGATTTTTTTTTCACAATGAGTATATATCAAAAATATTCTGCACCTTCGTAATGGTAGGAAATTAAATTAAGACTATTTAGAACGTTACTTAATTTTGTGATCAAATGAAGAATGAAAAAATCAGTGTCCTTTGTTATAGAAAGTCTCTTGTAAAGTTGGTAAAATTATACCCTATGTGGTAATTGAGTGATTGGTCAAATGTGATCACAAGTCTATATCCACAGAACCTAACATGCTAGTCAACTTCATCAATCACTTTTAAATATGAGAAAAAATAAAAAGAAAGGTTTCTTGCTGATAGTAACATAATATGTAAGGCTGAAAAAAGACATATGTCCATCCAATTCAGTCTATTACCCTCTAATGTTGACTCAGAGGGAGGCAAAAAAAAAACCCAAAGAGGCAGAAGCCAATTTTCTCCATTTAAGGGGAAAAAATCCTTCCCGACTCCAATCTGCCAATCAAAATATTCCCTGGATCAACAACCTTTTTGAAGTTATTAGTGATTATAACATATAATATTGTATCAATCAAGAAAGAAGTCCAGGCCCCTCTTGAACTTTTTTATCGAACTTGCCATCACCACATCCTCAGGCAGAGAGTTCCACAGTGTAACTGCTCTTACTGTAAAGAACCCCCTTCTATGTTGGTGTAGAAACCTTCTTTCCTCTAGATGTAGAGGATGTCCTCTTGTTACAGTCACAGTCCTGGGTATAAATAGATCATGGTAGGGATCTCTGTATTGTCCCCTGATATATTTTCACGTAGTTATTAGGTCACTGCTCAGCTGTCTTTTTTTTTAAACTAAATAACCCCAATTTTGATAATCTCTCTGGATATTGTAGTCCATCTATTCCATTTATTGCTTTAGTTGCCTGTCTTTGAATCTGCTCAAGGTCTAATGTGCCCTTCTTGAGTACTGATACGCAAAACTGTACACAATATTCCACGTATGGTCTGACCAGTGATTTGTATGGAGGACGAACAATGCTCTCATCATGTGCCCCTAGACCTCTTTTGATGCACCCCATGATCCTATTTGCCTTCGCAGCAGCTGCCTGACGCTGGTTGCTCCAGTTAAGCTTACAGTTAGCTAAAATCCCCAAGTCGGTTTCCATGTATTACCCAGTGGTTTTCCATTTAGTGTGTAATGCTAACATGTATTTCCTCTGCCAAAGTGCATAACTTTATATTTATCTGTATTAAACCTTATTTGCCACTTTTCTGCCCAAGACCCCAACTTATCCAGATCCTCTTGCAACCACGTCACGTCCGCTTTTGTGTAAAGTTTTTTTGAAGTTTTGCATCATCTGCAAATATTGATATTTTACTATGTAACCCTTCTACCACTAATAAGTATATTAAAAAGAATAGGGCCTAAAACCAACCCCGGTGGTACCCTACTGATTTTTTTTTTTACATTCTGTCAATTTGCAGTGCATTGCTTACTTTCAGCATAATCATCTTTGTTTGGGCACATATCTGAATGGTACACCATTAAATCAAAACCCCATTGAGAAGTTTATCCTGTATGTGCAGCAATTTAAAAAATATTTTTTACATTATGAATAGAGATGAGCGAACGTGTTCTTAACGAACACTTACGCACCCAGACACCGGCTTTAGCGAGGACTTCAGTGTCCGCGCGTAAAGATTCGGCCGGCGCCGGGGGGCGGGGAGAGGCGCGGCGGCGCGGGCGGCAGCAGCGGGGAACAGGGGGGAGCCCTCTCTCTCTCCCTCTCCCCCCCACTCCCCGCCGCACCCCCCCGCGCTGCCACGGCGACCCCCGAACTTTTTTCGCCCGAGCACGGAATTGCTCGCAAAGTTCGGTGCTCGGGCGAAAAGGGGCGGAGCCGAACACGTTCGCTCATCTCTAATTATGAACAAACTCCAGCAGTGGATATATGGGCATGCTCTGTACTTTGTATAGTGTTGTTCTCTACTTTATATGGTGTATACCCACCCAGAGGTGTAACTTGAAGCTCGCGGGTCCTGATGCAAAACTTGTAACAGGGCCCCCAACTATAATGCTTTACTTATAGTACTGGGTTGCCTATATCGAAAAGAGAGGCCTTATGGGCCCCCTAAGGCTCCTGGGCACGGGTGCAACCGCATTCCCTGCTTCCTCTATAGTTACGCCACTGTACCCACCCTATGCTCTAAAGCAGTGGTTCCCAAAGTGGTCTATGTGGACCCCCAGGGGTCGATTTTGACTTGCTGGGCGTCCATGTCAGCAAGAAAAAAATTTGGGGGTGCGCAAGATGTAAATGGGGGTCCACATGACCGGAATCCATTTAGGCAGATCAGCAGCAGCATTTAGGCGCTCTATAAATGACATAATACCCCTTACACTGATTGTGTACATAATACTTATAATAGACATAGAAATTACTTACCTCTTTGATATTATGTTATATATATATCATAAATCGTCTATGTAGAGTTCGTTCAAAACGTCTTGGGCTCTGGCGATAGACAAAACAGACCTGTGCAGTAGCTAATTTACCTGTAAAGTTTCTACTGCGCTTCATTTTTAATGTGATCCAGGCTTTGTGATGTGCTGTGTTCATGTGCAAGTTTTTACAAGTTTTCATACAGGCAGCAACGCATCGCGCGCGTACCTGCAGCTTATCCTGCATTATGGGCTATCACAGGAAAGTTTTTGATAGCTTTTCCATCTTCATACCTCATTGTTAGGGGTTTTAGCACCGTTGCCAATCTTCTTACGAAAAAAGAAATTGATTGCAAATCCCTGGACGTGGAGATTTGAGACTATACTTCACAAATTGAAGCCAGATATTGAACAATTGCTATCAGAGCATCAGGCTTATACCTACATTAACAGCATTATTTGTGTAGTAATTTTATGTAAGAATTTTACCAGATTCTGATTTGTTTTGTCTCAAATCCAAATATTTACCTGCATGTTGTGTCTTTTCAATAAAAATCTAAATAAAAATTGTACATGTTTTTCTTTTTTATAATTGTCCACTCTACAAAAACTCTACCTAAGGCCTCATGTCCACGGGGAAAATAAGGCCAGCCGCTGATTCGTCATGCAGAATCCCGTAGCGGGTGTCTCCTTTCCCGCGGACATGAGGCCTAAAAAGAAGAATGACTTACCTGTCCGGACGCTGCGGATCTGCCCTCTGTCGTGGCCGGATCTTCTTTCTGCGGCCCGCAGCGTGTTTTCGCTGGCAGCGTTCCGCGCGAATGCGCTGTGCACTTTTCTTTGTTTGAACTCCTGCTCTCCTGCGCCGGAGAGCAGGAATTCAGCTGTGGGTGTGCCGCGGATCCGGACAGCTTCCATAGGCTTCAATAGAAGCCTGCAGGAGACCCGTACTAAAATGGCGCATGTTGTGGGTGTTTTCCCGCACACACAATCTGCGCCTCATGGAAAATGACATCCGCAGGTATTTAATTACCTGTGGGTGTCCAATGCATCCCTACGGGGCGCGGATCACGCGTGCGGGTGATCCACTGCAGATCTGTCCCCGTGGACACGAGACCTTAGTGAGCAGCTATGTGTAAGATGTGAAAACCCCATTTTACTTTAATAAGTTAAGGAAAATTCTATATAAGGCCGGCAGCACATGACTGGATTTGCATTGCGGAATCTGGAGCGGGTGTCCGCCTCCGGATTCTGCAGCATATACTGTCCATAACATGCTACTGAAAAAATGCTTTTTTTTGCACGTTAGCTGAAATCAACTGCAAGTTTCCGCTTGTGGAGGAAAAATCACAGAATGTTCTATTTTTGAGCGGATTATGTGTAGACAGCTTCCATTGAAGTCTATTCCCGCATCATGATTAGGCAAATGCCGGAAAAGCAGGGGTTTAAGAAAAAACTCTGTACTGCACATGTCCGATGGTGAACTGTGCGGACCATCCTCAGTACAGAAAAGAAGAAGAAATCACGGGTACGTGCAAATACCAGCTGGACACAGGGTTGGATTCCGCTGTGGGCAGGGGGTCTACAGAAAACACAAAAGATTGGCAAGTGGTCTACAGGGCAAAAAGGTTTGGGAACCTCTGGTCTAAAGATACAGCACTTTAAAGTAAAAAATAATTATAAAAGCTTGGGTTTAAGAAGAATAGAGAATAGGGATTCTATTTAATTTATGTCATAGTCTGAACATTAACAGTTGTTACAAGATGTTACAAAATGCAATAGAAGTATTAGTCAGCTGCTCATTATACTTTACATTACATAAAGTTTATATGCTTGGCTTATAAGGTATGGTCCATCTAGCCTATCACATCTACTTATTTAAATCAAGCTTCTTTCTTTTTTGGCATTTTAGACATGTTATACAATCCTTGCAAGGCAGCAAACCCCTTTTTTAAATTAATACAATTGGACATTAATAATTCCCTTGGTGGTAATTCTGTAGTTTTGCTGCCCTAATGAAAAACCTCTTTCTTAAAATATAGGAAGGTAAATCAGAGGACTTTTATGGTTAGCACATATAGTTATGAGCTGGTATTCTTTGTACATTATTGATTCTGTCAATAGCTAAAGGTTTTTATTTATATCACTCTGCTCATTTTCACAGTATCCTCTTTCTGTAAGATGTTTTGATGACAGATTTAGTTTGCTGCTGTGGAAATCTCTGTTATAACCTTACTGTACTGACATTGTAAGCCAATGAAGATAAAGCTACTGCAGGCATCTATAGCATCGTTGTTAGTGCTGATAATATGACAACTCTACAACCCCACTGACAAGTAGTGCTTCACTCAGATACATTATCATCCTGAAGTCATTAATGAATCATTTCTCTTTGTATTGTTGAAAGACAATAGAGTTTCTAAAAAAAAAACATATTTTGAAAATAGTTGTCGTTACTAATGAGGCTATGACTCCCACCAGAAGTATAGCAGGTTGGCGATACGGCTAGAATATGTGGTCTGTTTGATTAGGGCCTTTGCAGGAGAAATTTGTTGTGTTGCCTATTTGTGTATATAACATTCATCAGATTGGATAAAGAACAAAAACCCATACGCCTGATTTTAAAACACTCAAGATATAAAACTGATATGTTAAAATTTGATCAGGGGTTAACTGATTTAAAAGCTAATTAACTTTTCAACAAACTTCTGCTTATGCAATAGCCAATGTGATAACTAGCATGCGTGCAAATCACTGTATTCATCTAACATTTGTGCCGAAAAATCTGCCCACTGGGGATCTCACTTACTTCTAACTTGCTGTTCACTGTCTATATTCATGTCAAATCCATCTCTAACGGCAGAGAGACTGAAACGGATTCTCTGAAGTGTAGTGAGTAGAGATGAGCTAGCACACTCGTCCGAGCTTCATGCTCGTTCGAGTATTAGGGTACTCAAGATGCTCGTTACTCAAGACGACCACCACGCGGTACTTGAGTCAATTGCATTTCCTTCCCCGCATGTTTGGCGCCATTTTCTAGCCAATAAACATGCCGGGAAGGCGTTACCATTTCCTGCTTTGATGTGCCAGCCCTCCCCCCCCACCCACAGTAGTGAGTGGCTGGGCCGATCAGGTGACCGCTGAGTACTTAAACTGGTCCTGCCAGCGGCTCACCTCAGATGCATGCTGGCAGAGGTTAGGGAAAGTGCTGCTGCTTATACAGGGATAGTGTTAGCGTAGGATCATGTCTTCAAGAACCCCAAGGTCCTTCTTAGGGCTACTCTTCATAGTGTGCATTACTGTTGTGGCTGGTTGGGATCAGTAGTGCACCATTTTTTTTAAGCATCTCGGGCTGTGCAGGCCATTTCAGCTATACTGTTCTCAGTCTGCAGTGTATTAAGCAGAGTTTTGGGACAGAGCTGTCTATATAGGGAAAATTTTACAGGACTCCTGATCCTCTGTGCAAGAACCCCAACGGTCCTTCTTAGGGCTACATCTCACCGTGTGCATTATAGTTGGGGCTGGCTGGGAGCACTAGTGCACCAACTTTTGTATTACGCATCTAGGCCTGTTCCCAGCCTTTCAGTAATAGCGTTCTCAGCCTGCAGTGTCGTACAACCAGCTCTCACCGTGAAACTGAACTCTAAAATTTCCTAGCCTACTGCAAAGTAGTTTAGTTATACCGTTCTGTGTGTACAGTGCATAACGCAGAGTTTAGGGACACTGCGACTTCTATAGGGAAAGTTTTACAGCCCTGATCCTCCGTACAAGAACCCCAACGCTCCTTCTTAGGGCTACATCTCACTGTGTGCTTTACAATTGTCGCTGGCTGGGAGCGGTACTGCACCAACTTTTGTAATACGCATCTAGGCCTGTTCCCAGCCTTGCAGTTACAGCGTTCTCAGCCTGCAGAGCCATACAATGAGCTCTCATCGTGAAACTGCACTATAAAATTTCCTAGCCTACTGCAAAGTAGTTCAGTTATACCGTTCTGTGTGTGCAGTGCATTATACAGAGGTCTCACTGCTAAACAGTACTGTAATATTTCCTGGGCCACTGCAAACTATTTCAGTTATACCGTTCTATGTCTGCAGTGCATTAGACAGAGGTCTCACTGCGAAACAGTACTCTAATATTTCCTGGGCCACTGCAAACTATTTTATGTCTGCAGTGCATTACACAGAGGTCTCACCGCTAAACAGTACTGTAATATTTTCCTGGGCCACTGCAAAGTAATTCAGCTCTGCCACTGTGCAGAGCGTCTCCCAATACCCTTTCCTTAGTGGGGTTGAGATAGCCGCAGTTACCAGCACTATCCACTGGCTTTAGAGTCTTCTCCCACTTTATACAGCCTCTCTTATCTACAAGTCTCTGTGAGCAGTAAATGGTAGGTATCAGCGCAAGACAGTGGGTTAATTTTTTCAAGTCACAGCATAAAGCCTCCGCTATCTACAAGTCTCTCTGTGCGGTGAATTAAGCCACAGTTGTCAGCGCTGTACAGTGGGGTAATTTATTTGGGCCCTGCTCTATTCTTAATCCGCCATGATGAGGAGTAGGGGTAAGGGTCGAGGACGTGGACGCGGGTGTCCAAGTGAGGGTGTGGGCACAGGCCAAGTTCCTGGGCATGGTGAATCACAGCCGGCTGCTGAGGGATTAAGAGAGAGGCAGGTTTCTGGGCTCCCCAGCTTCATATCACAATTTACCGGTCCGCCTGGTAGATCTTTATAACAAACAGAGCAGTGCGAGCAGGTCCTGTCGTGGATGGCAGAAAACGCGTCCAGCAATGTATCAACCACCCAGTCTTCTACGCAGTCCACTACTCTCGGCCTAAGGACTGCAACTCTAAATCCTGTGGCTGCTCCTCCTTCCTTCCAGCCTCCTCATTCCATGAAAATGACATATTCTGAGCAGGCAGACTCCCAGGAACTGTTCTCTGCTCCCTGCCATAAGTGGGAAAAAACGGTTCCTCTCTCACCTGAGGAGTTTGTCGTGACCGATGCTGAACCTTTGGAAAGTTCCCGGAATCCGGGTGATGAGGCTGGGGACTTCCGGCAACTGTCTCAAGAGCTTTTTGTGGATGCGAATGATGAGACACAGTTGTCTGTCAGTAAGGTAGTAGTAAGTACAGTAAGTCCGAGGGAGAAGTGCACAGAGGATTCGGAGGAAGAGCTGCTGGACGATGAGGTGACTGACCCAACCTATTTTGCTAAGCCTACTGAGGACAGGGCTTCAGAGGGGAAGGCAAGTGCAGCAGCAGGACAGCTTGTAAGAGGCAGTGGAGTGGCCAGGGGTAGTGGCAGGGCCAGAGCGATAAATTCCAAATCTGTTTCCCAAAGCACCCCCTCGCGGCACGCCTCCGTGCAGAGGGCTAAGTGTTCAAAGGTGTGGATGTTTTTTAGTGAGAGCACGGACGACCGACGAACAGTGGTGTGCAACCTGTGTCGCACCAAATCAGCCGGGGAGCCACCACTACCAGCCTGACCACCACCAGCATGCGCAGGCCTATGATGGCCAAACACCCCACAAGGTGGGACGAAGGCCATTCACCGACTCAGGATCAAACCACTGCCTCTTTCCCTGTGCCCAAACCTGCCACACAAATCCGATCCCCCTCCCAGGATGCAGGCACGAGCACCTCCCTGCCTGCACCCAAACCCTCACCTCCACGGTCCTCCACTCCATTCAGCAATGTCTCTCAGCGCAGAGTTCAGCTGTCGCTAACATAAGCGTTAGAGCGAAAGCGGAAATACGCCGCCACCCACCCGCATGCACAAGCTTTAAACGTGCACATTGACAAATTAATCAGCCTGGAGATGCTGCCGTACAGGCTTGTGTAAACTGAGGTTTTCAAAAACATGATGGCGGCGGCAGTCCTGCGCTACACCAGTACGTCTCCTGCAACATTAATCGTGCCCTCACCAACGCTGCTACTGGGAAGGTCCACTTAACCACGGACACGTGGACAAGTGCTGGCGGGCAGGGCCACTATATCTCCCTGACGGCACATTAGGTGAACTTGGTGGGGGCTGGGACCGAGTCAGAGCCTGGGACCGCTCACGTCCTACCCACACCCAGAATAGCTGGTCCTACCTCGGTACTGGTATCTGCGGTGTTTTATGCCACCTTCTCCAAACCCTCCCCCTCCTCTGCCACGTCTACCTCTCAATTAAGAAGTGTGAGCACGTCGCCAGCAGTCGGTAGCGCGCAGCGGGGCAGCACAGTGGTGGGCAAGCGTCAGCAAGCTGTGCTGAAACTAATCAACTTAGGTGACAAGAGGCACATGGCCCCCGAGTTATTGCAGGGTCTGACAGAGCAAACCGACCTCTGGTTTTCGCCGCTGAGCCACCAACCGGGCATGGTCGTGTGTGACAACGGCCGTAACCTGGTGGCGGCTCTGCAGCTCGGCAGCCTCACACACATGCCATGCCTGGCCTATGTCTTCAACCTGGTTGTTCAGCGGTTTCTAAAAAACTACCCCACTTGTCTGACCTGCTCGGCAAGGTCTGCGCACATTTCCGCAAGTGCACCATGGATGCTGCCACCCTGAGGACCCTGCAACGTCGGTTTCAGCTGCCAGAGCAACGAGTGCTGTGCGACGTGCCCGCAAGCTGAAGTTCTATGCTGCACATGTTGGCCAGGCTGTACGAGCAGCGTAGAGCAATAGTGGAATACCAGCTGCAATATGGGCGGCGGAGTGGTTGTCAGCCTCCGCAATTCTTTACTGAGGAGTGGGCATGGATAGCAGATATCTGCCAGGTCCTCGGAAATTTTGAGGAGTCTACCCAGATGGTGTGCGGCAATGCGGCCATCATTAGCCTTACCATCCCGTTGCTATGCCTGCTGAGAAGTTCGCTGCTAAGCGTAAAGGCCGACGCTTTGCGGTTGGAACAGGAGACGGGGGATGACAATGTGTCACTTGTTAGCCAGACCATCCTCATTTCTATATCTCAGCGCGTTTCGGAGAAGGAGGAGGAGGGGGTGGGGGAGGAGGAGGAGGGGGAAGAGACAGCAGGCCACACTACAGAGGGTACCCGTGCTGCTTGCCTATCATCTATTCAGCATGTATGGGCTGAAGAGGAGGAGGAGGATCCTGAAAGTCATCTTCGTAGTGAGGACAGCGATGTGTTACATACTGGGACCCTGGCACACATGGATGACTTCATGTTAGGCTACCTTTCCTGTGACCCTTGCGTTAGACGCATTCTAGCCAACACAGATTACTGGGTGTATACCCTTCTAGACGCACGGTATAAGGAGAACCTTTCCACTCTCATTCCCGAAGAGGAAAGGGGTACAAGAGTGATGCAATACCACAGGGCCCTGGTGGAAAAAGTGATGCTAAAGTTCCCATCTGACAGCTCTAGTGGCAGAAGTCGCAGTTCAGAGGGCCAACTAGAAGGGAAGGAGCGGGGATCAGGCAGCATGTCCAGCGCAGGCAGGGGAACACTCTGCAAGGCCTTTGCCAGCTTTATGGCTCCCCAGCAGTACTGTGTCACTACTCCCCAGTCAAGGCTGAGTCGAAGGAAGCACTGTAAAAAGATGGTGAGGGAGTAAGTAGCCGATCGTACCACCGTCCTCCGTGATGCCTCTGCTCCATACAATTATTAGGTGTCAAAGCTGGACACGTGGCATGAACTTGAGCTGTACGCCCTGGAGGTGCTGGCCTGCCCTGCCGCTAGCGTCTTGTCAGAGAGGGTGTTTAGCGCAGCTGGGGTAATCATCACGGATAAGCGTACCCGCCTGTCAACTGACAGCACCGACATGCTTACCCTCATTAAGATGAACAAAGGCTGGATTTCCCCAGACTTCTCTTCTCAACCGGTGGAAAGCAGCGGATCCTAAAGAATCTTTTCGCTGCAGCAGGAGAAAAATGCATCCTCACCCAAAAAAAGGGAGAATTAGCTTTGTGTATCCCTCTCGGATATTATTACTCCTCCTCCTAAAACAGCATGTCATCACGCTGAACCGCTAATTTCTATGCAGCCCAAAATGCTCTGTTTAAAACTTTTAAAAGTTTTATCAGTTTTTAAAGTTTTAAAAGTTAAATTTAAACTAATTTTTGCAGAGGGCTACAGAAATAATACTGGGGTCTGCCTATACCTTTTCTACTGAATAGTTTGAGGGGTTCGCCTACACTCTTGCTACAGAAATGTTACTGGGGTCCACCTATACTCTTGCTGTAAAAAATGTTACTGGGGTCTGCCTACACTCTTGGTACAGAAATGTTACAGGGGTTCGCCTACACTTTTGCTACAGAAATCTTACTGGCGTCTGCCTATACCTTTTCTACTGAATGATTTGAGGTGTTCGCCTATACTCCTGCTACAGAAATGTTACAGGTGTTCGCCTATACACTTGCTACAGAAATGTTACAGGGGTTCGCCTATACTTTTGCTACAGAAATGTTACTGGGGTCTGCCTATACTTTGGCTACAGAAATGTTACTGGGTTCTGCCTATACCTTTTCTACTGAATGGTTTTAGGGGTTCGTCTATACTTTTGCTACAGAAATCTTACTGGGGTTCACCTATACTCTTGCTACAGAAATGTTACAGGGGTTCACCTATACTTTTGCTACAGAAATGTTACAGGGGTTTGCCCATGCTTTGCTACAGAAATGTTACAGGGGTCTGCCTATGCTGTGGGTGCACAGACTTCCCATCGCTGTGTTTTACCTATCTGGCACAAATACACTGACTGACTTTGGCAGAAATCTGGGCTGAGACCAAGGTCCTTGGCGGGGTGAAACTCTGCCATGTTTGGGCACTCTGATTTCCTGTGTAATACCATCTTTGTGCACTGACAGCATAGGCAAGCCCAAGGAACTAAAAGACGTCCCATTGCGGTGTTTAGCTATCTGACACCTACACAGAATGAATTGTGTAGGGACACATGGATTTCCCATTGCTATGTAACTCGCGGCACCTTGGGTCACTCAAGGTGAAGGCTGGGACTGAGCCTGACCCTGGGCCCGCTCACATGCTTCCCACACAGAGTATTGCGGGTCCTACCTCGGTCATGGTTTCTCAGCCTTTTTATGCCACCTCCTTCCCACACAGAGTATTGCTGCATTGTGGAGATGTGTAGAAGTGCTGGCACCTGAGTCCCCTTTATGCCCACGTTTGCGGCTCCTGCCAATTTTGTGATGAAGGTGGCACGGAATTGGAATGATGATCGTACGTCAATTTATCATCAATTCTCAACAGCATTGTAGGCTATCGCCCACACTTTCAATGAGGGTCGCTGCCTGGCCCTGCCAACTCTCTGCAGTATGTGCTTCCGGTTCCTCCTCATCCAGTACACACTTATAAATAGACATGAGGGTGGTGTTGCTATAAAGCGAGCATGTGGCATGAGGGCAGCTGAACGCAGCGCAGGGAAAATTTTGTGTGCGCTGTTTGCAGGGTTGTGCATGGGGGTTGGACAGCAATGCCAGCATGTAACCCAGGAGAAGAGGCAGCGGTGTCACTCGCAGGCAGTGATTGTCAATGGTTGCAGGTAGTGTGGTGCTTAGCTAAGATGTGCCACCACGTGTGCCTTGCTAATGAGGGTTTGTCCGAAGTTAGGGCGGTGACGCCAGACTCTTGCCCCCATTTTGGCTTAATAGGGGGACCTGGGAACATCAGATGCAGCCATGCATGCTGCCCCTGCCCTTCCCTATCCGTTTCTGTGGTGTTTCCATGACTTTCTGATGTTTTCTGGTGTTTGACAAGTCATGACCTATGCGGAGCATCGGTCCCATACAAAAATGCTCGAGTCGGCCATTGACTTCAATGGGGTTCATTACTCGAAACGAGCTCTCGAGCATTTTGGTGCTCGCTCATCTCTAGTAGTGAGTCATTGCTAGCTGTTGTCTCATGCTGCCCATTGAAGTCTATGGAGAGAAGGTATGTAGCTGTAGGAGGAAGAGAGAGGCAGAGATACTCACACAGAGACATGGCTGCAATTTTTGTAGGTGTTATCTCCTCTCAGTACTGGATTCACATCAACACTGCTCAGTACTGCTTTATAGTATCCTCTATGTTGCTACTATTGCTTCTGTGTGTGAGAGGTGGAGAAAGGACAGCAGAATCTCCTCTTCTATATGTCTGCAGTATATTGGAGACATGCAGATGTATTCTTCTTCAGCTTCTATACATTCGCTGTATAGAGGCTGATTTAAACACAACTATTTTTGCTCAATAATCGCTCAAAGCCATCTTTTGAGCGATAATCTTTGTGTCTAACTGCACTAACATCATGAAGTTTTCGTTAAGCAGTCGCTAATCGCTGTCTTTCAACATGCTGAAAGACAACGATCAGCCTACCAGGAATTCACAGCGGGATACAGCTCATACTATTGTTTCAGCTGTATCCCGCTCCCTAAATACAGACGGGGTATGAAAAACACAGCTGTGTTCTGCATCCCCCGCTTGGAGCACTCAGCTGTATAACAGTCGGGTGCTCCGAGCAGAGAACAGCTGGATACAGAAAACAAGCGGCTCCGTTTGTCTTCTGCATCCCCCACTTGGAGCGCTCGGCTGTATAACAGCCGGGCGCTCCAAGCAGAGCACAGCTGGATGCAGAAGACAAGCAAGCACACAACGATTATCACTCAAAAGGCATCTTTTGAGCGATAATCGTTGTGTCTAAACCAGGCTTTAGTGAATGGCCGTTATGGTATATGGAGGCCTAGTGAAAGCCTTCAGGTCTGCCATTTTAGTACTTCTATTACACTCTGCCTGTGATGGAATGTTATAGAATGATAGCTGAGGAACAATACACTAATACAGAAGCAATGCAGTGTATTGCAGAAGCAATTAAGAGATTAAATATTCAAGTCCCGCCAAAAAAATGTTTAGAAAATGTTTTAAAGATATATAAAAATATTAAGATCTCAAAAAAACCTTTCCCAAAATTAACATAAAAATGTAAGGAATAGAAAAAAAAATCATTGGTATTGTTATGTTTGAAAATAATTTTGAACTAATAAAATATGTAATTAATCCCACATAGCAAAAATGAAAAAAATCTGGTGCATACACCCAAAAGAAAATTCAGGACACTAAGTTCTTGAGATAGGTGCAGGTCCCAGAGGTGGGACTCACAGCTATCATACTTTCAAGGTATTCCCTATAGATATTTGAGATGAGAATAACTCTTCATGATTTAATTTGGCTTTGTACTGTTACATTTTGTTTTGCTTTTTCAATTTTCCTGTGATTTGTCTGCTGCCATTTTTTTTAATTCTTGAGATTAGTGTTTATCTTTTCTAAAACTTAGAATTGATCTTTCAACATTTATTTTACTTGACTATTGTATTAATTACTTTTGCAACACACACATTATATAAATCTTTCAAAGTGGTTTTAAATCCTCTTGCGCAAAATAAAGAAAAGTATTATAGAAGTGATACCACTATAATACGTTTGTCTTTTTATACAACACTATTTAAATTCGCATTGATTTTTCTGGCTAACATGGTATCACATTACTTTTGTTGTACATCGTAAATCCGTAAAAGAAAATAAAGCTGAAGAAGCATGCAGAATAAACTTTTTACATTAATGTCTTCACTTCCTGCAGGTGTAATGCTATTTGAATGCAACATACAAATTCCACAAAATGGTCTGTAATGCTACTGTTTTTACGTAGTTATGAAAAGTCCCTCGTAAATCTAAGCATTGAACCTGCATTTAAATGTGCAAACAGTCATTGTGGGGTTTGCAATTATGCTATAAATAAAATCAGGATGTTTCCCAATATAAACATAGTTTTCCAATATTTGCACCTTAATTACCAAGCCAAATTTTGGAAATCTGACATGTGTCACTTTAATATAGAATAACTCCATTAAGGTTTTGCATATCCAAGTGATTCTGACATTGTTTTTTCGCCACATGTTGTAGTTCATTTAGGTGGTAAAAATAGACCAATAGAAGTTATGCATATTTATTAAAAGCACCAAAATTGGGAAAAAAATTTAAAAATTGCAATTTTTTCACATTTTTAAATGCAAAATATGTAAAAAATATGCAAACATACTGTACAATGTTTTGTTAAGGTATATATTTCTATCTGTTTATTTTATTCTGGACGCACATTTGAAAAACTTTCTTTTTTTTTTAACCATTTAGGAGACGTACAAATTTAACATTGGTTAACAACATTTTGAGGAACACTTTTTTTAACTACACGAAGCCAAGATTTGAAAGGCTCACAGGTGTCAGAATGATAGATACTCCCCATTTTAAAAACTACACCCCTTAATGTATTCACTGAGGGGTGTCATGAGTGTTTTGAGCCAACATTTTTTTTTCAGGCATTAATGCAATTTAGAGGAAAATAAAATGTCATATTTTTTCAAATATGTCATTTTAAAGGCAATTTTTTCTCTAGTGCACATGAAAATGAGGATTTGAGCAAATTAGAGCCTGGAGATTTCAGGGGTCCGCAGTATGCGGTCCCTGGTCACAATGTATAACGACGATCATGTAAAAGTAAAAAAAAGTTTAAGTTTCCCCTCCTATCATGAATCCGATCCATGAAAGGAGGTGAAATTATTTACCTAAGGCCTCCGGCGATGTCTCCCGACGGGATCTTTATCCACGGACCTTTCCCCAGCTTCTGTGCATGCGCCTGTCAGTAAAATGGTGGACGCAAACCCAGAAGTTAGGAAGAGCCAAGCAAATTTAAAATCTCCTTGCTCCTGCCTACTACAGGTAGCCGAGAGCCTTGAGCAGTGACCAAGGGCTGCGGTGATCATTCCCCGGTCACATGATCACTGTTATCCAATGGATAACAGCAATCACATAAAAGTTTTTAAAAAGTTCAAGTTTAATCCCCCTCAACGATGCGATCAGTGAGAGAAGATGAAACTTTTGAACCCCGATGTGATCCTCCTCCACAGACCTTCCCCGTCTTCTGGTCTTCTGTGCATGCGCTCGAGCTGGTGAGGGCCTGGAAAATTTAAAAACTTCACTGCTCCCAGCTAAATAAACTAAATTAAAAAACACAAAAGGGGGAAAAAGTCAAAGACATTTTTGGCATCAAATATTTTTAAAAGTCACAATCCTATTCTCTGAGATTGCTGTGTATGTTAGGCACCTGCCTGTGGGGTTTTGTGAAAAACAGCCAAGTTGTGATAATGGCCTCTTAGATATGCATGCTACATACTTTCTTGTTGTTTTCTGAAAACTTAAAAAAAAACTAATTAAAAAAAACAAAAAGCTAAACTAAAAATTTGCTAAAAACTAAATATAAAAAAGAAAACAGGAAGAAAGCAAGGAGTAGTAGACATGTTAGTAGTAGTGGTGGCTGAAGAGGACAGGCTAAGCTGGTGCCTCAAGCGGCTCCCACTGAAGCAACAGTACCACGTTCTGCACGAGGTGAGGCAAGCCTGCTGCTACTTTTTAGAGGTGGTTTTTAAAGTGCATTACATATGCAGCATGCAGAACAGCTCATAGAGTGGATGACACAGCATGCATCAACTACTATCAAATTCTTTTCCTCCCAGGCACAGAGCAGTCAGTCTGCACTAGTCCACCATGATTGCTCAATCCCATGCAGTCCACATGGATGAGCTTAAAGAGACGTTTCATCAATTTGTGTCATGGGGCAGTCCAAACAATCAGAGTGAGACCAAGACATTGTATGCACTGATGGCCAACCATTTGTTCCTCTGAAGCGGAAGATGCGGGTGGTTCAGTGCGTGTGTTCAGCCCTTAGACAGGGGGATGTACCATCTCCCGGTGCTCACTGTAGTATAGAGGTCACTTAGGGAAGAAGGAGCACAAAGCAGAAGAGGCGGAAGAAGATGAGGCACTTGACCCAACATGGTGTGGTGGCAGAGAGCATCATCATAGAAGCACAGATGGAGAAGAGGAAGAGGCGGATGTTGTGAAAACTCCCTCCCAAGACAGGAAGTAGGGTATCCTGGAAAAACAAAAGGGCCGTACCACCACCATTAGCAGCAGCAACATCAGGCTCACAGCTAGATCTGCTGACAAGACTTGTGCAGCCTGGGCTTTTGTTAAAGCTGCACATGATGACAGAACAGAGGTCCTCTGTAAGCTCTGTGGTGAAGGTTTGAAATGAGGCAAGAACATAAATAACTTCAGCAAAACATGTATGAACAGCCACATGAACTCCCACCACCCACTGCCTTCAAGAGCGCACCTTGGCCAGAGGGCAAAGAGTCAGCCTCTTTCTGCTCTCTCTTCCACTGCTGTAGCAACCTCTTCCTCCATCTCAGTCTGTCTTCATGCAATAACCTCTGAGCACAGAGAGGCTGTTTTGTCTAAGGGCAGTAGCAGAGCTAGTTTAGGCCTCTTCTCCGGCACTGACCATCAGGCTGTAGGCTTCAGAGCCAGAAGTGGAAATGGAGAGCAGATGTGGACTGGCACCATCACCACAACCTTCACCGACATTGACATCTAGTCTATGTTCCAGTGTGTCCCATGTCAACAGCCAGTCCTTCATCCCATAGTTATGAGAATGTAAAAAAAAAGTAGCACTTTAATCACCCGCAAGCACAGAGCCTGAATGCAAGCATTTCACAGCTTGTGGTGTTGAAAATGCTGCACTTTAGGCTAGTGGATATAGATGTCTTTCACAATGTGATGTTCCATGCTAGAACACAGGATAGGATGCCCAGCTGCCATTTCTTTTCAAATAATCCATCTCTGCACTGCACCGCTATGTGAGTGATAACATGTCCCTGGCATTGTAGAATGTTGTCAGTAGCAGGTTGCACCTCACTGCGTATATGTGGTCCAGCAAACATAGCCAGGGCATTATATATCCTTAACAGCACACAGGGTCGATTTCCTGGAGGTGGGGTATGAAGCTCAAAGGAATAGTACTCATCTCACAGTACCTCCAAAATTTGGGGAACATTTGCCCATGTCTACCGCCTCCCTTCCCCTCCCTTTCTACTTCTTCTCTACCTCCTCCTCCTTCTTTTCATTGACCTCATCCACCTCCTTCTACCACCTTTCAACACCCTCCACACCAACACTGATATCAATATGTTACAAAACATGGCCTCCATACATCGCTGCACAGGGAAAACAGCACCATGTGTTAAAAATTCATCTGTCTAGGGAAGCACAACCATATCGCCATAGAGCTGATTATGGCTCTGCTGACCCAGGCTGACATGTGGCTAATCCTGCACAAGCTTAAGCCAAGGTCATGTGTGACAATGGGGCCAACCTGCTAGCAGCTCTTTGCCTTGGAAATCTAATACATGCACCTTGCCTGGCCCACATGATGAACCTTGTAGTATATCTGCAACCAGCGACAAGCGGTAAAAGGCCTGCACTCTCTGAGCGGTTTCTAAGGGATGGCTAGCAGCCATGTCATGGGGCAATGAGTGCTTTTTGCTCTATACAATCTTATACACAGGAGAAGGTATGCAACAGGATTTGGCTGTGTGGTGAAATTAGAAAGTTGTGACGACAGTGCCTGATTTAAAAGAACTTGGTAGAGAAATAAGACTAACACGCGTCTTTGAGTAAACTGCAGGCATACCATTTACCATTTGAACATGGCAGTCTGAAAGAATCTTAAACAGTAGAACTTACATGTACTCAGTTTAAAGCTTGATACATGAGTAAATAAGCCCTGGGGAGGCAGCACCCGAGATATGGGAAAGTTATAGAGAAACTGACTAGGACTGAAAACCCCTATAACCCAATTAACAGTAATTGCAGCCTGAATTATGAGCTAAAATTCCCCAGTACTCACTCAGTGGGACAGTCTGGAGGTTCTCTGGTCTCTGCAGCTTGTGGTGCTGTGTCTGTTCTGGCTCTTCGGTGAAAGCATGGAGGGAAGGTATGGCCTTGAAGACAAGTGCAGGCTCCCCTCAGCATAGTGGGTGATCAATCAATTCCATAGGGGGTTGCCTGAAGGTTCGGTAGCTTCTCCAGCATCAGGGTAGGGGAGGATGCCAGTGGAAACAGATTGCTTCACATTGCTACTGATCTCCTCCCCCCCCCCCTTTCCCCTTCCTTCTAGCTCTCTGTCCTGCACTAACTAACTTTTTTCTACCTCTCATCACTTTTTTTCTACCTCTCCTCTACTTCTGCTAGTCCTCCCCACCCGAAAAAAAAATTCAAAAGCACAAGGAAGAGCTGTACTTCTATTGTTTTTCCTTGGAGGAAGCCTATATTTGGCACTACACCTGCTGTCTTAATTGACATAATTTTTGATCTAGGAGACCCTATTAGGGTCTTTTTTTTGTTTTCAGTGACACCCTCGTGCTCTGAGTGACTAGAGGTGATTAGAAATTATTGGAGTAATCAGGTCGGGGGTGATCTGCCAAATTTTCCAAAAACGCCACTCCACTGTTTGGTATTTTTAATTGGATGAATACAATGTTCTACAGATGTGTTTCTGTCTTGCCTTGTAATTTGTGGGCCTTTCATTGCATTAGGGATCTTTTAGAGGCCAAATTAATGAACCCAATTTTTATTTCCATTGACTTTAATGCAAATCTGTATTGGATCATCCTGATTCCTAACAATTTTTGAAAAATCGGACCAATCCCTGCCCACTCATCAGTATTTATTGGACCAGCAGAAACTCTTTCCAGCTATAGACTGAAAGGACAGATGGACATGAATGTGCACAGGTTTCTCTACTTAAGTATACTGGAATAAACTGAAGAGTCAAACTTGGCCAGGAACTTGGATGGTGGCTGCACATGTGCTGGCATTGGGTACTGCCTTGGCTTGGCTTAGTTGAAAAGGGTAAAAAGAAGTAATGCAGCACTCTAGTGGCAAGCTGAGGTTCAGGCCTGGAGCTACAGTACTTTAGCTTTAATAATTGAGTTGTTCATGTGTCAGTGTGTGCATAAGTATATGTGAACATTTTTATATCCTTAATGTTTAGTAGTGTGCAGAAATAGCACAATCTCTTAATAGCTTTATATGAAAATTACCAAGTAAGATTATCTCCGAATATCTTCCTCTGTGACATTGAAACATTTTCTTCAATTAACATAATCTAATACTGGAATTAATTAAGACATTAAAGTCTCATTAGGATAGCATAGCTGGTTATAAAATTGTCTCACAAAATCATTATGTTTGAAGTTGCTAAAACACTTGTAAATAAAAATGTCGCTGATGTGACTGTACTACAAAGACAGGTCATTCTGACAGTGGTGGCTAGATAATCAGATTCTTATAAGGTTTCCTTGCAGAGATACCATTGAAAACTAGTGCAACACAAGCACAACATAATCATCAGAACTATATGGACAGAAATGCTGCAACCATAAATCTTAGCCTATGAAGATGTTGTATGCTGGATCTTTTTTATTCACTGAAGATGCATAATAATGTTCAACTGCCTTCTTGTCTTAAGAAGGTTATTTTAAAAGGTACAATAAGTACCTTCTAAAATTTAAGTCAGTCAAAATTCTACAATAGGCAGAACTAATCTATATATATAAAACTAGCTTACCCGTCGCGCGTTGCTGCGAAGACAGATAGACATACATTCATTCGTTTTTATATATCTAGATAACAACCAATCACAGCGCAGCTTTCATGTTACCTCAGTGGTATAATATATAACAACCAATCACAGCGCAGCTTTCATGTTACCTTAGCAGTATAAAATATAACAACCAATCACAGCGCAGCTTTCATGTTACCTCAGCAGTAAGAGAAATAACAACCAATCACAGCGCAACCTTTATTCTGCCTCAGCAATATCAAAAATAGCAACCAATCACAGCGCAGCTTTCATGTTACCTCTGCGGTATTATATATAGCAACCAATCACAGCGCAGCTTTCATGTTACCTCAGTGGTATAATATATAACAACGAATCGCAGCACAGCTTTCATGCAACCTCAGTAGTATAAGAAGTAGCCACCAATCACAGCACAGCTTTCATGTTACCTCAGCAGTATAAGAAGTAGCCACCAATCACAGCGCAGCTTTCATGTTACCTCAGCAGTATAAGAAATAGCAACCAATCACAGCACAGCTTTCATTTTACCTCAGCATTCTCAATATCCAGCAATTGTCTTGCGAAACGTTCGGCGGATGCATCATTTTGTAGTTGAACACTCATCCCGTTGCTCGTAATGCCTTTTGCTTTTGTGCTTGAGATGGAAATCAAACGATCTTTGTCTGGGGGCATAACTGTCGACGATGCTCGTACGCGCGGCACCTATCGTAGGATAGTTGTACTATGCCAGTAATCTTCCCAGGAGTGTACTCAACAACTTCCCAAAGTCTCATGGCAATTGGATGAATGGTGTAGTAATGCATAAAGGACAGACAGACAGACATTGATTTATATATATCAGGAAGTGAGAGAATTAGATTCCGTACGTAAAATTTGGACGCTAATTGTTTTGCGCTTAGAATTGAATGATCGACTTGGGACCCATTAACTTTTCCTATTTATGGCATAATCAATGCCCATGCCAAATTTCAAGTTTCTATGTGAGAAAATGACATTCTGTACGTAAAATTTGGACGCTAATTCTTTGGTGCTTAGAATTGAATAATCGAGTTGGGACCCATTACCTTTTCCTATTTATGACATATTCAATGCCCGTGCCAAATTTCAAGTTTCTATGTGAGAAAGTTAGATTCCGTACGTAAAATTTGGACGCTAATTCTTTTGCGCATAGAATTGAATAATCGAGTTGGGACCCATTAGCGTTTCCTATTTATGACATATTCAATGCCCGAGCAAAATTTCAAGTTTCCATGTGAGAAAATTACATTCCGTACGTAAAGTTTGGATGCTAATTCTTTTGCGCTTAGAATTGAATAATCGAGTTAGGAACCATTAACTTTTCCTATTTATGACATAATCAATGCTCGTGCCAAATTTCAAGTTTCTATGACATTGGAAAGTGAGAAAATTAGATTCTGTACGTAAAATTTGGACGCTAATTCTTTGGCGCATAGAAGTGAATAATCGAGTTGGGACCCATTAGTGTTTCCTATTTATGACATATTCAATGCCCGTGCCAAATTTCAAGTTTCTATGTGAGAAAATTACATTCCGTACGTAAAATTTGGATGCTAATTCTTTGGCGCATAGAATTGAATAATCGAGTTGGGACCCATTAGCTTTTCCTATTTATGACATAATCAATGCTCATGCCAAATTTCAAGTTTCTATGACATTGGGAAGCGAGAAAATTAGA